>NC_138224.1:42030882-42535882 GCF_964197995.2 Scardinius erythrophthalmus | reverse complement strand
ACTAATTAACTTATAAACTCATGAATTCATAGACTTATGAACTCTTAAACTCATAAATTAATAAACTCTGAACTCTTAAACTCATTTAAACTTATAAACTCTAAACTCATTAAAACTTATAAACTCTAAACTCAAAAACTCTTACACTTATAAACTCATCAATTTATACACTTATAAACTCTAAACTCATAAACTCTGAGTGTGTGTGTGTGTGTGTGTGTGTTCACACACACACACACACACACACACACACACACTAAACTCATTTAAACTTAAACTCTAAACTCATTTAAACTTGTAAACTCAAAACTCGTAAACTATAAACTTCAAACCACTTTAAACTTCTTAAGTTTAAAGCTTCCAGCTCCCAAGCAACTACATAGCAACCAAACTTGAGTACCCTAGCAACCGTTTTGCAAGACCTATATCTCTGTATCAGAACATCGTATAGAGATGAGGTTTGGCTCTTTTGACTCATGCTAGCAAACAGCACTTCCAACATGCTACACATGCTAGCAGTGAATAGCTACATGCTAATAGCGATTAGTTAAGTGCTATATCATGCCAAGGTCATGCTAAGAACTTTATAAAGACTCCATAGTAACCATCTGTGACAACTACCAACCACCTAGTAACACCATAGCAACCACCCAGAATACCTTAGCAACACCATAGCAACCACCCAGAACACCCTAGCAACCGCCTAGCAACCACCCAGAATACATTAGCAACTGCCTAGCAACACCATAGAAACCGCCCAGAACACCCTAGCAACCGCCTAACAACACCATAGCAACCACCCAGAACACCCTAGCAACCGCCTAGCAACCACCCAGAATACTCTAGCAACCACCTAGCAACACCATAGCAACCACCCAGAACACCCTAGCAACCGCCTAGCAACCACCCAAAACACCATAGCAACTGCCTAGCAACCACCCAGAAAACCATAGCAACCAACCAGAACACCCTAGCAACTGCCTAGCAACACCCTAGCAACCACCCAAAATGCCTTAGCAACTGCCTAGCAACCACCCAGAACACCCTAGCAACTGCCTAGCAACACCATAGCAACCACCCAGAACACCCTAGCAACTGCCTAGCAACAGCATAGCAACCACCCAAAACACCATAGCAACTGCCTAGCAACCACCCAGAAAACCATAGCAACCAACCAGAACACCCTAGCAACTGCCTAGCAACACCCTAGCAACCACCCAAAATACCTTAGCAACTGCCTAGCAACCACCCAGAACACCCTAGCAACTGCCTAGCAACACCCTAGCAACCATCCAAAATACCCTAGCAACTGCCTAGCAACACCCTAGCAACCGCCCAAAATACCATAGCAACTGCCTAGCAACACCCTAGCAACAACCCAGAACACCCTAGCAACTGCCTAGCAACCACCCAGAACACCATACCAGCCAACCAGAATACCCTAGCAACCACCCAGAACACCCTAGCAACTGCCTAGCAACACCCTAGCAACCACCCAAAATATCCTAGCAACTGCTTAGCAACACCCTAGCAACCACCCAGAACACCCTAGCAACCACCCAGAACACCCTAGCAACCGCCTAGCAACCACCCAAAACACCCTAGCAACCCACTAGAAAACCCCCAACAACTTTTTAACAGTAAACTACTTTAATCTTCAAACTGATTTAAACTTTAAACTAATTTAAATGTTAGACTAATTTAAACTTTAAACTAATTTAAACTTTAAAGTAATTTAAAATTTAAACTACTTTAAACTTTAAACTAATTTAAACTTTAGACTAATTTAAACTTTAAACTAATTTAAGCTTCAAACTAATTTAGACTTTACACTATTTTAAACTTCTAACTAATTTAAACTTTAAACTAATTTAAACTTCAAACTACTTTAAACTCCAAACTACTTTAAACTTCTTCAAACTTTCTGGTCCAGCTTTCTCAAGCCAACTTAAAGTTTGTCTCGACGAACTTTTTAATCTAGTTATTATTCTTCTTCTGAGACTAAAATTTATAAATTGAATGCAGCCTAGAGCTTTAACTCTACATACTCTAAACTCGGCTCAGACCTTCAGACTATTCTGACTCGGTATGCTATATCTTTTCTAACTGATCGGACTTACGGTTTTCCTAAAAATGACGATCAAAACTCGGAAAAACTCCCATTGACTTACATTGGGGAGTTCTAAAAAATTCAAATCCAGATTCAAACTGACCAACCGACAAATATTTAAATCTAAACACCTTGAAGACTAAACCAAACTGCCGTTCTATGAGCCATTGAGACTCATTTAAACTAATGCACTCTAAACTCATACACTTATAAACTAATTAACTTATAAACTCATGAATTCATAGACTTATGAACTCTTAAACTCATAAATGAATAAACTCTGAACTCTTAAACTCATTTAAACTTATAAACTCTAAACTCATTTAAACTTATAAACTCTAAACTCATTTAAAACTTATAAACTCTAAACTCAAAAACTCTTACACTTATAAACTCATCAATTTATACACTTATAAACTCTAAACTCATAAACTCACACACACACACACACACACACACACACACACACACACACACACACACACACACACACACACACTCTAAACTCATTTAAACTTGTAAACTCAAAACTCGTAAACTACTTTAAACTTCAAACCACTTTAAACTTCTTAAGTTTAAAGCTTACAGCTCCCAAGCAACTCCATAGCAACCAAACTTGAGTACCCTAGCAACTGTTTTGCAAGACCTATATCTCTGTATCAGAACATCGTATAGAGATGAGGTTTGGCTCTTTTGACTCATGCTAGCAAACAGCACTTCCAACATGCTACACATGCTAGCAGTGAATAGCTACATGCTAATAGCGATTAGTTAAGTGCTATATCATGCCAAGATCATGCTAAGAACTCTATAAAGACTCCATAGTAACCATCTGTGACAACTACCTAGCAACACCATAGCAACCACCCAGAATACCTTAGCAACACCATAGCAACCACCCAGAACACCCTAGCAACCGTCTAGCAACCACCCAGAATACATTAGCAACTGCCTAGCAACACCATAGAAACCGCCCAGAACACCCTAGCAACCGCCTAACAACACCATAGCAACCACCCAGAACACCCTAGCAACCGCCTAGCAACCACCCAGAATACTCTAGCAAACACCTAGCAACACCATAGCAACCACCCAGAACACCCTAGCAACCGCCTAGCAACCACCCAAAAAACCATAGCAACCGCCTAGCAACCACCCAAAAAACCATAGCAACCGCCTAGCAACCACCCAGAACACCCTAGCAACCGCCTAGCAACACCATAGCAACCACCCAGAACACCCTAGCAACCACCTAAAACACCCTAGCAACCGCCTAGCAACCACCCAGAACACCCTAGCAACAGCATAGCAACCACCCAGAAAACCCTAGCAACCGCCTAGCAACCACCCAGAATACCTTAGCAACCGCCTAGCAACGCCATAGCAACCACCCAGAACACCCTAGCAACCGCCTAGCAACCACCCAGAACACCATAGCAACCGTCTAGCAACACCCTAGCAACCACCCAAAATACCTTACCAACCGCCTAGCAACACCATAGCAACCACCCAGAACACCCTAGCAACTGCCTAGCAACCACCCAGAATACCTAAGCAACCGCCTAGCAACACCATAGAAACCACCCAGAACACCCTAGCAACTGCCTAGCAACCACCCAGAACACCTTAGCAACTCACTAGAAAACCCCCAACAACTTTTTAACTTTAAACTAATTTAAACTTTAAACTAATTTAAACTTTAAGCTAATTTAAACTTCAAACTAATTTAAACTTCAAACTAATTTAAACTTCAAACTACTTTAAACTCCAAACTATTTTAAACTTCTTCAAACTTTCTGGTCCGGCTTTCTCAAGCCAACTTAAAGTTTGTCTCGACGAACTTTTGCATCTAGTTCTTCTTCTTCTTCTTCTTCTTCTTCTTATTCTTCTGACCCAAAAATTTTCAACTCTAACTCCTCCTAGACCGTTCAAGCTACATACTCCAAACTCGGGTCAGACCTTCATACTGTTCTGACTTGGTGTGCTATATCTTTTCAGACTGGTTTGAGTTATGGTTTTCTTAAAAATTAATATTAAAAATCATAAAAATCCCATAGACTTTCATTGACCAAAAGTCCATGTCTGTTTGAACTATGTTTAATGTAAACTGCTAGAAGCCATTGATACTCAATTAAGCTTTAAGCTATCTATGTTCTTTCTAACTAATAACTAATCTATCTATCTATCTATCTATCTATCTATCTATCTATCTATCTATCTATCTATCTATCTATCTATCTATCTATCTATCTATCTATCTATCTATCTATCTATCTATCTATCTATCTATCTATCTATCTATCTATCTTCAAACCTTTTCTATCTATCTATCTATCTATCTATCTATCTATCTATCTATCTATCTATCTATCTATCTATCTATCTATCTATCTATCTATCTATCTATCTATCTATCTATCTATCTTCAAACCTTTTCTATCTATCTATCTATCTATCTATCTATCTATCTATCTATCTATCTATCTATCTATCTATCTATCTATCTATCTTCAAACCTTATCTATCTCTATCTATCTATCTATCTATCTATCTTCAAACCTTATCTATCTCTATCTATCTATCTATCTATCTATCTATCTATCTATCTATCTATCTATCTATCTATCTATCTATCTATCTATCTATCTATCTATCTATCTATCTATCTATCTATCTTCAAACCTTTTCTATCTATCTATCTATCTATCTATCTATCTATCTATCTATCTATCTATCTATCTATCTATCTATCTTCAAACCTTTTCTATCTATCTATCTATCTATCTATCTATCTATCTATCTATCTATCTATCTATCTATCTATCTATCTATCTATCTATCTATCTTCAAACCTTATCTATCTCTATCTATCTATCTATCTATCTATCTATCTATCTATCTATCTATCTATCTATCTATCTATCTATCTATCTTCAAACCTTATCTATCTATCTATGCTAGAATCAGTAAATCATACTTGAACATGGTAAATCATGGTATACTATAGTAAATCATAGTAAACTATGGTAAATCGTGGTAAATAATGGTAAACTATGGTAAATCATGGTAAACTATTATAAATCATGCTAGAATCAGTAAATCATACTTGAACATGGTAAATCATGGTGTACTATAGTAAATCATAGTAAACTATGGTAAATCGTGGTAAATAATGGTAAATCATGGTAAACTATGGTAAATCATGCTAGAATCAGTAAATAATACTTGAACATGGTAAATCATGATATACTATAGTAAATCATGGTAAACTTTGGTAAATTGTGGTAAATCATGGTAAACTATGGTAAATCATGCTAGAATCAGTAAATTATACTTGAACATGGTAAATTGTGGTATACTATAGTAAATCATGGTAAACTATGGTAAATCATGGTAAATCATAGTAAACTATGCTAAATCATGCTAGAATCAGTAAATCATACTTGAACATGGTAAATCGTGGTATACTATAGTAAATCATGGTAAACTGGTAAATCGTGGTAAATCATGGTAAACTATGGTAAATCATGGTAATCTATGATAAATCATGCTAGAATCAGTAAATCATACTTGAACATGGTAAATCATGGTATACTATAGTAAATCATGGTAAACTATGGTAAATCGTGGTAAATCATGGTAAACTATGGTAAATCATGGTAAACTATGAAAAATCATGCTAGAATCAGTAAATCATACTTGAACATGGTAAATAATTGTATACTATAGTAAATCATGGTAAACTATGGTAAATCGTGGTAAATCATGGTAAACTATGGTAAATCATGCTAGAATCAGTAAATTATACTTGAACATGGTAAATTGTGGTATACTATAGTAAATCATGGTAAACTATGGTAAATCATGGTAAATCATGGTAAACTATGCTAAATCATGCTAGAATCAGTAAATCATACTTGAACATGGTAAATCGTGGTATACTATAGTAAATCATGGTAAACTATGGTAAATCGTGGTAAATCATGGTAAACTATGGTAAAATCATGGTAAACTATGATAAATCATGCTAGAATCAGTAAATCATACTTGAACATGGTAAATCATGGTATACTATAGTAAATCATGGTAAACTATGGTAAATCGTGGTAAATAATGGTAAACTATGGTAAATCATGGTAAACTATGGTAAATCATGCTAGAATCAGTAAATCATACTTGAACATGGTAAATCATGGTATACTATAGTAAATCATAAAAATGCTATCTATCTATCTATCTATCTATCTATCTATCTATCTATCTATCTATCTATCTATCTATCTTTAAACTCTATCTATCTATCTATCTATCTATCTATCTATCTATCTATCTATCTATCTATCTATCTATCTATCTATCTATCTTCAAACCTTATCTATCTATCTATCTATCTATCTATCTATCTTAAAACCTTATCTATCTATCTATCTATCTATCTTCAAACATTATCTATCTATCTATCTATCTATCTATCTATCTATCTATCTATCTATCTATCTATCTATCTATCTTCAAACCTTATCTATCTATCTATCTATCTATCTATCTATCTATCTATCTATCTATCTATCTATCTATGCTAGAATCAGTAAATCATACTTGAACATGGTAAATCATGGTATACTATAGTAAATCATAGTAAACTATGGTAAATTGTGGTAAATCATGGTAAACTATGGTAAATCATGCTAGAATCAGTAAATTATACTTGAACATGGTAAATTGTGGTATACTATAGTAAATCATAGTAAACTATGGTAAATCATGGTAAACTATGGTAAATCATGGTAAACTATGATAAATCATGCTAGAATCAGTAAATCATACTTGAACATGGTAAATCCTAGTATACTATAGTAAATCATGGTAAACTATGGTAAATCGTGGTAAATCATGGTAATCTATGATAAATCATGCTAGAATCAGTAAATCATACTTGAACATGGTAAATCATGGTATACTATAGTAAATCATGGTAAACTATGGTAAATCGTGGTAAATCATGGTAAACTATGGTAAATCATGGTAAACTATGATAAATCATGCTAGAATCAGTAAATCATACTTGAACATGGTAAATCCTAGTATACTATAGTAAATCATGGTAAACTATGGTAAATCGTGGTAAATCATGGTAAACTATGCTAAATCATGCTAGAATCAGTAAATTATACTTGAACATGGTAAATTGTGGTATACTATAGTAAATCATGGTAAACTATGATAAATCATGGTAAATCATGGTAAACTATGCTAAATCATGCTAGAATCAGTAAATCATACTTGAACATGGTAAATCGTGGTTTACTATAGTAAATCATGGTAAACTATGGTAAATCGTGGTAAATCATGGTAAACTATGGTAAAATCATGGTAAACTATGATAAATCATGCTAGAATCAGTAAATCATACATGAACATGGTAAATCGTGGTATACTATAGTAAATCATGGTAAACTATGGTAAATCGTGGTAAATCATGGCAAACTATGGTAAATCATGGTAATCTATTATAAATCATGCTAGAATCAGTAAATCATACTTGAACATTGTAAATCATGGTATACTATAGTAAATCATGGTAAATCGTGGTAAATCATGGTAAACTATGGTAAATCATGGTAAACTATGATAAATCATGCTAGAATCAGTAAATCATACTTGAACATGGTAAATCATGGTATACTATAGTAAATCATGGTAAACTATGGTAAATCGTGGTAAATCATGGTAAACTATGGTAAATCATGGTATACTATAGTAAATCATGGTAAACTATGGTAAATCATGCTAGAATCAGTAAATCATACTTGAACATGGTAAATCATGATATACTATAGTAAATCATGGTAAACTTTGGTAAATCGTGGTAAATCATGGTAAACTATGGTAAATCATGCTAGAATCAGTAAATTATACTTGAACATGGTAAATTGTGGTATACTATACTAAATCATGGTAAACTATGGTAAATCATGGTAAATCATAGTAAACTATGGTAAATCATGCTAGAATCAGTAAATCATACTTGAACATGGTAAATCCTGGTCTACTAAAGTAAATCATGGTAAACTATGGTAAATTGTGGTAATCTATCATAAATCATGCTAGAATCAGTAAATCATACTTGAACATGGTAAATCATGGTGTACTATAGTAAAATCATGGTAAACTATGGTAAATCGTGGTAAATCATGTTAAATCATGGTAAACTATGATAAATCATGCTAGAATCAGTAAATCATGGTATACTATGGTAAATTGTGGTAAACTATGGTAAATCATGCTAGAATCATAGTAAATCATACTTGAACATGGTAAATCATGGTATACTATAGTAAATCATGGTAAACTATAGTAAATCGTGGTAAATCATGGTAAACTATGGTAAATCATGCTAGAATCAATAAATCATACTTGAACATGGTAAATCATGGTATACTATAGTAAATCATGGTAAACTATGGTAAATCATGGTAAATCATGGTAAACTATGGTAAATCATCCTAAATTATGGTAAATCATGCTAGAATCAGTAAATTACACTTGAACATGGCAAATCGTGGTATACTATAGTAAATCATGGTAAACTATAGTAAATCGTGGTAAATCATGGTAAACTATGGTAAATCATGCTAGAATCAATAAATCATACTTGAACATGGTAAATCATGGTATACAATAGTAAATCATGGTAAACTATGGTATACTATAGTAAATCATGGTAAACTATGGTAAATTATGCTAGAATCAGTAAATTATACTTGAACATGGTAAATCATGGTATACTATAGTAAATCATGGTAAACTATGGTAAATCGTGGTAAATCATGGTAAACTATGCTAAATCATGCTAGAATCAGTAAATCATACTTGAACATGGTAAATCCTGGCATACTATAGTAAATCATGGTAAACTATGGTAAATTGTGGTAAATCATGGTAAACTATGGTAAATCATGGTAATCTATGATAAATCATGCTAGAATCAGTAAATCATACTTGAACATGGTAAATCATGGTGTACTATAGTAAAATCATGGTAAACTATGGTAAATCATGCTAGAATCAGTAAATCATACTTGAACATGGTAAATCATAGTATACTATAGTAAATCATGGTAAACTATGGTAAATCGTGGTAAATAATGGTAAACTATGGTAAATCATGGTAAACTATGGGAAATCATGCTAGAATCAGTAAATCATACTTGAACATTGTAAATCTTGGTATACTATAGTAAATCATGGTAAACTATGGTAAATCGTGGTAAATCATGGTAAACTATGGTAAATCGTGGTAAACCATGCTAGCAACATGGTAAAAAAAATTCTAGCATCATGCTAGCAACATGATAATCATGCTAGCATGGCTAACTATGGTAAATCATGGTAAATCATGGTAAAATATGGTAAATCGTGGTAAACTATGGTAAATCATGGTAAACTATGATAAATCATGCTAGAATCAGTAAATCATACTTGAACATGGTAAATCATGGTATACTATAGTAAATCATGGTAAACTATGGTAAATCGTGGTAAATAATGGTAAACTATGGTAAACTATGATCAAATATCAATAAACATCTTTCTTTCTTTCTTTCTTTCTAACTAATCCACCATTCTTTCTTTCTTTCTTTCTCTTTCTTTCTTTCTTTCTTTCTTTCTTTCTTTCTTTCTTTCTTTCTTTCATTCTTTCTTTCATTCTTTCTTTCTAACTAAACCACCTTTCTTTCTTTCTTTCTTTCTAACTAATCCACCATTCTTTCTTTCTTTCTTTCTTTCTTTCTTTCTTTCTTTCTTTCTTTCTTTCTTTCTTTCTTTCTAACTAATCCACCTTTCTTTCTTTCTTTCTTTCTTTCTTTCTTTCTTTCTAACTAATCCACCATTCTTTCTTTCTTTCTTTCTTTCTTTCTTTCTTTTTTTCTTTCTAACTAATCCACCTTTCTTTCTTTCTTTCTTTCTTTCTTTCTTTCTTTCTTTCTTTCTTTCTTTCTTTCTAACTAATCCACCTTTCTTTCTTTCTTTCTTTCTTTCTAACTAATCCACCATTCTTTCTTTCTTTCTTTCTTTCTTTCTTTCTTTCTTTCTTTCTTTCTTTCTTTCTTTCTTTCTTTCTTTTTTTCTTTCTAACTAATCCACCTTTCTTTCTTTCTTTCTTTCTTTCTTTCTTTCTTTCTTTCTTTCTTTCTTTCTAACTATCCACCTTTCTTTCTTTCTTTCTTTCTTTCTTTCTTTCTAATCCACTATTCTTTCTCTTTCTTTCTTTCTTTCTTTCTTTCTTTCTTTCTTTCTTTCTTTCTTTCTTTCTTTCTTTCTTTCTTTCTTTCTTTCTAATCCACTTTTCTTTCTTTCTTTCTTTCTTTCTTTCTTTCTTTCTTTCTTTCTTTCTTTCTTTCTTTCTTTCTTTCTTTCTAATCTTTTTTGCTTTCTTGCTTTCTAACTAATCTGTCTTTCTTTTTAACTAATCTTTCTTTTAATCTATCTTTCTAACTAATCTTTCTTTCTAACTAATCTATCTTTTTCTTTCTAACTAATATTTTTTCTTTCTTTCTAACTAATTTATCAATCAAAATTTAAACTACTTTAAACTTCATACTACTTCAAACTTCTAACTACTTTTAACTTTTTCAAACTCTCTGGTCCGGCTTTCTCAAGCCAACTTAAAGTTTGTCTCAAACTTTTTTTTCTAGTTACCTGTTTGAAATAAATAATCCATAAAACAAAACGCGATCTGAGGCGCTCACGCTAATAATTTCTGTTCCACTCGCTTGTATTTGTCGCCCCGCCCACGCTATGGTCTCGTGAATATTCATGATAGCTCCACCCATTGGAACTGAATATATTGTAACACCGGCTCTCTCTCTCTCTCTCTGCTCGTTCTTTCAGTTAAACATACGCCCTGTCACAAACGCAGCCGTTCATCTACATTACTCACCGATCAAATAAGACTTTGGCGGGACAAAAATTCACTTTGGCGTGAGTTTCCATTAGACTCGCACGGTAGCCAGGCGTCTCATCAAATGGCAAGGCGAGCTCAGTTGACGCTGTGTGCTTCAAGATTCTGACGCAAGTGCCAATTTGGCCCAGAGAAAAAGTGCTACGATTCCGATTGGCCCAGATAAATGTCAATTATAAGAATTATTCAATAATGTTTCGCAATTCTAGCCTGCATGGCAGTTACTGTGAGAAACACTCCGGTTCTACGCGATTCACGTAAATGACCCAATTGACCAAGAAAACGGCGATTGTCCCCGAAAAGGGACAAGTTTGCAGGTCTGTTAAGTGCACGCACTGAGATGAGAGAGGTATGTATCAACTCGTCTTAGTTAAGGGAATAACATAGTTTAATATGAAAAACGGTGGAGTATCCCTTTAATGACGAAGCATACTGTATGAGATGACAGCACCTCTTAAAAAAGCTTTGCCCATCATAAGATTAAAAGCCAGACATCTGGGGAATCATTGGTTTTAAGATAACCTTTTTTATTTTTATTTTTTTTATTATGCATTATTAGGGGGGTGATCTGAGATGGACATTAGACCAATATCATACAATATAATTCTATCCAACACTAATCGTGATGAAAAAAAGAATCCATCCTTGAAAAGACTTGAGTGGGGCTGAATAGAAATGAAAATGGTTATCCTCGGGGTGTAAAATTCTCCAAATGTCAAGGAGGTTAAGATCATTACAGAGGTCTCTTAAGGGCCTGGGCTTTCTGGCAGAGGCGGTTTACAGTCAAAGGTCAGCATTCATGACACAGTTGTAGTCACCACCACCCAGAACAGTAAATGAGCTGGAACAGGATGTCTGATCCCTTAACAATATTTTGAAAGGAATTGTGGGCATACACAGAGCCTAATGTGACCCTTTCTCTGTAGAGAAATATTTATCTTTAATCGTTTATTTCTAACTCAAAGGCAAATGTTTGTGAAGTAATATGGCCACACCTCTACTGTTTGATTTAACAATATTTGGCCCATCCATCTCGCTGTAGTTTGGCATGTTCAATGTCACTTAAATAAGTTTATTTTAAAAAGTTTAAACACATGGTTCATCCCCTCCAAATTAAGAGTCAGCATTTTAAAAGTACTCATGAAATAATGTTATAGAGGTAAAGAAAAATATGCTGACATTGAAAAACCTGAAAGAAAGCACATCCAAAATGGATCAATGACTATCCTTCCACTCCAACAAAACCCAGAATAAATCAATCATTCGCCATGATTTTTTTTTTTTTTCCAGAAGCTGCATCTGAATTGCTATTTGGATATATTTATGGACAAAAGCAGTTTGGTTACCAAACATTCTTAAAATATATATTTCATTTTCTGTAAAAGAATATCAATAAATTGTAGGAAATGATGACAGAATTTTTCACTTTTGGCTGAGTTCTCACCAAAATATTAAATTATTTTTTTCTTTTTTTAATGAAGTGATGCTCTAAATAAGAAACTAAAACTGCTAGTAGATGGCAGTAAATGTCTAAATGAGTAAGTTATTGAGTTATTCTTTCATTCGATTCTTTCAAAAAGCTGATCCATTCAGAAACATGAGATATTGCTTAAAATAAATCATATCATATGATATAAATATGGTATTTTACAGTCATGCTTTGTGAAGCTCCTAGTGAATCGAGTGCTGCTTTGTCTCTCAATAAATGAACTTAGTGGCTCAGGTGCTAAATGATTAATGCACTTGTGAATTAAATCATTAAATTATATTTCTTAATGAGATGTCCACGCCTCTTGCATAAAGCTTTATCACACAAAACACGTCTTACAAATTTTAAATCAATATATTGTCTTCTCTGAATGAGCAGTCAGGATGATTTTCACATAGTTTTGCAGCAAATATTCTAGGCTACGTCATACAATTTTCAAAAGTCTTGTGAAGAAATAATCAGTATGGGTTTCATGAGCTTATTTCAGTGACAATTGTTTTTTGTTTTTTCACAAACCACGCATAAATGTCATTATCTCAAAACTACAAACTTTTACACACATGCTGCTGATATATTATTGTAGCAGAGTTTGTGCTGAATACAGTGTAATTAGACTTTAGCCATGAAAATGTCACAAGTAACAGAAATAAGCACAAATGTCAGAGCATGTCAGAACACCTCCAGGGCCCAGAAAACACCTCAGACCCCAGAGGGTTAAAAGAAAGAGCGTAGCCTACGTTTGTATTGTTTTATTGTTTTATTAGGATCCCCATTAGCGGGCCATTTAATGGCAGCTAATCTTCCTGGGGTCCTCTTTAAAATATTCACAACATAAAATTACACATAGCAATAACAACACAAATTACAATCAAGAGAATTCAAACATTGCAATTACATTCAAAATATTACCAAGTGAAAGAACATGACAATTTCCAGCTTTCACGAGGTCATTTGCAGCAGTTCCTGGGTTACTGTCCTCTTAAATTTGTATTTGTTCTAAATTCTGCGTGATGAGACAGAGAGTCGATTCCAAATAGATATTGCTCTGTAAAGTGATGTGCGTTTCAGAAAATTTGTCCTGGGAAGCGGAAGTTTTATGTCACCACCTAGTGCCTGCCTGGTGGCCTATAGGTGTCCACTTCCTACAAAAACAAGCTGCTCAGAGAGAAACTGTGGCTGTTTCGTAAATACTGCATTCCACAATATTAAAGTTAATCGTAGTTTGATTTTGTCGTCAACTGTGAGCCAAGAAAGGCGTGTATGCATCAGGGCCACGTTAGTCTTTAGAGAGCACTGGAGGACAGTCCTCGCTGCCCTATTTTGTGCCACTTGAAGCTTACGAAGGTCTTTTTGTGATGCAGACGACCATATAATTGGACAGTTTCTAAATGGCACAGAACAAGAGACTGGACAACCTGTTTAGCAATGGACATAGGAATATATGACATACATTTTCTGGACATTGCAATACCATTCCCCATTTTAGCTATCATTCCATCAATATGAGCTGACCAAGACAAGTAAGAATGCAAGGTGACACCCAGTAACCTGGCGTCAATGTTTGTATGTAGGCCTATATATGGGCAATTTACATACACAATACTTACTAAAAATATAATTTATATCATTTTATTGCATTTGTATTAGTTGTTTGAAGAGTAAAAAAAAAAATCAGTCGGTCTTAACGCAAGTTTACAACCTGCAAGTCGGTCGGACTAAAAGGGGAAAAAATAAAAATAACTGAGTCGGTCCTAAATTGACAGGGTCGGCCGGGTTACGGCAAACAAGAATATTTTTCAGGATGGCCTGACTAAAACACATATTTGCGTATGTGTAATGGTAACTTAGACATACAAATATTGCACATATTTTTCATCCGCTACCCGCCCGCAAGGAGTTCATTATCCACCCACATCTCCGCCCGTGAATTTTAGGAATGTCACAATCCACTCGTTTTAGCCACTTTTATGCGGGTACCCGACCCGTTGCAGGACTCTGTTTCAGTCACAATAATTAGTTTACAAGGTTATTATTAGCCCTTATACATGCTTAAGTTTTACATTCTATCAGTAACTTACATACAAGTATTTACATTTCTGTGTCTATGTAAATATAAAAAAATTACCTCTATTTATTTTAGTACTGTGACTTGACTTGACTTGAAACTTATCAGGACTCGACTTGACTTGCTTAGGGTGAACCCTTGACTTGACCTGACTTGCTTGATTTATCTAAACTGTGACTTGAGACAAGACTTGAGACTTGCTTGGACTTGACCATGTGTGACTTGTCCCCACCTCTGTCAATTACACTACCTTTGAACAGGCAAATATCTTATTCTCAAAAATAAAATAAAAATTAAAACAACTGCAGAAGAGTGCTCAGCATCCTATTTCTTTAACAGTGATGGCACTGCTGTGTATGTGCACTTGGATGAGTGAAATGGAGAGCACGCATTCTGAGTATGGGACACCATTTGGCTAAAAGTCACGTCACTTTACCCACTTTATAAAAAGAAACCAAGGCTGACAATCTCCAAACTACACTTACCAATCAATCCCGGTGGTTTTGCCCTCCCAAGTTTTAGTTTCTTTTAGACATGTAAATGAATATGCACGGTATTGTTATCGCGGGCACTTCAAAATACCGTGAAAAATAATAGATCAGAATTTATATTTATAGAACGCGCATTAGCTTATTTTCCATCAACCGCTTAAACAAACACTGCGTATATGCTGCGCGAAACACGTGCGCACTCTGATGTAAACAATCCCCACATGTAGAAGCACTGTGTGCATGCGGCGCAGTGCGCACTCTAGTCTAATGTAATGAATTCTCACATGGAGAAGAAGCATGGCGGAAGGAGGAACGCTGCCGACGATTTATCCCCCTGATCCGATCCGATACCAAAAATTCTGATACCGAATCCGATACCGATACCAGTGCAGTTTTTTTTTTAATCAAGTAGAATTTCTATAACTCTGTGTTGAACTTATAATCACTATTTTGTGTGTTAAAGGAACACTCCACCGTTTTTTGAAATAGGGCTTATTCACCTTCTTTCCTACATTTAGATAGGTGAGCAAATGCATTTTTGTCTCAGTGCATGCATTGTTTTAGTTTGACAGGGTCGGCACTAGCTTAGCTTAGCTTAATGAATGGAATCCTTTGTTGCCAACTTACCGAAAGGTATTTATGCCTCATACATATCGATCAATCTGTGTTTTTCAACCACGGAAAGAGGTCAATAAAACTGCAGGTGAACAATTACATCACAGAACGTTACATCAGAGTCCTGCAACGGATCGGGTACCCGCATAAAAGTGGCTAAAACGGGTGGATTGTGACATTCCTAAAATTCACGGGTGGGGATGCGGGTGGATAATGAACTCCTTGCGGGCGGGTAGCGGATGAAAAATATGTGCAATATTTGTATGTCTAAATTACACATACGCAAATATGTGTTTTAGTCAGGCCATCCTTAAAAATATGCTTGTTTGCCGTAACCCGACCGACCCTGTCAATTTAGGACCGACCCAATTATTTTTTTCACCCTTTTTAGTCCGACCGACTTGCCGGTTGTAAACTTGTGTTAAGACCGACCGATTTTTTTTTTTACTCTTCAAACAACTAATACAAATGCAATAAAATGATATTAATTATATTTTAGTAAGTATTGTGTATATAAATTGCCAATATATAGGCCTACATACAAACATATACGGTCTTTCTTTTAAATAAAAACCGGTGGCGTCATCTATGATTATAAGGGCTGTATATGCGAAATGAAACCGAAATCGCGACACTCAGGGCCACGAACCTACAATTAAAACGTTCACAGAAATCTCAAACAGGCATTAAAAACACCAAATATTAAGAATTGGCATATCAACCAAAATAATATTCGATGATTGATCAAAAATCGTATCTCCCCCTCCACATGCTCACCGGCAATGCTCCGACATTAAATTTCACTGTACTGTATGTGTTGTTGCCCTGTATGAACCGAAACTCAGCGTAAGCTACTTGCCTCACAGACCTGAGAAATAGAAAGCATGAAATGTCTACTTTTAAACAAAACAATTCAAAATAGAAGAAAACAGACTGCTCTCTGCTTATGCAATCCGTATGAAATGTGAATTTCTCTCTGGCGCGTTCACTACTGCGAAGATCGCGAGTCAGTCAGCATCATCAACTTCAACTTTGACACAGAAAACACTTGTTTATTAAAGGAGAACTCTGGTCAATTTTAACATTGAGCTCATTTTTTTGTCAATTTGGAGTGCTGTCAATACAGAGAACAACGACAAAAATCGGTGTTGCCTACACCGTGTTATCCTCTTTTTAAAATTTGCACCCTGTTGACTTCAATGGGGCAATGTTTAAACCTGCTTTTAGCCTCTTAACATCCTTGATGTGTCATTACAAGTGCACAGGTCATGTGAGTGATTCCTTCAGAGTGAACACGAGTGAATCTGACTGCAGTAGATGTGAAAGAAATGGATAAAAATGATGTTATTTAAGCCAGCGCAAATACCTGTGTTTACATCCTGTTTTCGGTTGAAGTCCAAAGTAGTCGATTGCCGAGTTCACGCGCGTGATCATAGGTAACTAAACCAATGTGCGTGAACTCGACAATCGACTACTGTGGACTTCAACCGAAAACAGGATGTAAACACAGGTATTTGCGCTGGCTTAAATAACATCATTTTTATCCATTTCTTTCACATCTACTGCAGTCAGATTCACTCGTGTTCACTCTGAAGGAATCACTCACATGACCTGTGCACTCAGGGCCGTTTCTAGGCATAGGCAAACTAGGCGGTCGCCTAGGGCGCAAACAGCTGGGGGGCGCCAGTGAGAGCCACCACACCAAGAGATTTTTTTCTCGGCCAAGCGAGTGGAAGAAAAATCATTTTTTTTTTACATTTCCGATAATGGAACGTATATTTGCACTAAGTGCATGTCTTTTTGGCAAAAAGACGCCCACCACTAAATATCTACAGTGGCATAGGTCATAAGGCGTGAGGTTCTTGAAAGTAGCTTTTGATGCGTTCGACCTAAGTTCGAATCCGCCTTTTGCCGAAGTTCGGCAAAAGGCGGATTCGAACCTGGGTCGAACGCATCAAAAGCTACTTTCAAGCTACTCATGATGAGATGTAAAATTTATAGCCTAACATAAAGGTCTCTAGCATTATATTTTGTCAACGAACTAAAATCGAAATCGTGATATGGCTTTGTGCCTTTATGAAACAACACAAGACTTTAATAAAGTAGCACAATTGGGCACAATTGGAATCTTGCCTAGGGTGCCAAAAAGGCTAGAAACGGCCCTGTGTGCACTTGTAATGACACATCAAGGACGTTAAGAGGCTAAAAGCAGGTTTAAATATTGCCTTTAATATCGCACCCTTACATGTTACATGAACGCGTCCCCACCGCTCAATAGATTTTAGCTTGTGTGTGATTTATCGCGGGCACGGGTCGGGTAACGGGCCAAATATTAACGGGTCTGGGCGGGTGCAGATTTAATTTTGATATTATCACGGGTGACGGGTCGCATCTGGTGCTGAACTTTGCGGGTACGGGCGGGGGCGGGGGCGGGGGCGGGTCTCCAAAAATGGACCTGTGCAGGACTCTGCGTTACATTTACCTCAGGAAAGCCATTTAATGACCAGCACTTTAGTTGACTAGAAAAAATAGCTATAGAGAGGATTATTTAGCTAAATATGTGCACTATATTACATTTGTATTATATTTTTACTTGTGTCATAATATTTATTATGATGAAAACCACATTATATTTTATTTAATTTGTTATTTTTAACCTTTAATAATACCAGCTGACAGGACTCTCTGTATGTTTACAGCATTATGTGAGATATATTTTTTTTCTTGAGAAAAATTAACATGTTGGCTATCTACTGTAGCCTAGCTAATATTTATCCAAAGAGTCAATATTGAATCAAGATTGAAATCAAATCCCAATAATTGAATTGAAATTGTGAAAATTGTGTAAAATTCTGTTTAGTTACCAAATGTTTTGACAATCACAATTACACCTATTGTGATGCAAGTTGTTTTTTTTTCTCAACACATCTCGATTAAATGTAAGTGCACTCATCATAAATTACACATACAAGTTACCATGTGCATTGAAACTAAAGTTTTAGCTGGTATATCTAAAGTTTACATTGCGCTGACGCGAACACATACCTCTCTCAGTCAAGTAGAATGCCGACTAAGAAAAGAACACGAAAATTCAGTATATGACCACTTACACAACAAATAACTCTCCCAATACCTATAAGCTACCATGACATGACTGAACAATACAATATTTTGGTTAAATAAACTCACAAACAATAGAAAATAGAAGATGAAAGGTTGCAAAAATATTTGTCATTCTTTGACCTGTTACACTAGAATCCTTCTAAACAGAGGCCTGTTGCACGAAGCTATCTGAATAAACTCTGAGTTTCAGAGTAAGTTTAGAGTTGACAAATCCAGATAAATCTAACCTGGTTTAGATCAGATTCAGCGGTCTCACAAAGCTCGGTATAAACATTCTCTGTCAACTCGGGTTTAATCCAGAGTTTGCGATTAATTCTGAAGCGTGAAGTGTGACACGTGTGGCAAACAGTCAACCATAAGTTTCATGATGTGAATCAAAGAAATAGGCCCTAATAATTATTAGTTTCACAAAGTGCTCAAATGAATACATTTTGTTTAAAAGAATTATGAATGTATGCATTATAATTTAAAGTTTAATAGTACTTGTCAATTAATATAATTATATGAATACATTATATTAATTAAAAGTATTTATAATTTATATAATATAAATATAATACATAATTGGCAGCAAAAGATGAGCAATTTTATCAAAAAAAAAAAAAAAATCACTATTAAATGCTTTAATTTGGAGTGAGAGATAAAGGCTTTATTGCATCAGATACATCACTTTGCTCACAGCTGATTGGTCCAGTTTGGGTCTGCGATCTCTAATAATCCAGAATAAAAACTGCTCCGGAGCAGGTTAGCCGTATAGCTTAAGTTTTAGAGGACTACAGACACTTGATTTTTATACTCTCTTTTTCAGAGTACTTACATTTTAATTATGTATTGGTATATAAAGACAGTTTAAACAAATTTGGGATAAGGTGATAGTTTTGAACACTCGCTGGTTACAGTCGCTGTATGTACTTGCTCAAATTCATTTTGGATCATTTTTAACCAAAAGTAGTTATGGACTGCAGATTTAAATGATCTTTTTTGGGTTATTTGGGGTAATATATCAGTTAAAATAACATTATCTACCAATTAGCATTACCACTTATAGCAGGGGTCGTCAAGTAACTTTGGCCGCGGGCCAATATTTTTTTTAGCCAGTAGATGGCGGGCCAGCTACACAGAGTAGGCCTATGGATACAAATTAAATACTCTTATATAGGCCTATAATCGCAGAATATGATGGGTCCGTCACCATCCGTGGATCATTCGTTCAATCGTTTTTTCAAATTAAAACCAAAAATAAAAAGATGAAAAACGACTTGTTTTTCCATTATTTATTTCCTGAACTAAAATGAAAAAACGAATAACGACGGGTTTTCTGATTTTCTGATTGTGCTCAGATCAAAAATAGAAAAAATGAATTACTGGATTAGACAAATTTTAATTTTGATTTTTAATTTTTAATTTAACACCTTAGGCATATATCAAGGAAATCATTTTAAACAGATCAAGTACTATTGTGGTAACAGATTACAGCCATTTTAATAAAGGTGTGAATAGCAATCATACCTCATTCGCTTACAGTCCGACTTTTGAACTTTATTCCTTTTTTATTATTATTATTTATTCGGGACACACACATACACACCTAAGGTTTAAGGAGGTCTGCGCGGGACTGTTTTTTTTTCCGTCCCGCTCCCACAAGGTTCTATTCAGCAACCGCTTAAAATACACTCGGTGTTCACCCCCTTTATTTCCCGACCTCACGGGTCCGCAAAATTTAGATCTCGTTTCCAGAATCTCACATTCAAATGTCTCTAACGGAAAGAGATAAAGTAGCCTATAATAAATGCTATACAAAAATTGTGTTCGTGTCAATTAGGCTATTTTAACATTGTACTGTCAGCAGAGAAAAAAAATGCCACAGAAAAAAAATATGAAATATAAATAGCCTAACATAAATTAAATAGGACAAAGCCTATCACTCAAATTTCTAAGCAACATAAACGAAAATCATATTGCCCTACTGACAAATAAGGTAGGCTATTTTCTGCCAAATTATTTCAAACATCCTTGCAAAAAAAGAATGTTGTTGACTGACAATGGTTTCAGTACCAAACAGCTCCTCAGAGCTAGGTGTACAGGTGGTCAGAATGAAGTGCGTATACGCTGTCAAAAGATGTCGGGAGTGGGCTATTGTCAGTCAGACCGCCCGCTCCGTCCAAAGTACACCAGAGTTCCGACCGCTACCGTCTTTTGACGCGCGCGGCAGGCGCGAATTTGACGCGCTATTCGCGTCTGGTGTGAACGCACAGTTATACTTTAAAATGTAATCCCGCGCCGCATGATTCCCTATGGGTGTTTCACACAGTATGCAGCGGTGAAATCGCACCGTGACTACGGCTTTTCTCAAGTAGTGGAAGAGTTTTGTGCAGCATTTAGGACTTCCAAAATAATCCGGCGGGCCAGAAAATATTTCTGGCGGGCCAGTTGTGGCCCGCGGGCCGCCAGTTGTCGTTCCCTGACTTATAGTATACAAACATAGACAGAATATAAACTGGACACAGCGACCCCATTGGATTCAACGGAGACAAGTGAAGTCAATTAGAAGCACTAACTTCCTGACGGTCGAGCGTACTGCGCAGACTCAAACTAAGCTTGACGACGTAGATGTGACGTGAGCAAACCGTCTTCTAGTAGCTGTGCCAAGAGAAATCTGAATCATTCCCTTCCAAAACTTGCAGAGACAGAGAGTGTGAGTTGGAGGTGTCTATGAGCTATGAGCAGGAGCAACTTTTGCTAAGTATTCTGATTAATTATTTTGTCATTTTGCCTCCACGTCCCCCCGATTGCGCGCGAGCTTCTCCTCCTGTCCATACGGTAATTTCTCTACTGTGCGACAGAGAGTCGCGTGGTTATGATGCAATCGTTAGCCTATTTTTACAAAAACTGCTTCTACGGGGCCATAACGTAAGATACAAGGTAATGGAGCCTTTTATACATTGTCGTGTTTCTTTAGAAATAAATAATGGACAAATGGAGTCTTTAAACGCCTCAGATGTAAAGTTATTCGCTGTCAAAGTGACACCAAAATGAATGGGAGTGAATGGAATGCTAACAGCAGGTGATGGTCCACTAACTAATGGCGGCGCCCGGGGAAGCTTCAAAATAATATGAAACCCTGCCCCCCTGTATACAAATTGAGCGGCAGTCATTTTTACATCACGTAATGATATGGAATGTAACACAACCTTCTAAAATAAATTTATATTATAGATGTATTTTATATACCTGGATGAATCATAACTGTCACAAACTTAAAAACTAAGCTGTTTTTATTAATCTTGCAAATTCACCTTTTACTGTGAAAACATAACTTTCCAATTAAGCATTACACAACACAATAAATATCTTGGGTTGATTCATTTCATATTTTCACAAACTAGTAAAATTACTTCTGATCATTCCTGAAAATGAAAGATTCATTTGAAATGACTGAATAAAGCAGATCAGAGTTTAATGCCTGAATGTCATTCTTCTCATTCTCACGTCTGGTAGAAGTAAAATAAACTTCAGAGCTCATACAACTGTTCAGAGGAGGGGAAAAGAGAGATTAAGATAAGAATAAGATATCATTGAGGTGAGTGTTTCATTTTTTTTTTAGTTTTTTAGTCATTTTTTCTCATTTGACTGTTTATTAGTGTTTCTGTGATTCCTCAAACAGTATTTCATATCATGCGTATTGATAAGAATGATGATAATAAACACCCATTTCTTATCATATGCATTTCTTATCAACAGTATTTCTCAATAATTGGCATGACTGTCTGGCATTTACAGTATTTAAAATATATGGTACTTTAAATATTAAAATAGATGGTACAGAAAGTTTAAAGATAAACATGAAATTAAGTGTAAAACAAAATACATTTACTATAGTAACTAATGCTGAGACAATAGTTTGGGCAAAGAGCAATAATGATTTGTTTATGACTGGGACATAAACCTGCTTTCTGGAAACCCCCTCCAGCTGTAAACAGGTGTGTGTGTGTTTTGAACATGCTTCATTTGTTTTCCTGAAATGGTCCTGGTTTAACTGGTTCCGAAGATTAACATTGTCTTGTAGTGGTTTCAAAATCACCAGTCATTAACTCATGCATTAATTCTACACATTCTTTTAATTTCACTATGTTCATCATGTTTCACACACAATGGAAACTTTTATTTTAAAATTAAAAATCAGAGGAGCACTATTATACCATTTAAAATCTACATTTTTGTCACTTTAGTACAGAATTATTTAGGAAAATAAATAATCGTGTGTCCGCTTTGTTGTTTATAATGAGAGGATTTGTGTGTCTGTAGAACTTAGTAACATTTCGCTAAACAAACTCGTTCAGCGTTTTGAGCGATATTTGAGTGGATTTTCCATATTGGTAACTTAAACATCTCTGATTGGTCATTATTTTAAACTGAAAGATTGTTGCCAGACGTACGATAATTATCATATTTGTATGATAATTTTGACCTATGTATGATGTACGATCAATAATGGAAAAAATATCATAATGTACGATAATTTCAAAATTTTGTGACACTTCAAATGATGGTTGTTGTAATCTAAGGCTTCTATACTCATTGATCTAGGTGTGGATTCTACGTCTATACCGTCATGATTGTGAGGAGACCGTGAACGTGGTGGTATGCATGTCTTCCATCTCATCTTACATTAAGTCTTCTCGGCCAATCATCGTGGAGAATGACTCTCTCTCATGAGCACAAGTTAACGTTCCTTTTGTATATTGTATACAAAGTTGTATATCATAAACATGTCATCTCTGTATGTTTTGCATGAAAAAAAGATGGGGGGGAAAAGTGAACGTACCTGCCGCGGTGCTTACGTCAGCTGTTTCCGAGCTGAGGTCAATAGTTTAGCAATAAAGTAATTTGCAGGTTGTGTCAAAAAGTGGTTAGTCTAGATAAATAGCTTTATTCTGTATGTTTTACTTGTGTACGATTATTTTCTTCCAAATATGATAATGTTGAGCTTCTGGTATGATGCTTGGACATTTCTAATCTGGCAACACTGAACTGAAATGCCTGTGATTGGCTACAATATTTAATACTGCAAAATCACGATGTAGACACATTTGCAGCGCTGTTGAATTCATGTCACGAATACAACAACCAGATTGCTTTAAATTACTTGCTTTTCTCTTTTATTAAAAAATTACAAATTTTATGTTAAATGTAGTAATATAAATCTGTTAATCCTACAATAAAAATATATGACCTGAACAGGCAGCCAAGGTATGTCAGCCGCCACACACTCCAATAACCAATTGATGCCCCTTGTCCTTAGGGCAACGCAACTGGTTTCTGGGGCCTTGTGACCAATCCTTGTAAACTACACATTTAAAATTCTAAACCCAATTTATGCCTTGTTAATCTGCTTATGTATTTGTATACTTTCATTTTGAATAAATGTAAGCTACATTATTTATATACTTATAATCAACATCTGTAAGCCAATGGTTTTGTGTTTTAATGATTTTGTTCACAATGCTTAATGGGAGTGTAGTTCATTTTTTCATTAACGGGTCATTCAGTAGTTCTCCAGTTAGAATTATAGCATCACTCTTCTTAATGTACTTTCAATACAATCAACTAGTTACAGCAGTGGTTCTCTACCTTTTTTTGGGCCAGCGTCCCCTATCCATTATCCAGGTATTCTGTAGTCTGTCGCTGCTGTGCAACCATGAACTGCGCTCTCTATGACATGATGACGAGGAAGTATCAGCAAAGGATTAATTGATTTCTAGCCCTTGCATTAGCTTTACTACTAGATATATTTATGGAGATGAGAAATAAAAACCTGCCCTGTACAGTTATGATCAGCTGTTCGGCCGAGCTTTCAATGTTGTTATGAAAGGCCGAAGCTGATCGGTTGGTTTTTGTCACATGACCTGCTGTGCGCTTGCGCCAAGTTGAGGCTTTTTTTTCTTCTTTTTTTTTAACCGTTTGAAAATCTTGTTAAAATATGCTATTATAAACGCGTAGGGGCAACAAATGAACTTCCGACTCCCACGCCACCAGAGGTGTAAAGTACTTGAGTAATTTTACTTGATTACTGTACTTAATAAAACAGGCTGTGTGACTGTAAGGAATGATTACCTCAAAATGTACATCCATATGCAAGTTTGCAAGTATGCTTTATTTAAAATAAATACAGTGCATTAGCTATTGTCATGTGCCACTGATTTTCCTGACCTCTGATATATTTCTGACCTCTGATGTAGATGGTCACATGACTCTCTGACATCCATGTGCATATCTTATGAAAGTTACCAGGTTTACCAGCTTAAAGGAAACATTGGATGTTAATTTACACCAAAAAAATGTACGTGAAGTTTACATGTTGAAGCCTAATACTAATAAAACAAATGTTGCTGATGTAGTTTAACTTGTGTTTAATCCACAAAATTGCATTTAATGTTATTTCCCCCCACATGCAACAGATAACAGACTATGCATATAAAACTCACAATTATTCAACACAAAACTTGTCAAGTTAATTTCATGTATAAAACAGTAAATGTAATTATTAACCTGATTTACAACTTTGTTTGTACAAGAATGCCCTAGATTTTGGGAAATTGGATTTATGCCCTTATGATAAAGTGTACAATAACTTGTTTTATGGTACCATAATGTGAGCTGTTGTTTTGCGGTGTGTACTTTGATCTTAACACCTTTAATCTTATTCTTTATTATTCTCAGGTTAGATAACTTAAGTTGAGTCTGGCCTAAATTCTAAGCATTTTAAATTACTTTCAATTTGATCAGAAGACTTCTCTGTGGTATGTTCTCATTAAAAGTCTTAAAACACTATAAATCAGAACTTTGGTAGGCAGTTTTTCTAATTAATTAAACTAATTTTTCTTTTTATAATAAAAAAAATGTAAAGGCAAATAAAACTTCATTAAAGTATAGACTACAATAATCCTGCTTTGAATCATAGGTGTAGTCAGCTCTGGGCTTCTTGTCTTCAGCTCTGGACTTCTCGTCTTCAGCTCTGGACTTCTCGTCTTCAGCTCTGGGCTTCTCGTCTTCAGCTCTGGACTTCTCGTCTTCAGCTCTGGGCTTCTCGTCTTCAGCTCTGGGCTTCTCGTCTTCAGCTCTGGGTTTCTCGTCTTCAGCTCTGGACTTCTCGTCTTCAGCTCTGGACTTCTCGTCTTCAGCTCTGGACTTCTCGTCTTCAGCTCTGGGCTTCTTGCCTTCAGCTCTGGGCTTCTTGTCTTCAGCTCTGGGTTTCTCGTCTTCAGCTCTGGGCTTCTCGTCTTCAGCTCTGGGCTTCTCGTCTTCAGCTCTGGACTTCTCGTCTTCAGCTCTGGACTTCTTGTCTTCAGCTCTGGGCTTCTTGCCTTCAGCTCTGGGCTTCTTATCTTCAGCTCTGGGTTTCTCGTCTTCAGCTCTGGGCTTCTCGTCTTCAGCTCTGGGTTTCTCGTCTTCAGCTCTGGACTTCTCGTCTTCAGCTCTGGACTTCTTGTCTTCAGCTCTGGGCTTCTTGCCTTCAGCTCTGGGCTTCTTGTCTTCAGCTCTGGGTTTCTCGTCTTCAGCTCTGGGCTTCTCGTCTTCAGCTCTGGGCTTCTTGTCTTCAGCTCTGGGCTTCTTGCCTTCAGCTCTGGGCTTCTTGTCTTCAGCTCTGGGTTTCTCGTCTTCAGCTCTGGGCTTCTCGTCTTCAGCTCTGGGCTTCTCGTCTTCAGCTCTGGGCTTCTTGTCTTCAGCTCTGGGTTTCTCGTCTTCAGCTCTGGGCTTCTCGTCTTCAGCTCTGGGCTTCTTGTCTTCAGCTCTGGACTTCTTGTCTTCAGCTCTGGGCTTCTCGTCTTCAGCTCTGGGCTTCTTGTCTTCAGCTCTGGGCTTCTTGTCTTCAGCTCTGGGCTTCTTGCCTTCAGCTCTGGGCTTCTTGTCTTCAGCTCTGGGTTTCTCGTCTTCAGCTCTGGGCTTCTCGTCTTCAGCTCTGGGCTTCTCGTCTTCAGCTCTGGACTTCTTGTCTTCAGCTCTGGGCTTCTTGTCTTCAGCTCTGGACTAGAGGGCTGCATTGGGATTGAGTCCCGCCGGGTCCCGCGGGACCCAACGCAAATCTCGCGGGAGCGGGCGGTTTGAACTTTGCTGCGGGCGGGAATGGGCGGCTAAAAAAAACACTGCGGGATCGGGAGGTAGCCTTGCAACATGATTTCCACTACACAGTACCAGCTCGCCTCGGCTCGGCTCGACTCGCCTTTGTTTGGTTTTCCACTGTGTAAAAGTTGTAACTGTATCTGCTTCCAGGTACTTTTTTTCGTACCCCCTCCGGCGGGGTTCTGAGTGAGCTTAGGCGATACTAAAATGTGACGTGAAAACACGGCAGACTGCTGATTGTTCAGAGAGAAACATCACTATTCACTGCGTCATCATTGCACGCGCAAGACAGAGTATCCTGAATAAAAAACAGCAAAAACGAAAACAAAACCATCCAAAAACAGCACACTCGATTTCCTCCATTGTCCTGTGAGTATGTGTCCAGTAGGCTATGCCGGCCAGGGAAACGAAACAAACAACCCCATGAATCTCTTTAATAATAGCAATACAAATGTGTGTTTTTTCCTGCGGGACGGGAGAAGACACAAAATCAATGCATCTCTATTATTGTGCGGGAATAAATTCTTAGAGTTTTGCGGGTGCGGGCGGGAGTGGACATACATATTGCGGGAGCGGGCGGGAGTGAAACACATACGTTGCGGGAGCGGGCGGTAATGGTCAGAAATTCGGCGGGCGCGGGCGGGAGCGGGATGAAGAAAACAGTCCCGCGCAGGGCTCTACTCTGGACTTCTCGTCTTCAGCTCTGGACTTCTCGTCTTCAGCTCTGGACTTCTTGTCTTCAGCTCTGGGCTTCTTGTCTTCACCTCTGGGATTCTTGTCTTCACCTCTGGGATTCTTGTCTTCAGCTCTTTCAAATTTTCACTTCACTTTTTCAAATCAAAAGTGATTTGTCTAGGTGCTCTTACATTGCACCTTTGCTGACGGATCGGTCCACCACCACTTGAATTCCTGAACATCTGAAACCTTTATAAACAATATATATGAGTCATCATTGTGTTTTCTAAGGGGTGTTTTGTTTATCTTTTTTATTATGATTAATCTATTATTTTTATCTACAATATAACACAACTACACAATTATTTCACCTAAACATGGTGGATAAGATGATGAAACCTGTTATTTTTCAGTAATCAACTCAGTAAACAACAATCATGTGCTATGAGCACTGTCACTTCTCTATAAATAAATTGTTGTACAATTTGGATGTGCTGGTCAGTGTAGGATTTGTCCTGCCCTTCTTCCACTGTAATCAGATGGTAGGGTAATTATGACATTGACTAGTGCAGCGTTTTATCCACTGATCTATAATTAAGAACTGGATTGCTCTGAGGTCATAACAAGTAAATATTGTTATTCCCACACATTCTATTAACTTAATATGAAATTATCTGATTTTAATGAGAAAAAATTCATACAAGTCACGATTTTATATTTGAAGTCTCCATGTACATTCTTACAATGCAAAGTAAAACGTCCTAAGCATGTACTTGGTTACATATTTATTAGGTCAGGAATTCCCAGCTTATTGAAGAGTTAAGTTTATCTTCATTACAAGTAGTTAACATATCAGATCAGACACCTCAACATATACATATTACATATTACAACATATACATATTACACATAACAAAATGCTCATTCTGGTGACTGAATAAAGATCGCTCCAAGCAAGAAGATGCAGGTAAACCTTGAATTTCAATACAATATAATAATATAGTCATAGAGGCTTGTATTGTAATAAATGTTGTATAATGAAATTCTGCTAATAACCCCATATACGTTTAATATTTTCTATATAATTCTTAATAACGTACATAAAGAAATATATTTGGTTAGGTCAGTCACCTGTGTTGGCAAAAATCTGATATATGACCATATATGTAAAACATGTTTGTTCATTATGCCCATGTATTCAATTTCCATAGTATGCAGTAGACACAGTCATCTCAACGATTCATATATATTGCTTATCCTACTTTCTGTATGAATGATACACTGCAAACTAATACAGATTATAGGTCATTATTTTGACTTTAAATTAATAAATCACCTCTGTCGGTTCATGGCTACCATTATACAGCAATAGCCTAGTACAATAGATAAGTGGTTTTATTATGTGTATTATGAAAATATGCAAGGATATCGTACAAGCATATTTGATTAGGTTTTTTCTGTGCTATTAACATTTCATAACTTGTCCAATAGTAATGGTAACATTGTTGAACAAAGAATTAATTTAGAAGTTTTATAATGCAAGTCTAAATTTATTTAGATAACTGGCTAAAAGATTTTACAATATTTGAAAATATTCAAATACGTTTCCAACCTTAAAGGCCTATGTTAGTACATACCTATCCAGTAGAGTTGTCTGCTCCTCTTCTGGGGGGGTCTTCATTAAGAAGTCGATTAAACTGAGCATTCATTCTGTCTCTAATATCATTGATTCTTCTTCTGAGTCTGTTTTCACCATCCTCCATACTTACATTTAATACTTAAATTAAAACTGATTCTCACCGTCATTCGTGCCTTGATTAGCCAAAACTGCGGCAAAACTGCACGGGAACTACAGTAAGGCCTGCCTATTTAAAGGAACAGTTTGATTCATTAGGTTCGTAGTATTTTTTATACATATGATAAACATATTCAAAGGGAATTTTTTGGTGTTTCAAAGAAAAATGCATAAGTACATTTTGTTTTGTTAAAACCTTACACATATCAACTTTATAGCTAATGCTGGAAAGACTTTCGAGATAAAATACATGTTAAATGTTTGCGACATGTGGGTTAAATTCATACTTAAATTCATGTTTTATTCATATTACATTGATTGTATATTCATTAAATAACATTTTGTTATATCCAATAGGCTATATGTTTGTAATATGAGGATTTAAATATTTTGCCCTTTTGATTGGCCAGTTCATAGTAAAATAAACAACTTGAAAAAAGTCCACCGTTTGTGAGTATAGAAGTTCACTAGTTAATACCACTAACAAGGCTCAAAATAGCCCCACACTAACATGACGTTCGTGGTTCGACTGGTCGAAACGTTGCATTCAGACATTCTCAATCCACACATGATTTCAAAATGATCACTACTGTCTTTCTTTGAACATCTGCTTTTCTCTCGTTTTGGGGTCGGTAGAGAGCATGTAAAAACTTGAGCTTCCTAGAAGAGGTGGATTTCTGCTCAATTCACTTGTTATTTTGGACCAGTGAAGGTAAATCAAGAAAAAAAAGGTCCTAATTTGATTTTATACCTATCAAACTGAATAACTGTATTATACATTTCCTTCTAGGAAGAAAAAAAAAGATCAGGAAGAAAGAGTTGATAGAAACAGAATCTTAGAGCAGTGGTTCCCAAAGTGGGGGTCGCGACCCTGGCGCAGGGGTCGCGAGATGATTTAAAAAAAAAAAAGTGGCCCTATATATTTTTGTTGCAATTAATTTAACCCTTTCGCACGTACTATCACACCAGGTAAATTTTCTGTTAGGCTAAATCTCAAAAGGCTATCCGCCACACTGTATGTTCCCAAAATATGAAATTTTAAGCGCGCACGCACTCTTCTACGTGCAGAGAGAGAGAGTGAACCCCGGCCGCGCGCGCGCATTCACTATTCAGAGCGGCCAAGCGTCAAGCTTCTCCGTACTTTTTGACAAGCGTCCTTGACAGGACGGCCAGAGATTCTTTGCAGCTCAAGTCGGCGGCGGTGTGTTCGTACAGTTAACGCTCTATCTGTTGACGGCGCTGAGGAAAAAGCTCCCGCCACTGGAAGAAGCGGTCGCCGCCCATTTGTGTCCTCCTGCGCACCCATCAAAGCCGTGCAGAACGTCTTCAGCACTCGCGGATCGTGCATAATCCGCCGCTGGCCAGACTGCTTCTGCTTTACACACCATTATTTTCTCGAGAAAAAAGGAGTTTTCCCATAGCTTTTGCAACGCACTCGACTTGTTCCCTTATCTCTCAGGGAACCGAGGTAACATAAGTACCGTAAATCCTCTAATAGTGGCCTGTATTCCATTAGTGGCCGGGTCTCTAACATTGGCTGGTCTCGCTGTCGGCGGAGGTAAATAAAGGCCGGTCTCTAATAGTGGCCGGGGCTATTATTAGAACCAACGTTTTTCTGGGCAGGCCACAACATTATGCTTGTGATAGTAACATGCAAATACCACAGGGGGGCAATGTTTGCTAATGAATCCAAGCCATAGCTATGGTAGCCTGGTCATGTCAATCACTTCGCTCTTGACTCGCACGTGAGAATTCAGTCACCGGTAGGCTAATGTTGTTTACCATGGCAGCTGCGGAGCCAAAGAGGATTTTTGGCGAAAATCTATTTTTAACCCCCTGGGATCGACAATCGCACTGGCGCGATAGGCTCGCTTTTTTTCTTAAGTGCAAACGAGTTTCAAAATACTCTGTTGACTTTGATCTCTTAATTACGGAGAGCGCGCGCTATTCAAACGCAAATAATCTGAGGCGATCCACGCAAACCTGAACGCCCACAATCAGCTGGATAACACACATCTATCTAAGTAATATTAATCCTGGAAAATTTACCTCAGAAGTGCTTGGAAGTATTATTTCGAGGAGCAACGGATCCAGCTGAGAAATAGGTCAGTTCTATTTACTTTGTTCTAATCGCAATAGTGTCTGTAAGTCTACACAAAAAGACACGCGTTTCTAGTGTGTGAATGAATGAATGAAATCAATGAATGCACAGATGCGTGCTGTTGTGGAGCTAACGTTACTACTGCTGGAACAAATACTGTTTCAAAATGAATCATTGCTTTTCACAAATTTTTTTATTTATATTGTATTTATTTGTTGTTAATGTTCTGTATGCATACCATAATGTTATATGGTAAATAACTGTACGTTTTCAATAAATTAACCTAGTATTTTATTGGTTAAAATAGACACAAAATCTCGTTTTTTTTTTCATTCTACTGGTAGTCCGTTTTGCTCAAATACAAATAAAGGCCTGTCTCTAATTATGGCCTCCTTCCAATAAAGGCCTGGGCCGCGATGCGCTTGAGTAAAATAAAGGCCCCGGCCTATATTAGAGGATTTACGGTAAGTAACCGAGTACGTTCTGCCTTCCCTTCCACATGAGTCAGTAACAAAACTGACAAAAAAAAAAAAAAAATATTGTAATATTTGTGATAGTAATATTTCATATATTTCTCACATTTTGATCATTATGAGAGAGATTTTTTTTTATTATACATTTCAAAACATTTCATGTTTTTATGTTTGTATTCAACATAATAGGCCTAACCTTACCTTATTATCTCAATTAAAAGTACTGAAATTAATGTACTGTATATGTGACAAAAAAAAAGGTTGTTTATTATTTTGGCCGGTAAAAAATATGCTTGGCTGGTGGATTTTTTCATCTACCAATCCCCGTGGCACGCTGGCAGGCGAGCCAAAAAGTTCATTTCGGACCCTGGGGTGGGGGAGGTGCGGGGTCGCGGGGCAGCAACGCATTTATCATGGGGGTCGCGGGCTAAAAAGTTTGGGAACCCCTGTCTTAGAGAAGGATGTTTTCTCCAAATATCCAGCTGCTGTTTTTCTGTGAGTTTTTCAGATTCATCCACACCTGCACAAAATTCCCTTTATAAAACCCAGTCAGCGGAAGATTGTGCGTACATGCATCTCTACCCCGTCCCCTCCCCGAAATAACCATATATGGAGCTTACAATGCTTAGTTTTACTCTGCATATCCTCATCTGCATATCATTTGTATGCATATTCATCCACGTAATACCACGTTCAACTGTACAGTGCCATCACATTACATTGCTAAAAAAATCATTCAGAATCATTACCTTATAAATAATATATATTTAGATATATATTATAATATATATTATATAATAATATATATTATATATTATAATAATATATATTATTAGAATAAGTAAATCAAAATTGTATAAAATACATTTCAGAGAAAGTTATTCTAGAGTTATTCTCATTATTTTCCACTGGCCAAATAGTATTTAATTGTATTTAATTAGTATATAAATACTTTTTACAATAATTACTTTATAATAAAATAACATATTTTAGGATGGTTTATACTGTATTCTTTTAATGGAAATAGATAGGCCTTATTTTTTGCAGTGTGTGAATAAAACATTTAAAAAATAAATAAAACATCTTACCATGCATATCTTACTGTTTTCTTTCAATTCTATCCTTCAAATACAATGGTATTTTTCATCCTGTTGGGAAGATCACAGAAGTTATCATTAGGCCACTGTCTGTCTGTGCACGATACCAACAGCAGAGTTTTTACTGTACTATCATCGGACTCTTGTGCATAAAACCCCATTAGAGTCTCTAACTGCAAAACTTTTAGAAATCCGTTTACCACCTCCACAAAACTTGCTCTGATATTCTGTGTCTGCCAAAGTCTCTCTGACATGATATCATGAGAAGAGAAAGAAAAATTCATACAAGAGATGTGATCAAAGTCTTCAAAGTTTATTCAGGACGCATGAGCGACGCTTTCAATAAACATAATTTCGTATTTATAAGCTGTTTTCCTCACGAGGACCAATATTTTTTCCCCACAATAGTCCTATCTTTTGGACCCCACAAAAAAAGGATTATCTGGAACACACACACACACACAAACAAATACAAATGTTGTACATTCTCTGCAGTTTCATGCCTTGTATGCATTCCTGTGTGTTGGAATATTGCTTTTGGAAAGCTGAAGATCAGGTTTTTGGACATGTATCACTGGAATTTTAATCCTCAATACATTATCATTTTATATATTATATAATCTTTAAAAATGCTGTTTATTTTAATTTCAGAGAAGATTAAAGACCCCATGAGGGCGGGCCAAGATGGCGGAATGAGAGGTGGATGCTTTTGCTGATGCTCCTGCCTCAATATAGAATTCATCATTTGTTCAGTTGAGTATGTAATTTAATACATTTTGGCAATGCAACCTGAGGTACTATGTCATTAGAAACGTTTTGGCCTGATTTTTTTGTGAAAATGCCGAATCCGGCGAAGAAACTTGAGAAAAAGGATCTACCTGCGGACGCAGCTAGTGAGGATTCGCACACGAGCGACGATGTTGGACAGCTTGATCCAGTGTTATCCAGGGCGCTGCAGGAGATGACTGAGAAAATCACAAAGGTGATTGACGATAAGCCTAGACTATTCAAGCCCATTCGCAACAACTTGAGCAAACGACAGGCAGACTTAATGAAGCCAAGAACAGAATTGCTGAGGCCGAGTCGTCAGTCGATAAAGTGAACTCGCGGCTTCAGTCTCTCGCACGCCAAGTTTCGTCACTCACCGAACACCTGGATGATATAGAAAATTTAGGTCGGATGAAAAATCTATGCATCATTAAGGGGATGCTCAAGCTGGAGAGAGCTCATTGCATCTCTATGCCAAACGCCAGGGGTAGGCCTCATCCGCTTATTGTTCGCTTCCACAACTTTCAGGATAAGCAGCAGGTTGTGGATTCCAGCAGGCGTGTGGCATAAAAAGGAGATCTGATGTACAACAGCTGTAAAATATCGTTCTATCAGGATTTTTCCGCAGCTGTTAAATGCAAACGGAAGGAGTTCTATGCAGCGCGGCAAAAGCTACAGCAGATGGGAGCTCAGTATGTCATGCTTTACCCAGCTAAACTGCGAGTTACCATCAGTAAAGCTACTAAAGTTTGCAAGTCCCCTGAGGAAGGCAAAGTATATATTTTCTTTTGAATGGAAGTGGACAATACCTGATGGTCTTACGTAGGCTTAAATAATTTTATGGATCGTTTAGTTTCCCGCCTATCTTATAATAATAATAATAATAATAAAAATAATAATTTGTTACATTTTATATAGCGCTTTTTCTGGGTCCTCAAAGCACTTCACATATGGAAGGGGGAAATCTCCTCAACCACCACCAATGTGCAGCATCCACATGGATGATGCGACGGCAACCATTTTGTGCCAGAACACCCACCACACACCAGCTAACTGGTGGAGAGGAGACACTGATAAAGCCAATCAATATATGGGGATGATTAGGAGGCCATGATGGACAGGGGCCAATAGGCAAATTTGACCAGTATGCCGGGGTTACACCCCTACTCTTTTTCGAAGGACATCCTGGGATTTTTATTGACCATAGAGAGTCAGGACCTCGGTTTAACGTCTCATCTGAAGGACGGTGTTCTTTTTGACAGTATAGTGTCCCGTCACTATACTGGGGCATTAGGACCCACACAGACCACAGGGTGAGCACCCCCTACTGGCTCCCAGGAGACACAGATAATCTTAGACAGATGTGGGGAAATGATTTTGCATTAAATATCTCCAGAGAGGATTTGGATTTAGTCTGGGGTCTTGCTAAAATAATATCAGTGTGTAACAGAGCACGTGCTATTCAATCAAAAATAATACGTCTGCTACATATCACCCCTTATATCAGAAATAAAATGGACCCAAAACTTTTCCCCAACTGCTCAAAATGCTAAATATCAGTTGGTAACTATATTCAGTGTATCTGGTCTTGTCACAGAATTCAGTTGTTTGGAAGAAAATTCTGGGAATGATATTGATTGATTGAATTGATGGTGATCCTTGTTCATTTATTCTCGGTCTACCGGCTGGTATTATTTTGAATAAATATGGTAAATGGTAAATGGACTGCATTTATATAGCGCTTTCACAGACCCAATGGCCGCCAAAGCGCTGGTCTTGTCACAGAATTCAGTTGTTTGGAAGAAAATTCTGGGAATGATATTGATTGATTGAATTGATGGTGATCCTTGTTCATTTATTCTCGGTCTACCGGCTGGTATTATTTTGAATAAATATGGTAAATGGTAAATGGACTGCATTTATATAGCGCTTTCACAGACCCAATGGCCGCCAAAGCGCTTTACAATATTGCCTCACATTCACCCATTCACTCATACACCGACGGCAGTGCATTCGTCTCGCCTTGCAGCTCGTCGGGAGCAGCTGGGGTTAGGTGTCTTGCTCAAGGACACCTCGACACTTGGTCAGGTGGAACCGGGGATTGAACCACCAACCTTCCGGTTTGTAGACAATCTACATGAACCACTGAGCCACTGCCGCCCCAAATATCATAAGAAATGTTTTAGTATTGTAAAAGAACTCATCCCAATGGAATTTTTATTGCATTCTTCAACAGACATATTCAATCGGATATGGACACCCTATTTGGATTATGTTTCTCTCACCTTGGGCGATTGCTTACATTTTTCTTGAAAGGTTAGGGTTAGAAACGAGAAGCCTATTCCTGTGAATGTTTATCTATATTCCTCTGTAACCTATCTTTCTTTGATTTTATTACAAATGTATTTGAGAATTATGCATTTAGGATATGCCTGAGATGTTGTCCTTTTTTTCTTCTGTTTTGTTTAGTTTGCTCTGTTTGTTCTGTTGGAACTTCATTAACAAAAAATTCAATAAAAATATATTTTTTAAAAAGACCCCATGTGCACTTACAGATGTGGCCTTTAAAGGGATAGTTCACCTAAAAATGAAAATGTCATTATTTACTCACCCTCAAGTTGTTTCAAACCTGTATGAGTTTCTTTTTTCTGCTGAACACAAAAGAAGATATTTTGAAAAATGTCGGTAACCAAACAGTTGATGGACCCCATTGACTTCCATAGTAGGAAAAAAAAATACTATGGAAGTCAATGGGGTCCATCAACTGTTTGGTTACCGACATTTTTGGGGGGGGTTGGTGGGGGGGGTGGGGGGGTGGGGGGGTGGGGGGGTTCCCTCAATGTGTTTCGCTTCACAGAATATCCACCAGGTGGTATTAAAACAGCAAAGTGACGTTCTTGCAGCGCATAACTTTTTTGTACAACTATTAAGATGATTGTGCATGCAATGCGCATTTATACTAAGTGCAACAGATAATTTAGTGTGAGCATAATACATGTGACTCTGCCTGTAAAAACCCAGCAGTATTTTTTTTATTTTATACACAAAATCATCCTAACATAATGAAAGGCTTAAATAATGCGACTTACCCAGATTCTTAATTCGTGCAGATATTTCTTGTGTGATTGTTCTTGTGCAGATATTTCTTGTGAGGTAATGTTGCAGCACAACACGTTGCATTTATATTTTGGGCGCATCTGATTGCCATTACATTTTTAAAAAAATATTTTAATTGAAATGTCTTAATGCATTAAGCATAAAGATTTTTCCACGTTAGTCTCAGAATGTCCGGGTTGGCATGAGGTTTTGCCGACAGTTTGCAAATCTTTTAAATATTCATATTCACAAAATCCATATAAAGGGTGATCAACAGTTATGACTTCTAAAATAAAATAAAAATGACCAGATAAGAGGTATCTGATTGACAGTTTGACAGATGTTGTTTTAAAAATTAATTACATAATTATGGGGAAGTGGTATTAAATATTTGGTAAAACATAATACAATTATTTTAATTAAGCGTTTTGTTCAGTTTTGCTTTTACAAAATGTTCCCTGTTTTTTATATAATTAATTTAACCTGAGATGTGCGTTATATCGCCTTTTGATAATTCTTTGTGTTGTCGAATTTTGACACCGTTTCATTGTTTGTTCATAATCATTTGATTCATAATGCCATTTTTTCTAAAAGTAGCAATATTTTAAAGAGATAAAAAGACAGAGAAATGACAGAGAAGTTACGTTAGTCTGGTCACATATATGGCCAGATCAATTAATCTATTGCAGAAATACAAGACAAAGTGCATGAGAAAATTAGAAGTATGCAAAAGAGCACAGTTCAGATATTGTTAACTGTAATTGAAGCGGGTTTTATACACGTTTCTGTTTTTTTTTAAATTGACCATTTAAAATTTTATTCGTCAACACGTTTTGTGATTGATTTACGGATTTATTACAGAAACTTGTCAGAAGCAAAGATATTGTACTAGCATAGGCGTCGATTTCGGTGGGGACGGTGCCCACCAGATTTCGTCATGAGTCATTTTGTACCCACCACTTTTAACTTCCCTCCATATTAATTTGACTTTTCGTTCAATTTTTTTGACCGTTTTCAGTGGTTATGAGGAGCAATATGAGAGAGAAATTTGGTAATCATTGTCTGACCCAACAAAAAAAACATAATATTCATTTTATTTTATTTTTCGTGTTCGCATTTATGAGGGAAAAAACAACGCGTCAGTTCTCTGTTACGGACGTGAGCGCTTGGAAAGTGGCACTAAAAGACTGCTTTAAAACTTTCACAGAGACCTCAAACAGAACAGCTGCCTTTCTTTAAATTGAATTTCGTTTTGTATTAATTATATCTTAATTTTAATCAATGTTTCATGAACCATGTGCCTGGATTTAATAAATAAGAAGTAAATATCAGACAATAGATAATCACGACATGGAGGCGGCGGCGAGTGAACTGGAGTTCATCTCATAAATGAACCGAAACTTAGACACATTTAGACGCATTCATAATCATTACTTTTACCAGTTCTTTGTGGCAAGCTTTATGCGTGCGGTCGTGCGCTTGAGTGCGGCTATATTACTTCAAGTAACACTAAGTAGCTTTTGCTCTTGGGGTCCCCCTGCAGTTGGGAAAAAGTATTGTCTTCTACTACCGTCGTAAAATCTGTCATGGTTACACCAGGGGAAACGCGTGCATTTGTTGACAAGCCGATACCCCAAACTCTGCAGAAGGAGTTCTCACGTCTTGGGCAGACTGCCTGCGTTGCGTGTGAAATGTCTTCATCCCAGGTACAGTGGCATATATTTCAGCATGTCATATGAATATAATTTCATGGGTTTTATTTTTTTCAAACACCAAAAAATCGCGTAGCTCACGTTTACAAGCCAGCGTCATTATAGTAGCCTATTGGCTACTGGTTTACAGAATGCTAATTCAATTCAATGTTTGTGTGGTAGGTAATAGGCATATATCGTCAATATTATAATATTAAGCTACCATAGATGAATCTGCAAAGTTGAAAAATCGATTTGCATTATAGCCTGCCCTGAGGCAAGACACTTTCACCAGAAAAATAATCAAACATGACTATCAGTCTGCAGTCATTAGGCTATTTAGCCTAAAATATAATTTTGTCCATCTAATCACGTATTATTTACTTGCAAGAATGTAGCTCCTACCAAACTTGTACATGCTGTTTAGACATAGGCTTACTTCTGACTTTTTTTTTGTCCGTTGCTGCTTTGGCCATGATAAAAACATACGCACGAAAGCCGGAAAACAAACGCTGCTTGGCCTCTCACGTCCAAATTTGATGAAGTGGTGGGGGAAGTGACGTATGCCGTAAAGCAGTCGAATTTTGTAGTTCTTTTTGTGCTTGGGTTACTACCCGAACCCCGAAGTTACGTAGTGCCAGTAAAAGCGATACAGAGCCTGTCAGGCTATGGCAGACGTGTCATTCAACCTATTGTAAGTCGATGTACCATCACAAGGGTCTTGGAAATATATTATGAAGGTTGAAAAGCTACAGTGAGGCCGTGCCTGACCTACAGGACATCGTCTTTCAAAACATAACCTGCGTGAAAGAGAGAAAAAAAATGAATGCGTCATTGTACCAGCACTTCTGAAAATGCACTTCCGAATGCGTCTCTGTCCCCAGCACATTTCAAACCAAACTGACGCCCATGGTACTAAGCATAAGTGCAAGCAAACAGCAGAGTTTCCAATGATCAATAAAACAGCATGTGCTGTAAATAAATTTAACTCATCCATAATAATAATGTCAGTTGGTTATATCAACATGTCAAATTAAGTTACGCAATATCAACTTATTTTTTATAAGTTATAAATATTAATTTGAAATAACTTAAAGCATATGTATAGTAGATTTGCTTAAATAGCATTTAAACAAAGGAACTGCAAGGGTAGGAATTAAAACCCCACATGTTGGTGAAAACTGGAAAAACCGGTTTTCTTTTGATTCCCTGAGAGGAGATCGATTAGCATTGGGGGTTGGCAAAGAATTGGCAGACCTGGGGTTGGGTGGTTTGTAATTTCTTGACTCTGTCCAGTGGCGTAACTTTGTTTTAAAAAAGTGGGTGGGACAGGTGTGGTGGGTGTTGCTAATAAAATGCTAAATCAGATATATGTATAACATTACGATGTCCAGCAATCGATTTAAATAGTAGGCTACATGGGGTTTCATTTGTTGTTTAATGAGATGTAGCCTTGTTGTCAGTTGTGAATAAATACATAGATCTGCCTATTAGACTAACGTCTTCCTTAATGGTCCAGTGGTAGAACTTTTGCCAACCGTGTCAGAGGTTCTGGGTTCTAATCTACATTCATATAGTTTTTTTTTTCTGTTCATCAGTGGTTGTATATTAAGCAGAGACACGTTTGTGTGCATTATGTTTTGTGATTTCACCAGAACGAATAGAGAGTATCCGCAATGGACTGAAGCGCACGTCCGAGTGAAGACAGTGCGGTGTGTGCGTGAGCCACACGAGAAAACACTGTATCCGCGCCACTGATCGCAACTTGCACTTTGATCACTTGATTTAAAAAACACATTTCAGCGCTAGATCGTCTCTTATTAAAAAACGAACGAAATGAATGCTCTGCCAGTTAACTGTATGTTTTATTTATTTGTAGAATTGGTAGCCTACATTCGTGCCGCGAGATGTTTTAAAAAGTGGTGGGGACAATATCGACCCTGGCAAAAAGTGGTGGGGACATGTCCCACCCGCAAATTACGCCATGGTCAGTTTGGTTTGAAATGTGCTGGGGATAGAGACGCATTGGGAAGTGCATTTTACAATGACGCATTCATTTCTTTCTCTCTTTCGCGCAGGTTATGTTTTGAAAGACGATGTCCTGTAGCTCAGGCACGGCCCCACTTTTCAACAGGCCCACCCAAAACGTTAAAAAACAAAACAAAAAAAACGGTACTATACGGTTATCCGGACCACACCTGACCACACGTGACCACAACCACTCTTGGTTGGTCGTAACCCCAGTGACGGGTAGGTTTAGGGGCGGGGTTGGGGTAGGTCATCACATGTGGTCCGGATAACCGTATAGTACCCAATAGTGTTTAGTTTTAAAAACCATTTTAAAAAGCTGGTTATATTTTGATGTTTCTGCGGAAGTTCAGCAGACAGTGAGGTTCGGGTTTGTTCCGATCAGAGCTTGTGAGTGGAGAGCGCATTTCTGAATATTCCGCTCCGCTCGTTCATTCCGCAGGGTCGCTAGCTCAACCCAGATGTCCTGTTGCAATAGCCTGGTTCGAAAATATGTGGAATAAGGGCTACTTCCGACTAAAAGTTTTTTTTTCTAGTCGACTAGTAGGCTATTTGCTCATTTAAGTCATTCGTGGACAAATCACACCTTTATATTAATTTAATTACTTATATAGCCTACAGGATAACGAGCGTTTACGTAATATAGCAGCACTCTAGCGCACGACCGCACGCATAAAGCTTGCCACAAAGAACCGGTAAAAGTAATGATTATGAATGCGTCTAAATGTGTCTAAATACGCTGTGAATGTGCATTATACGCTGAGTTTCGGTTCATTTATGAGATGAACTCCAGTTCACTCGCCGCCGCCTCCATGTCGTGATTATCTGTTGTCTGATATTTACTTCTTATTTATTAAATCCAGGCAATTGGTTCATGAAACATTGATTAAAATTAAGATATAATTAATACAAAACGAAATTCAATTTAAAGAAAGGCAGCTGTTCTGTTTGAGGTCTCTGTGAAAGTTTTAAAGCAGTCTTTTAGTGCCACTTTCCGAGCGCTCACGTCCGTAACAGAGAACTGACACGTTGTTTTTTCCCTCATAAATGCTAACACGAAAAATAAAATAAAATGAATATTACGTTTTTTTTGTTGGGTCAGACAATGATTACCAAATTTCTCTCTCATATTGTGTCACGGTTCATGAATCGGCTGTCTCATTACTGATGTGTGTGTGTGTGTTGTGTGTGTGTGGGTGTGGTTACTCATTGTGGTGATTATTGTTGCCAGCTGTGTTCAATCCCCGTTCCCTTTATATGTGCAGTAATTCCCATCTCATGTTGTCAGATCGTTGTGGCTTCCCCGGTGTCGTGTCCTGTTCCCGTGTGTGGCTCTCATCTCCTCGTGTGGATTCCTGTCTTCGTGGATTTGCTTCGTTGTGTGTTCACGCGTCTGGATTGTTTATTGTTCCTGGTTCCTGAGCACGCCGTTCACCGCACACCATCACCGGGTTGCCCATTGAAGTCCCTGCGTCATTCCTTCATCTGAGTGTTGTTCCCGACCTGTGCATTCTGTTCTTTGAATAAACATTCTTTTACTTGCGATTGTATCCGTCTCTGTACTGTTACAGAACGATCTGACCTACTATGGATACAGCAAGTACTGCCAGATTGAATGAGTTCATCACGCACAGCGTCACAAGAATGGATCAACAAGGAGAAGAGATCGCGAACACAGGTCGCGCGGTTCAGACACTCGTGACGCAGGTGTCCGAGCTCACCCAACAGCTACAACTTCTCCGTGTTCCCACTGCGCCGCCCACACCGCCCGTTCAACCCCCCCCGCCTCTGCAAGAGAATCAGCCGGAGCCTCGTCTGCCCACGCCAGAGAAATACTCAGGTGAGCCCGAGTATTGTAGGGCTTTTCTCACTGCTTGTTCTTTGCACTTTGCACTGCAGCCACGGACCTTTTGCACCGAACAGTCTAAAGTGGCGTTCGTGTTGACACTACTGTCGGGGAAGGCGGCTCTCTGGGGAACGGCGGTGTGGGAGAACCAAAACATCTGCTGCGCCTCGTTCCAGGCACTCTCCTCGGAGATGAGAAGAGTATTCGATCGAGCGGTGGCGGGTAAGGAGGCAGCCAGATTACTCGCGGATCTACGCCAAGGAAATGGCTCGGTGTCGGACTATTCCATCCAGTTCCGCACCCTGGCTGCAGAGTGCCAATGGAACGAGGAGGCGCAGTGGGACATGTTCCTGCATGGGTTGGCTGACCGCGTTCAGAGAGAGATTTACATCCTGGACCTTCCCAAGACCCTGGATGGCCTGGTGGATCTTGCGCTGAGGGTCGATGCTCGTCTTGATCGTGTGGCTTCTCGTGCACAGCAGAGTCGACTCCAGCACCATCCTGAGGATCCACGGGCCAGCGGCGGGAACGCGGTCAGCCCAGTTCCAGATCATGAACCCATGCAGGTAGGGAGAGCTCGGCTTTCCCGGGAGGAGAGGGAAAGGCGGAGGTCCCAGGGACTCTGCCTTTACTGTGGCAAGGCTGGCCACTTCCTTTTTTGCTGCCCGGTAAAAGAGCAAGCCCGATAGTAAGTATGAGGCTACTATCGGGTGGGATCTCCGCCGAGAAGACCTCATCACCATCATCGACCCTCCTCCCGGTAAGACTGAAATGGGCAACCTCCACGCATCGCACTCAAGCACTGTTGGATTCGGGAGCAGAGGGTAATTTTATGGACTTCGGACTTGCACTCAGACTCCAGATCCCTATCACTCCCCTTTCCCACAAGATCTCCGTCAACGCACTCAATGGACAAGAACTTCCTGAAATCTCCCACACTACTGAACCACTTAAACTTATCACTTCTGGCAATCACACCGAGAACATTTCCTTTTTACTCATGGATTCACCACTAGCACCAGTGGTTTTAGGGCACCCGTGGCTCACTCAACACAACCCCCAGATCGACTGGCACAATAATTCTGTTTCCTCTTGGAGTAACCATTGTCATGAGTCTTGTTTGTTGTCTGCCTGTTCGTCTGTGTCTGGTTCTGTGTTTCAGAGTGAGGCAGCGGATTTGTCTAACGTGCCCGCGGAGTACCTCGACCTGAAGGAGGTGTTCAGTAAGTCTCGTGCTGCTTCTCTTCCTCCGCATCGTTCCTATGACTGTGCGATAGATCTACTGCCAGGTAAATCTCCGCCTAAAGGCAAACTCTACTCTCTTTCTGTTCCCGAGAGGGAGGCCATGGAGAAATATATTTCTGATTCTTTAGCCTCTGGGTTCATCCAGCCTTCCTCTTCTCCTGCGGGGGCGGGGTTCTTTTTCGTTGGGAAGAAGGATGGCTCTCTGCGACCTTGTATTGATTACCGAGAGCTGAACAACATCACGGTAAAGAATTCTTATCCTTTGCCGTTGATGTCTTCGGCTTTCGAGAGGTTGCAGGGAGCATCCATTTTCACGAAACTGGACTTGCGTAATGCATATCATTTGGTTCGCATCAGGAAGGGGGATGAATGGAAAACCGCTTTTAATACCCCTAGGGGGCACTTTGAATACTTGGTTATGCCCTTCGGGCTTTCCAACTCCCCAGCGGTTTTCCAAGCACTCGTCAATGATGTGTTGAGAGACATGGTCGATCAGTTCATATATGTTTACCTGGATGACATATTGATTTTTTCTTCGTCTCTCCAGGAACACGTTCAACACGTCAGACGAGTGCTCCAGAGACTGTTAGAGAATGGGCTTTTTGTCAAGGCGGAGAAATGCGCGTTTCATGCACAGTCTGTTCCTTTTCTAGGGTACATTATCTCTTCTGAGGGAGTGCGCATGGATCCTGACAAGATTAAGGCTGTGGTAGATTGGCCAAAGCCAGATTCCCGTAAGGCCCTACAGCGGTTTCTGGGGTTCGCCAATTTTTATCGGCGTTTCATTCGCAATTACAGCCAACTAGTCGCACCTCTGACTGCCTTGACCTCCCCCCGAACGACGTTCAGGTGGTCGAACACTGCCGAGGCAGTGTTCGTCAAACTCAAAGGTCGTTTTGTTTCGGCCCCCATTCTCATCACCCCTGATCCCACACGTCAGTTCGTGGTGGAGGTCGACGCGTCAGAGGTGGGAGTAGGAGCAGTGCTTTCTCAACGCGCTTCCTCAGACGACAAGATGCATCCCTGCGCGTTTTATTCTCATCGACTATCGCCTGCCGAACGCAATTATGACATTGGTAACAGAGAGTTGTTGGCAGTCAAGTTAGCGTTGGAGGAGTGGCGTCATTGGTTAGAGGGGTCAGGGGTCCCCTTTATCGTTTGGACCGATCACAAGAACCTTGAATATATTAGATCTGCTAAAAGACTTAACTCCAGGCAGGCTCGGTGGGCTCTTTTTTTCGGACGTTTTGACTTTGTTCTCTCGTACCGCCCGGGTTCCAAGAACATCAAACCCGACTCTTTATCTCGTATTTTTGATCCTTCCGAACGCCCGGTGACTCCCGAGTGTATTTTACCTGAGAAAGTAGTTATCTCCACACTCGTATGGGAGGTCGAGTCGAAGGTCAAGACGGCCTTAGAAGGGGTAACGCCTCCGCCCGGCTGCCCACCGAATCGTTTGTTTGTTCCGGAGGGGTTACGGTCCGACGTTATTCGGTGGGGTCATTGCTCCAACGTGGCTTGTCATCCAGGAGTGACTCGCACCAGTTTTTTAGTTAAGCAACGATTCTGGTGGCCATTAATGGCTCGCGACGTTCACGATTTTGTTTTGGCTTGTTCTATCTGTGCCACTGGTAAGACATCCAACCGACCTCCGGATGGGTTACTTCGACCGCTGTCTGTCCCTTCGAGACCCTGGTCCCACATCGCACTAGATTTTGTTACCGCCCTCCCGCCCTCCAAGGGCATGACGGTTGTTTTAACCGTAGTGGACCGGTTCTCGAAGGCGGCACATTTCATCCCCTTGCCCAAATTACCTTCAGCCAAGGAGACAGCGGTCACGGTCATTGATCATGTCTTTCGGTTACATGGCCTCCCGACGGACGTGGTCTCTGACAGGGGTTCCCAATTTGTGGCCAAATTCTGGAAGGAGTTCTGTAAATTATTGGGGGCTACGGTCAGTTTGTCTTCAGGTTACCATCCCCAGACCAATGGCCAGTCTGAACGGGCCAACCAGGATCTGGAGAGAACGTTGCGATGTTTGGTAACCAAGAATCCTTCGTCCTGGAGCCAACAACTTTCTATGGTGGAGTACGCCCATAACTCGTTACCAGTGTCATCTACGGGCCTCTCTCCGTTTAAGTGTAGTTTAGGTTACCAGCCACCAATTTTTCCGAGTCTGGAATCCGAAGTCGCGGTCCCCTCTGCTCACGCCTTCGTCCAGAGGTGTCGCCGCACTTGGACTAGAGCCCGTGAGACTCTTCTCCAAGCGGGGGGGCGCATGAAGGCCAAGGCCGATCGCCACCGGTCAAAGCCTCCCGTATACGTCGTGGGTCAAAAAGTGTGGCTTTCTACCAGAAATATTCCTCTCCGCTCCGTTTCTAACAAGTTAGCTCCCAAATTTATCGGCCCGTTTCCTGTCACCAAGATTATTAGTCCGGTGACAGTCCGACTCAAACTTCCTCCAGCGTACAGGAGAATTCACCCCGCCTTTCATGTGTCTAGAATTAAGCCTGTGTTTTATTCTCACATTAATCCGCCAGTCCCAGTTCCCCCCCCGCCGCGACTCGTAGATGGGGAGCTTACTTATTCGGTACGTCGTATTCTGGACTCGAGACGGAGGGGACGCGGATTTCAGTACTTGGTGGACTGGGAGGGTTACGGTCCGGAGGAGAGAAGTTGGGTACCTGCTAGAGACATCCTGGATCACTCCCTTATCGATGATTACAATCGACAGGTAGGGTTATCGGGGAACGCCAGGAGGCGTTCCTAAGGGAGGGGGTACTGTCACGGTTCATGAATCGGCTGTCTCATTACTGATGTGTGTGTGTGTGTTGTGTGTGTGTGGGTGTGGTTACTCATTGTGGTGATTATTGTTGCCAGCTGTGTTCAATCCCCGTTCCCTTTATATGTGCAGTAATTCCCATCTCATGTTGTCAGATCGTTGTGGCTTCCCCGGTGTCGTGTCCTGTTCCCGTGTGTGGCTCTCATCTCCTCGTGTGGATTCCTGTCTTCGTGGATTTGCTTCGTTGTGTGTTCACGCGTCTGGATTGTTTATTGTTCCTGGTTCCTGAGCACGCCGTTCACCGCACACCATCACCGGGTTGCCCATTGAAGTCCCTGCGTCATTCCTTCATCTGAGTGTTGTTCCCGACCTGTGCATTCTGTTCTTTGAATAAACATTCTTTTACTTGCGATTGTATCCGTCTCTGTACTGTTACATATTGCTCCTCATAACCACTGAAAACGGTCAAAAATTTTTAACCAAAAGTCAAATTAATATGGACGGAAGTTAAAAGTGGTGGGTACTAGTGATCGACCGATATATCGGTCGGCCGATAAATCGGGCCGATATTTGCGGGTTTGACGTGTATCGGCATCGGCCGATACACGGCTGCTGCGTTCGCCGATAGTTTTTTTCCCGGCATTAATTACAGACAGGCGTCCGCAGGCAGCTCTGTGTTGCTGGAGACGCTGCAGTTCACGTGCAGCCCATGCACTGCCCCTCCCACACTAGCAGAGTGCTGGAAGCCTCTTCAAGACAACGGTTAGTTTTAAAATTTCAAAGCATCTTTTTAACTGTTTGACTTAGCTGAAATACACTTTGAAAGTGGAAACACGTTGCTCTATATGTGCGTGCAACTATAGCTAAGCAAGTTTGTGGGTCCAAATGGAAAACGCGAATGCCTCATCTATAAAACTGCTTGTCATTGTATTTAGGGAGCTGCAAATAGCTAAGTTTGAGGCTATCCATATGCATAAGGCAGCTGTTACAAACACTGGTCATAGGATTAAATAATGGCGACGTTGTTCGGTGATTCCGTGATATTTGTGGGAGTTTTATTCAGCGACTACCTGGCTGACGTTTGGACGCGTGCTCATAAAAGAAGTGACGCGGTTATGACACGCACGCGATGCAGCGCGCTCGTTTGTTCCATAGACAGTATATAAACGGTTTGTCCCATAGACAGTATAAACGGTTTGTCCAGGCGCTCCTATGCCGTGGTGAGATGAAAACATCTAAACTTTCTTAGAATGCCGCAAGCGCACGCAGGTCATGTGACAAAAAACAACTGACCTTTCCATGACAACATCGAAAGCTCGGCCGAACAGCGGATCATAGCTGGACAGGGCGGGTTTTTATTTCTCATCTCCATAAATATATGTAGTCGTAAAGGGCAGGAAATAAATTAATCCTTACTTCCTCGTCATCATGGAGAGAGCACTTCATGTTTGCATAGCAACAACAGACGCAAGCGCTTGTAGAAGCGGCGCGGCCGTGCTTTCCACACGTTTTAGACGCGACCCCTAATTCATAATAAACTTAGAATCTATTTGGTTTAAAATCGTTTTTGTTTCGTTTAAAATTGAGATCACGATTACATAGATCAGACAACTACACAGAATAACATGTTCCAGTCAAATTATTTTATTATGCTTAAGTATTTATATTCAGAATTTATTTTCAGAATTTGAATTATGCTTAAATATTTATTTTCAGTATTTTCAGCACTGAACTTTTTTTCTGTTCTACCTCACATGTTTTTAATATTTGTCAAATATTGTTGTTTTTTTTAAGTTCAATAAATGTTCCTTTCTTAATTGAGACTTGTAACAGTTGTTATCATTATATATTATATACATGTCATTTTTATGATGTAAACTGAGTGAGCAAAAGCAGTATCGGCTCCAAATATCAGCCCAAGAAAATCGGCAACCCGTATCGGTCATCGGCTAAGGCTGATGAAAAAAAATCGGTATCGGCATCGGCACTAAAAAATCCATATCGGTCGATCCCTAGTGGGTACAAAATGACTCATGACCAAATCTGGTGGGTACGCGTACCCACCGTCCCCACCGAAATCGACGCCTATGTGTTTCATACCATGTAAAGGGAAACATGATAATATAAAAAGTACTGTACAGTAATGCAGAAAAGCACATTACAACCATGTTAAAGCTATTAAAAACGTTCAGATGCAAAAAGGAACTAAATGTAAAATTAGATAAACTAGTTAATGATATAATATCATTGATATTGCGCAAATGCTCTCGGTCTCTTCAAAGGTCTTCGCGAATTATTGTGTTATAAGACTCAGTTATCAGAGCAGAAATAAGTGAGAAACACCCAGAAACACCTCATATGTGCTGTAAGTAAGGGTCTTTCCTTGCCATTAATGCTTGGATAACAAGCATACCTTTCCTTCCATTAATAATAATAATGTCTAGTGCGGTACGTGGCTGTGATATATATATAAACCTACCAACGTCCGTTGCCATGATTTTTGGAATGACTTATCGCGAGAGGAAAAATGACGCTGTAGTCGCATAACATCGGTTAATGGAAACGCCGTCATTTTGCAATAGTTTTTTATCGATATTTAAAAAAAAAAATCGCAAAAGTTTTGCGCAAATCTGTAATGGAAACGCGCCTAGTATGGCCTACATGAAACACGACTGCCATCTACAGGTTTTATTAATTCCTGCATCCAACACCTAATCCCCCTTCTGCAGGATCCCGCAGAATTTCGGAAGTGCTCGCGGCATTCTTCTCTCTGAGACGCGCATTTTTAAAGGCCACATCTGTACTCTAAAAAATACTTCAATTTATTGTTGTTCATTTCAAAGTCTTTTTGAAATTATTACATGCGTCTTTTTTCCATCTGTAATATTATGAGATGGATCATTTAGTTAACATGACCATAATTACAGGCAAAATATCATTTATTTCCAGTTTATGTGGTTCCCAATCTGAATAAATCTGTATTCAGAAATAATGGACTATTTCTTTTTGTGCACAGCCATTCTTTGTGTGATATGAATCAGTGTGTGTGAGTGTGTGTGCAGTCTGAGATATTAAGGGAAAAATCTGTGTAGCCTATTTATTGGGTTGATATTCCTGGGTTGAGAATTCCCAGGTGGCGTAGTCATTACACTGGATCTTTAGTAATTCCTCTTTTTGCCACATTTATCTAACCTGAGATTGATATTAACACATAACCTTATTATTTATTAAAGTACACACTGCAAAACAACAGCTCACATTAAGGTACCATATAACAAGTTATTGTACACTTTATCACAAGGGCATAAATCCAATTTTCCAAAATCTAGGGCATTCTTGTACATAAAAAGTTGTAAATCAGGTTAATGATTACATTTACTGTTTTTATACATGAAACTAACTTGTCATGTTTTGTGTTGAATAATTGTGACCACGGTGCGTCAAGATGACGCTGTGGGAACGCTCTGCGTGATTGCGTCGTGAAGCACTTGTGAAATCAGTCCAATGGCATATAGGCGGGTGACGTCATGGCAGGAAGCTATAAAGTGCACCCAGACAAAAAATTGTCAGCTTCTGTGTCTTCAGCAAGTGTTCTGTGTGAAACTGTCTCTGTCTATTTATTGTTGTTTGTCCACAAGCATATTATATATCTAGACAGGAGTATAATGGCGAGCAAAAAGCATTTGGATTGTGTGTTCCTCCCTGCCCTCGCTTCAATACGAGTGGGGACGCACGTGATTTATGTGTAGAGAATGCACGGTCAGCTCTAGTAAAAGGGGGCTGACAGTGTTCATTCATAAATTCTTCATGTTTCTACAGTGTTACATATGCTCCATTGAGAGTTTTAGCTCTGCTCCTGTTGGCTTTCTTCTCGAGGGAAGAAAGTCAATAAAGATCTCGCGTTGAAGGCAGCGTGAAGATATTGGGTCTGCATCTTTGCAATAAGAATCTACTGGCTCAGATCTTACGTTTGCCGAGGCAACGTGTAGATAATGGGTCCGCAATATATATGCACAGGGAACTTGAGTATACTGGAGTTTTCCTTTCTTTCTCTTATGATTGTGTGCAGATTATTATTTATGGCTCTTTTTGTGTTTGAGATTATAATAGGATTTTAATTTTGAGAAATTAAGGTCTCCAATGAGTTCTAGTTGCCCTTATCTCAGTGTCCACCCAGAAATGTAGTGACGCTGGGATTCTCGCACCCTCTGTGGAGGGTCTCAGAGCAATCAGTTCGGCTGTTACATGCCGGTGCACCGCTTCAGGGGACCGAATTGGTCGCTTGAGTAATACCAGAGACAAGTCTTGAAAGGCTGGTTCTCTTCATTTCCGGGGGGAAGAGGTTAACACCTCACTATACGGTGCCCATTTCCCTTCGATGCCTTTGGGGGGGCGTTCTGCCAACCCCGCCACCTAGTGTGCATTGGGGCGCAACGGTCGCACCCACTCAGAGCAGTCAGTTCGGTTGGTCCCTGCCGGTTCCCTGTACATGGCACTGAATTGGTCACTCGAGTAACACCTACACCACATATCTCAGGGTCCACCCGGAAACATAGTTGTCCTGGGATGCCTGCCCCCTCCGAGGAGGGACCCAGAGCAGTAAGTTCGGTCGTTCCCTGTCGGTCTGCGTTACAACAAAAAAAACAGAAGCCAGTCTCAAGAGGCTGGTACCTCTAGTAGAATTTTTGGCTGCGTGGAAGCTACTGCCAAATGTTTCTCGTTGGGTCCTGCAGACCATGGAAAAGGGTTATCAAATACAGTTTGGGTCTCGCCATCCCAGGTTTATGAGGGTCCTATCCACCGTGGTGGGCCCCGAGCAGGTTCTGGTCATGGAACAAGAAGTGAAAACCCTGCTGGAGAAAGGGGCCATAGAACATGTACCTCCCTCCAGCAGTGACACTGGATTCTACGGTCGGTATTTCATAGTTCCAAAGAAGAATGGCTGGTTGCATCCCATTTTGGATCTGCGAGTGCTGAACGAGTCAGTCATGTAGCTAAAATTCTAAATGTTAACCTTGAGACAAATCATGCCACACATCAGATCCGAGGACTGGTTTGTCACGATAGATCTTAAGGACGCATACTTCCATATCACTCTAGAGCTCCCTGCACAGGAAACAAACTGGTTTCCTCTGTGGTGCGTTGGAGCAGGAGGAGTATGGCGGCTCAGTAGCCTTGTATTAGGGGTAGCCCTACAAGAGGTGTGTGATGGCTTGGGCTGTTCCTTTCTGCACACACTCGTCGGGTTTACAACCAAGTTTTGGGCTTCACTCCTGGTGCCCAGGTGATTCTGTCTTTGTTGAGCTCGCCTGATTTCACACAAGACAGGCACTGGTCACTATGGGGACGTTGGTATAGATGTTCCTACAGCGTCATCTCGACGCATGGTGACTTCCCTTGAAAGGGAACACCTCGGTTATGACTGTAATCTTGGTTACAGTCTGTAACCCTGCCATACTTCCGGCGTGCCTGTGATCAACTTGCTTCAACCTATCAGAAGTTGACAATGTTTGGTCTGGGCGCGCTTTAACCCTTTCGCACGTACGATCACACCGGTGTGATCAGTCTTGGCTGGTCCCTGGAGCGTACAATCACACCGGTGTGATTAGAACGGTCAGTGCATCACGTGATCAACTGCTAAATTCAAATGTGCTTTATCATATATCACAACTTTTTAGTGTTTTCAACCACATAATGTTTATTTTAGGTTTTAGACATGTAAGTACTTAAAAAACAATACATTTAGAGTTTGTAAAATACACACTGATGTCAAAGGAAGAGGCAATAATAATCCTTTCCATTATAATTAGTTTTATTCATATCAGATACACATTGTGTAAGTAACTTTAAAGTTTACTCTATTCTTCTCCCAGTTCACCAGCCACTTACTTTTATGTATTTCGGGAGAAGTGGATGAATTCACGTGTTGTAAATCCAACAGATCCGATTCTCTGAACTGCGTCTGCGGCACAAACTAAGATGGCGCCGCCCATCGCGAATACAGCTGAACTAATGCGATCGTTATAAAGGTGTTTAAACAACAAAACACTTCCACTTGCATATATTTGACAATCGGAATATCAGATATTTCATGCCATATCAAACAAATTTGTGAATATTTTGAATAAAAAAGGAAAAATGACATAAAAGCAGATCATCATTCATTCAGCTCTGTTGTTGCTGCAGTGTTTCACGTGACAAGCAATGATGCGTCACCATGGAAACCATAAAGTGACACATTCTAAATAACGGTCGCCTTGAAAACCTCACGCTGGGGGGTCAGCCAGAATATTTTAAACTTACGTGTAAAAGGGTTAAGATACACGTTGCCATGACGTCACCCGCCTATAAGGCACCGGCCACCATAACTTTACAATGGGAAAATTCAACTGCAGTAACCACCGTTCAACCTGAAGAGGGCAGCATTCAGATGTTTTTACACCATATACTGTAGAATTAAAACACTTTAAACCCAAATGTCAAAAAAATTACTTGAATCAATGAACAGCATTAATAAAACCCCAGTCTTACAGATCATTAACTAAAAAAGTTGTTTTAGGGTTTAGTTACCCTTTAAAGGAATTTTGTGGATTTTGTGGAAGTTAAACTCCCTCAGCAACAGTTGTTTCATTAAAAAAAAAAAAAAAACATATTAAGTGATGTTTAAATATATAATGTTGAAGATTCATACTGTGTAAATTAACATACAATTTTTACTTTTTTTTGTCATAAAGCTGGTAAACCTGATAACTTTTGTAAGATATACACATGGATACCAGAGAGTCATGTAAACATCTATATCAGAGGTCAGAAATATATCAGAGGTCGGGATTATCACTGGCATATGACAATAGCTAATGTATTTGATTCAAATAAAGTCATTCAAACTTGCATATAGACGTACATTTTGAGGTAATTATTCCTCACAGTCACACAGCCTGTTTTATTAAGTTAGGTGCTATAAATACCAGATTTTAAACTGGGTTAGCGCACAGATCTCCGTCAATCCATTCACATTGCGTGCTTCTGTGATTATCCGTCCCATAAGGATGCCAACTGCTGATCTATATAAATCAATATATATATATAAATAACTTTGAGTCAAAGTTATTTTCTGTTGAGATCAACATAGTGCCACAAATGTTGTGAATAGAGATAAACATCTACTGAACTTGACACATCCCTTTGATTATGATTAACAATTAACTTGAACTACTTATTTATCTGAAGCAATGTAAATCATGTACAAAAGACAATAAATCAGGACACTATAAAAGGAAAATGAGAGGCTGTGAGGATGACAGAGCAAGAGCTGGAAACAAACATCAGTGAAGAATGAAGGGTTTAGTGTGTTTACTGCTGCTGTTGGAAACCTTTGTGTGTGTCGTACAGCATCAGGTAGATGGAGGACTCAATGAGAATGAGATCAGTCAACAGCTCAGATCTGAGGACGGAAGACAGAATCCACCTCAAACAGACACTTTGAGAGATGAAGCTTCAACTGACAGCCAACAAAACTGCCATCTGTGCTTCACTGACATCCATGCAGCGCTGAGAGAACTGACCGCCACAGTTACAGAGCAGAAAGTGAACATCAGAGAACTGACCGCCACCGTTACAGAGCAGAAAGTGAACATCAGAGAACTGACCGCCACCGTTACAGAGCAGAAAATGAACATCAGAGAACTGACCGCCACAGATACAGAGCAGAAAGTGAACATCAGAGAACTGACCGCCACAGTTACAGAGCAGAAAGCGAACATCAGAGAACTGACCGCCACAGTTACAGAGCAGAAAGCAAACATTAGAGCTTTAGAGACGCAACTGAGGGAACAACAGACGTTTATCCTGGAAGAGATGAACAAGAAAAATGATGGTAACTCACCAAAACATTCACTCTTTTATCAATGATCCTCAAAGTAAAACACCAATGCAATACATTGCATGTTATACTTTGTAAAATGTTTTATCTATCTATTACAATAAGCAGTGTGAATTTCATTTAACAGAATATTTATTCCTTCACAGAAATTTCAAATCTTACTCTGAGTCAAGTGGATGAGTTGAGAAAGGAAAATAGAGGTGAAAGTGTGCTTGAATGATGTTAAATTCAGTGTATACATTCTCAATGAAATATAGTAATATATCACTAAATTGCCTGTTTTTCAATAACAGACAGAGAAATAGCTTTTTCAGCTTCACTGATTCAATCTGGCAGTGGATATATTGGTCCTTTTACCACTGGAATCACTCTAACCTACAGGAACGTCTTCACAAACATAGGGAACGCCTACAACCCAGTTACAGGTAATTATCAATGAAATTGAGTCATAAAACTCAAATTATAGTATTGAAAACCCTTCTTCTCCATTCAGACTTCTCTGTAGTTGTGTAATGTGTATTAGAGAATTAAGGGCCGTTTACACGACACCAGTTTCAACTAAAAACTCTTAGCTCTTAGCGGGGACTCTTAGCGGGGACAATAGCTAATGTATTTGATTCAAATAAAGTCATTCAAACTTGCATATAGACGTACATTTTGAGGTAATTATTCCTCACAGTCACACAGCCTGTTTTATTAAGTTAGGTGCTATAAATACCAGATTTTAAACTGGGTTAGCGCACAGATCTCCGTCAATCCGTCAAAAAACGTAAAAATTTGTATACGATTTGGTCGTTCATTCACACGAAAATGCCTTTTCCATTTAAAAAACAAAAACTTGAATTAGTGAAAACTATTATTGTCCTTGGTAATTAAACAATCAAACAGGAAACAGCTGATTCTTTTCTGTATCTCTTGTTATTTGATTTAGGTGTTTTCACAGCCCCACTGAAAGGAGCGTACATGTTCAGAATCTCTGTATTTGGTCATGGCCCAACTACAGCAGCTGCATACATTTTTAAGAATGGACAACATGTGGTTGTAGCATATGCTGGTCAGCCTCAGAGTGAGTTAAACTCCTCGAATGGAGTTGTGTTGATCCTGGAGGTTGGAGATGTTGTCTATGTGAAACTTTGGCCTGGCAGGAGGTTATATGATACCCACGATAACCACAACACTTTTAGTGGTTTCCTATTGTTTCCCTTAAGATAACAGGAGCTTTGCAGAATGTGATTCCAATAATTCTGAACCTTCAGCGTATGATTTAAGATGAAAATCATGAAGAGTCATTAACATATGAACCAGTGTTAAAGAGGAATAATGTGCGTTAGAAATCTGCAATAGATATCTGTATAAAAGTCAGTATGAGACACTATTATCATAAGTTCTGAGCTGTCTATACATGTAGCTTTGTATAAATCACATGTGACTCAAAAGTATTCAAATTGTAAATTTGTTATTAAAAAAAAGTTAAAATAGTAAATCTAGAATGCTAAATAATACCTTTTTAAGTGTATCATGTTACTGATCCTTGATCTGTACCTCTTCATCCTACATAAATAAATAACAGAATAGAGACATTGTGGCAATTTAACTCATATTTTTATGAACATTTCCTCAACAATGCTTTATTTATACATGAGATCATGTTTATCAGTCCACCTGGATTTTGTGATTCTTTGTGTGTGTGTGTGTGTGTGTGTGTGTGTGTGTGTGTGTGTGTGTGTGTGTGTGTGTGTGTGTTTTGAACATGCTTAATTTGTTTTCCTGAAATGGTCCTGGTAAACTTGTTAATTTAATAAAAGTAATCTATTTATTCATCCACGTCACTTGTCCTATTAAGGGAAAAATCTGTGCAGCCTATTTATTGGGTTGGTATTCCTGGGTTGAAAATTCCCAGGTGGCCTGGTCATTACACTGGATTTTTAGTAATTCTTCTTTTTGCCACATTTATTTAACCTGAAAATAATAACTAATAAGGTTAAATGTGTTAAGATCAAAATACAACACTGCAAAACAACAGCTCACATTATGGTACCATAAAACAAGTTATTGTAAACTTTATCACAAGGGCATAAATCCAATTTCCCAAAATCTAGGGCATTCTTGTACATAAAGAGTTGTAAATCAGGTTAATAATTACATTTACTTGTTTTCAAACATGAAACTAACTTGACAAGTTTTGTGTTGAAAATCACATTTAAAGGGATTTTGTGGATTCAGAAAGTTAAACTCCATTAGCAGTTGTTTCAGTAGTATAAAGCTTTTATTAAGTTAGGTGCTATAAATACTATTAAAGTGTGAGATTTTAAGCGTGCAGATCTGAAAATCTATTCACACGACTGGAGGTGCACATTTCTGTGATTATCCCTTAAGGATAAGTCCCTTTACTGATCTTAAAATATACATACAGTGAGGAAAATAAGTATTTGAACACCCTGCTATTTTGCAAGTTCTCCCACTTAGAAATCATGGAGGGGTCTGAAATTGTCATCGTAGGTGCATGTCCACTGTGAGAGACATAATCTAAAAAAAAAAATCCAGAAATCACAATGTATGATTTTTTAACTATTTATTTGTATGATACAGCTGCAAATAAGTATTTGGTATTAATATTTGGTACAGTAGCCTTTGTTTGCAATTACAGAGGTCAAACGTTTCCTGTAGTTTTTCACCAGGTTTGCACACACTGCAGGAGGGATTTTGGCCCACTCCTCCACACAGATCTTCTCTAGATCAGTCAGGTGTCTGGGCTGTTGCTGAGAAACACGGAGTTTGAGCTCCCTCCAAAGATTCTCTATTGGGTTTAGGTCTGGAGACTGGCTAGGCCACGCCAGAACCTTGATATGCTTCTTACAGAGCCACTCCTTGGTTATCCTGGCTGTGTGCTTCGGGTCATTGTCAAGTTGGAAGACCCAGCCTCGACCCATCTTCAATGCTCTAACTGAGGGAAAGAGGTTGTTCCCCAAAATCTCGCAATACATGGCCCCGGTCATCCTCTCCTTAATACAGTGCAGTCGCCCTGTCCCATGTGCAGAAAAACACCCCCAAAGCATGATGCTACCACCCCCATGCTTCACAGTAGGGATGGTGTTCTTGGGATGGTACTCATCATTCTTCTTCCTCCAAACACGTTTAGTGGAATTATGACCAAAAAGTTCTATTTTGGTCTCATCTGACCACATGACTTTCTCCCATGACTCTTCTGGATCATCCAAATGGTCATTGGCAAACTTAAGATGAGCCTTGACATGTGCTGGTTTAAGCAGGGAAACCTTCCGTGCCATGCATGATTTCAAACCATGACGTCTTAGTGTATTAGTTATTATAGTACATAGTTACTTAGTACATAGTTATTATTTATATTGATGCGTCAAGATGGCGGCACATGTGTTTCACGTTGTTTTCGTCTCTGTGTTTTATGATTACCTTGTTTAGTTTGTCTTGAGATGGCTGTTTTATGATTTTATGGTGAATTTGGGGCTATTTGGAAGAAAAAGGAAAAAACTAAACAAAAAACAAAACAAAAACAATAACAAACTATAATAACAGTCTCATAACTACACAACTATGTGGCCCATCGGGCTGTTCTACCTATGGGGTAGCATCGTGTTATCATCACAAATGGCAGACAAATCGGAGGATAGCGACGGACTGGGTGCTTTGATGTGGATCACTGCGCCTTGTACGGTGGATTTTTTCCATTCGGATGTGGCTCCATTTGGATCAAACCACTGGAATACAGCAGCGCGTCCTGCAGAATTGTGTCAATCTGACAATCGGCGGTTGCAGCACGTGCAGTGGTGTAGAGGAACAATGAATGCGCGGCAGTTTGTTTCTTCGGCTGCTTGCAGACAAGGACGGAGATTTGCTCCAGTTAAGAAACCCTTGTTGATTCTACTGCTTCTTCTATCAGGTAACATTCACCCCAATCCAGGCCCTGATCTGGCACAGCTTGAAACCCCAGAAGATTTAAAAAACAGCAGTGGACTAAGTTTCATTCATTTAAATGTGCGCAGTTTAATTAATAAAATTGATGCAGTTCGTGTCTGGGCAAATTTGACTCATTGCGACGTTATGGTTTTGTCAGAAACGTGGCTGAAGTCATCGATTACAAATAATATGATTAACATTGACGGATACAACATTTATAGGACAGATCGCACCAGTAAAGGAGGGGGAATTGCGATCTATGTCAGAACGGCATTGAACTGCACTTGGATTGATTCGATCAGTAAACCAAAGTGTTTTGAATTGTCTGTAATTAAGTTACATCTTCCTAACGGTGTGGATTTTACAGTAATGGGATGCTATCGTCCACCATCGGCATCTCACGAAGCTTTAATACTGCTGTCGGACTATTTGAAAATGTCTTCAGACAATGACTTTGTATTACTGGGAGACTTAAACTGGGACTGGTTATCGAAAACTTCAAACGCTTTTAAGGACTTCTGTGATGGCCTAAATATTTCGCAATTAATCAACTATCCAACTCGGTTGAATTTAAAACATATGGAAAAGTCTACTCTGCTTGACGTTATCCTTACAAATTCTCCACAAAAGTATTCTTCAGTTGGAATATTTAGTAATGATGTTAGTGACCATTGTACAGTAGCCTGTGTTAGAAATTGTAAACTTCCTAAATATAAACCCAAGTTCATTTTTAGAAGAAACTATAAACATTTTAGTGAGCAAGCCTTTTTACACGATTTGTACAATAGTGATGTGTTCCATGTCTGTGAAATGGCAGATGTTGATCTGGCATGGAAGTATTTTCAAACAAACTTTTTAACCTTGATTAATAAGCATGCACCTGTAAGAAGATTGAGAGTACGCGGTAAAGATAATCCATGGTTTAATAAATCAATATCCTCCTCCATTAGAGCAAGAAACATTGCCTGGGCTAAGGCAAAAAAAAACTAATAATGCTAGTGACTGGGAACAATATAGGGCATTAAGGAATATTTGTACAAAAATTATAAAAAATGCAAAAAGTGAGTATTACCTTAACATGATAAATAAAAATTTTAATGATCCTAGTAAATTTTGGAAGCTGGTCAAATCATCAATGGGGTCTATTCCCCCTCCAGCAGTTCCTGATTTACTAAAGGTCAAAGATGAAGAAATTAAGGATAAACGAGATATAGCAGAAGCTTTTAATTTTCACTTTAATAATGTAGGCTCAAGTTCAACAACTTATTCAAGTATTCCTGTAGACGATAAAGATAATATGGTTATCCCTTTAAGTAGTAAAAGAAATCATTTTAATTTTCTTCCTATTTCTCCATCCCAGGTTTGTAAAGCTCTGTTAACTCTCGATTGTAAAAAATCTGCTGGCCCTGATCAAATAGAGCCTTATTTTCTAAAAATATCTGCGGACTTGATAGCGAGACCGATTGCTTCTATTTTTAATTTAAGTCTAAGTAGTGGTTTGATACCAAGTTCATGGAAGTCAGCAGAAATTCGTCCATTACTGAAAGGTGGAGATTGCACTTTGTTGGATAATTATCGCCCTATTTCCAGACTGTCTGTTACAGCCAAAGTGTTTGAATCCCTGGTAAATGAACAGTTAAAGCACTATTTATCGACTAATAATATTTTAAGTCAAACTCAGTCAGGTTTTAGACAAGGACATAGTACTATAACTGCTGCAATGTCAGTCACAAATGACATTATTACTGGATTGGATAAAAAAAAATCATGTGTTGCACTTTTTATTGATTTATCCAAAGCATTTGATTCTGTGGATCATGATCTTCTTTTGCAAAGGCTTAAATGTGTAGGTTTTAGTAGTACAGTTTTAAAGTGGTTTTCAAATTATTTGACTGGAAGAACTCAATGTGTGTCTGTAGATAATTATATTTCTAACCCATTAATAGTGAAGACAGGTGTCCCTCAAGGATCAATTTTGGGACCAATTTTATTTTCTATTTACATAAATGAACTTGGTGTAGGATTAGAGACCGTAAAAGTACACTTTTATGCAGATGATACTATCATTTATACAATGGCTTCATCCATAAAAGTGGCAATGGATTCCTTACAGAATGCTTTTAATTTATTTCAGACTTAACTTGATAATCTAAAATTGGTGATGAATAAAAAAAAAACTAAATACATGATTTTCACACGCTCTAGATTATCACTAAATGATTTTATGATTAAAACTTTTGATGGTACTTTGATTGAGAGAGTCGCATCCTATAAATATCTTGGAATCTGGCTGGATGATAAATTTACTTTTAGTTCTCATATTGATATACTTTTAAAGAAATTGAGACCAAGATTGGGTTTTTATTTTCGTTTGAAAAAATGTTTTTCCTTTGTTGCTCGAAAACGATTAGTGCAAAGTACCTTTTTGCCAGTATTGGACTATGGTGATATAATTTATATGCATGCGCCTCTAAATACTTTGAAAAAATTGGATGTTGTTTATCATGCTGCCTTACGATTTGTGACTGATTCAAGTGTGCGTACACATCTGTCACGATGTAGTTTTGTGTCCTGTCATGTTTAGTGGTTCCCTGTTTGTCTATTAGTCATCCCAGGTGTTTCTGATTAACCACACCCCCTTGTTATCTTGTTTAGCTTGTTTGTCTGTGTATATATACCTCTGTGCTTCAGTTGTTGGGTGTCGGTCGTTGAAGTTGTTTGCTGTTCTTTGTATCCGTTCCTGAGTTCCTTGTTCTGAGTTCTGCTGTTCACCCCGTTTGTTTTCATTAAATTTAGTACTTGCATTTGGATTCTCTGTGCTGTATTCCTGCCTCAGCGTAACAGAACGACCGACCAAAATTATGAATCCAGCAGTACGGATCTCGCCTGATCATAACAGATTAATTCGGGAGTTCGCTGGACAGATCGCAGCCTTGGCCCTGGAGAGCTTCGATCTGTTCCAGTACACATGGGGTTTTGTTCCTCTCGCTGTCTCTTGCTCTCTGGGAGACGAGGCTATTAAGATGTGTTACCGGCTGGGGGCTAAGGAGATCGACCCGAGGGAGCTCCCCGATCTCTCTGGTCTGGATTGGAGAGAGGCACTCTCCAGATGTCTGGAGAGCTTCCTTCCGTGGCACCCCCGTCCAGCCGAGCCTGCACTTCACGCCAGTCCAGCCAAGCCTGCACTTCACGCCAGCCCAGAGTCTCCTTCGCCGCTGGTCCCGCCCAGCTCAGAGTCCTCTTCATCGCTGGTTCCGCCCAGCTCAGAGCTCTCTTCGCCGCTGGTTCCGCCCAGCTCAGAGCCCTCTTCGCCGCTGGTTTCGCCCAGCTCAGAGCCCTCTTCGCCGCTGGATCTGCCCAGTTCAGAGCCTTCTTCGCCGCTGGATCTGCCCAGCACAAAGCCCTCTTCGCTGGATCTGCCCAGCACAGAGCCCTCACCGCTGGATCTGCCCAGCACAGAGCCCTCACCGCTGGATCTGCCCAGCACAGAGCCCTCACCGCTGGATCTGCCCAGCACAGAGCTCTCATCGTTGCCCAGCACAGAGCTCTCATCGCTGCCCAGCACAGAGCCCTCATCGCTGGATCTGCCCAGCACAGAGCTCTCATCGCTGCCCAGCACAGAGCTCTCATCGCTGCCCAGCACAGAGCTCTCATCGCTGCCCAGCACAGAGCTCTCATCGCTGCCCAGCACAGAGCTCTCATCGCTGCCCAGCACAGAGCCCTCTTCACCGCTGGTCCCGTCCAGCACAGAGCCCTCTTCACCGCTGGTCCCGTTCAGCACAGAGCCCTCTTCACCGCTGGTCCCGTCCAGCACAGAGCCCTCTTCACCGCTGGTCCCGTCCAGCACAGAGCCCTCTTCACCGCTGGTTCCGTCCAGCACAGAGCCTTCACTGCTGGTCCCGTCCAGCACAGAGCCTTCACTGCTGGTCCCGTCAAGGTCAGAGTGCGCTTCTGCTGATCCAGAGACTGTTCACGTCGCTTCTGCTGATCCAGAGACTGTTCACGTCGCTTCTGCCGATCCAGAGACTGTTCACGTCGCTTCTGCCGATCCAGAGACTGTTCACGTCACGTCTGCCGAGCCAGAGCTTCACGTCACGTCTGCCGAGCCAGAGCTTCACGTCACGTCTGCCGAGCCAGAGCTTCACGTCACGTCTGCCGAGCCAGAGCTTCACGTCACGTCAGCTGATCCAGAGACTGAGCTTCACGTCACGTCAGCTGATCCAGAGACTGAGCTTCACGTCACGTCCGCCCGTCAAGAGTCTCGTCCCGCCGAGACTGAATCTGTTCCTGAGCCTGAATCTGATCCTGATACTGAGCCTGAATCTGTTCCTCTTCCTCTTTCTGCGCCTGTGTCTTCGGACAAGATGGCCGACTCTACGCCTGTGTCTTCGGACAAGATGGCCGAATCCTCGCCTGTGTCTTCGGACAAGATGGCCGACTCCACGCCTGTGTCTTCGGACAAGATGGCCGACTCCACGCCTGTGTCTTCGGACAAGATGGCCGACTCCACGCCTGTGTCTTCGGACAAGATGGCCGAATCCTCGCCTGTGTCTTCGGACAAGATGGCCGACTCCACGCCTGTGTCTTCGGACAAGATGGCCGACTCCACGCCTGTGTCTTCGGACAAGATGGCCGACTCCACGCCTGTGTCTTCGGACAAGATGGCCGACTCCACGCCTGTGTCTTCGGACAAGATGGCCGACTCCACGCCTGTGTCTTCGGACAAGATGGCCGACTCCACGCCTGTGTCTTCGGACAAGATGGCTGAAACCACGCCTGTGTCTTCGAACAAGATGGCCACCGCCGAGCCAGTGTCTCGGGACAAGATGGTCTCCACCGAGCCAGTGTCTTCGGAAAAGATGGCCGCCGCTGAGCCGGTGTCTGTTTCTGTTCCTGAGCCGGTGTCTGTTTCTGTTCCTGAGCCGGTGTCTGTTCCTGTTCCTGAGCCGGTGTCTGTTCCTGTTCCTGAGCCGGTGTCTGTTCCTGAGCCGGAGCCAGTGTCTGTTCCTGAGCCGGAGCCAGTGTCTGTTCCTGAGCCGGAGCCAGTGTCTGTTCCTGAGCCGGAGCCAGTGTCTGTTCCTGAGCCGGAGCCAGTGTCTGTTCCTGAGCCGGAGCCAGTGTCTGTTCCTGAGCCGGAGCCAGTGTCTGTTCCTGAGCCGGAGCCAGTGTCTGTTCCTGAGCCGGAGCCAGTGTCTGTTCCTGAGCCGGAGCCAGTGTCTGTTCCTGAGCCGGAGCCAGTGTCTGTTCCTGAGCCGGAGCCAGTGTCTGTTCCTGAGCCGGAGCCTGTGTCTGTTCCTGAGCCGGTGCCTGTGTCTGTTCCTGTTCCTGAGCCGGTGCCTGTTCCTGTGCCCTGGCCGCCAGAAGGGTCGTCTCCGCCGTGGCCGCCAGAAGGGTCGTCTCCGCCGTGGCCGCCAGAGGGGTCGTCTCCGCCGTGGCCGCCTGAGGGGTCGTCTCCGCCGTGGCCGCCTGAGGGGTCGTCTCCGCCGTGGCCGCCTGAGGGGTCGTCTCCGCCGTGGCCGCCTGAGGGGTCGTCTCCGCCGTGGCCGCCTGAGGGGTCGTCTCCGCCGTGGCCGCCTGAGGGGTCGTCTCCGCCGTGGCCGCCTGAGGGGTCGTCTCCGCCGTGGCCGCCTGAAGGGTCGTCTCCGCCGTGGCCGCCAGAGGGGTCGTCTCCGCCCGGGTCGCCAGAGGGGTCGTCTCCGCCCGGGTCGCCTGCACAGCCTGCTCCACCCTGGTCTCTCGTCCTGTCGCAGTCTCCAGGCTCCCTTCCGTTCCACGGGCCTGGCCCTCCATCCCGCCCCCCAGGTCCGCCTCCGCTCCACCACCCTCCTGAACTATTGTTTTTTGTTTTGAGGGGCGTCAGGAGCCGCCCATAGGGGGGGGGGGCTATGTCACGATGTAGTTTTGTGTCCTGTCATGTTTAGTGGTTCCCTGTTTGTCTATTAGTCATCCCAGGTGTTTCTGATTAACCACACCCCCTTGTTATCTTGTTTAGCTTGTTTGTCTGTGTATATATACCTCTGTGCTTCAGTTGTTGGGTGTCGGTCGTTGAAGTTGTTTGCTGTTCTTTGTATCCGTTCCTGAGTTCCTTGTTCTGAGTTCTGCTGTTCACCCCGTTTGTTTTCATTAAATTTAGTACTTGCATTTGGATTCTCTGTGCTGTATTCCTGCCTCAGCGTAACAACATCACTGTAATTTATATGAGTTGACAAACTGGACTTCACTGTGCTTGAGGAGGAAACATCATATGTTGATCTTTATTTTAAAAGCTTTACTGGGTAAATTACCACAGTATATATCTAATCTATTGACATACTGTACTAGTATCTATAATACTAGATCAACAGTTAAACTTTTACTCAAGAACTCAATTTTCCATACAGAACTAGGTAGATCAGCCTTTTCTAATTATGCTCCTTATGTATGGAATGAGCTCCAAGGTATATTACACATGAAATATGTACCATCACTTACTTATTTTAAAAACACTTTAAAGTCTGTTTTTATAGAACGGTGTAAATGTTTTAGTAATTGATTGTGGGTTGTGCTGTCTTTCAGATATGGAAATTCTTTGTTTATTTTGTTGTGTTATGTACTACTTTGTATTTTTGTTTTGTGCTGACTATCTTGACCAGGACTCCCTGGTAGAAGAGATATTGTATCTCAATGGGACCTTCCTGGTTAAACAAATAAAAAAATAAAATAAAAAAAAATTACCAACAGTAACCTTGGAAACGGTGGTCCCAGCTCTTTTCAGGTCATTGACCAGCTCCTCCCGTGTAGTTCTGGGCTGATTTCTCACCTTTCTTAGGATCATTGAGACCCCACGAGGTGAGATCTTGCATGGATTGCCCCAGTCCGAGGGAGATTGACAGTCATGTTTAGCTTCTTCCATTTTCTAATGATTGCTCCAACAGAGGACCTTTTTTCACCAAGCTGCTTGGCAATTTCCCCGTAGCCCTTTCCAGCCTTGTGGAGGTGTACAATTTTGTCTCTAGTGTCTTTGGACAGCTCTTTGGTCTTGGCCATGTTAGTAGTTGGATTCTTACTGATTGTATGGGGTGGACAGGTGTCTTTATGCAGCTAACAACCTCAAACAGGTGCATCTAATTTAGGATAATAAATGGAGTGGAGGTGGACATTTTAAAGGCAGACTAACAGGTCTTTGAGGGTCAGAATTCTAGCTGATAGACAGGTGTTCAAATACTTATTTGCAGCTGTATCATACAAATACATTGTTAAAAAATCATATATTGTGATTTCTGGATTTTTTTTTAGATTATGTCTCTCACAGTGGACATGCACCTACGATGACAGTTTCAGACCCCTCCATGATTTCCAAGTGGGAGAACTTGCAAAATAGCAGGGTGTTCAAATACTTATTTTCCTCACTGTATATATGTATGTAAATAAAAATATATGTTTTTCTGTTTAGTTCAACAAATGTTGTGAATAGATATAAACATTTACTGAATATTAACTTTAACTTGAATTACTTATTTGTGACCCTGGATCACAAAACCAGTCACATGTCGCACAGGTATATCTGTGGCAATAGCCAACAATACATTGTATGGGTCAAAATTATCGATTTTTCTTTTGTGCCAAAAATGGATATTAAGTAAAGTTCATGTTCCATGAAGATATTTTGTAAATTTCCTACCGTAAATATATAAAACATTTATTTTTGTGAGTGAATGCAGCACAATCATGAACATAAATGCACAACTTTAAAGGAGATTTTCTCAATGTTTCCATTTTTTTGCACCCTCAGATTTCAGATTTCTCAATAGTTGTATCTCGGCCAAATATTGTCCTATCCTAACAAACCACACATCAATGGAAAGCTCATTTATTCAGCTTTCATATGACGTATAAATCTCACTTTCAAAAAATTGACCCATGTGACTGTTTTTGTGGTCTAGGGTCACATTTATCTAACATATAAACATCTTTTCCTATTCTATTTTGCCTGGAAATGCTTCCTACACGCTTGCGTGAAAAATAGGTGTCGGTTCTATTTCTAGCATGCACATGTTTTCCGCGCGAGACGCGGCAGTTTCTTTTACTGTAAGAAACTGTTCCAGTGGGTGGAGTTTACTGGTACTGAATATTACCTGTGTATACTCCATGACTGATGACACCCAATCATAGAGCCGAGTGTGAGCCTCTGCGTCATCGTTTCTAAAGTCCTCCGTTTTGACCCGTCTTCACTAAAACGCCCTCCGGAGATTCAAAACGCATAACGGGGTCAGCAGCGTTTCTAAACTTCTCCGTTTTAGGTCTTCGTTTTTGCCGTTTTAGTCTGGACGGGAGGTGCAAACGTAGCAAAAGGTCTCCGTTTCTAAACGAAAACGCAGTAGTGTGGCTACTCACAGTCCCCAAATATTTAAACGGCTCATGTGACTAGGTTTCTTTTCTGTAAACGAAATGTCCAGTATGTCACTAGCTATTGAATCCACATTAACCTTTGCCAGGTATGGCATTTCTCACAGGATTACAGCTCCTGTGGGAGTACATGTGTGGCATGATTTCCTGAGTTAAGTGATTGGGCTGGGCATTTTTAATGTCATCAATTGTGCGGGCTATAAAAGCCATTGTCGAATGCACCTAGGCAGAGCGTCATTTCCCGGATGTGGTGTGGTTTCCGCTGTTGCGATGGAACGTGACTCGTGCCTGGTTCGGCTCGGTAAAGGAGAGCGGCTGTGTTTATGGTCGCTTCCGCATTCGCCATTTTGCCACAGCTGCTCTAATCGGCTGATGGCTATGAGTTTGTATCTGTCCTTCTCCAGGTATGCATTTAACTTATTTCTTCCGCTTATCAGCCGTGGAAGTGGTGCGAGTCGCAATTTGTGTTTTATTTCAGTGTTGTGTACGGGTGACGGCTGTTGCAAATAGGCTGAGTAATTACATCTACAGCTACTTCCCAGTTTCCACAGCTGTCATTTGGTAAGTTTATAGTTTCTTTTGTATTCTTTATAGATTATTGGATGTTAACCCTCTGGAGTCTGAGCTGTTTTCAGGGCCCTGGAGGTGTTCTGACATGCATGTTAATGGCAAAGGTGTAAATTCACTCTATAAAGCACAAACAGGGCTACCATCAAATCTGATCAACATGCTTGTAAATCTTTGTGTTTTTAAGAAAATAATGTTTATGCGTGGTTATTTGAAAAAATAAAAATGAAAGTTGCTGAAATAACACCACAAAACATATAGTAAATATGTGTCCACAAGACTTTTGACTAATGGATCTTGTTCCCTAGTGTTTTTTCTTCAAAATGATGTGAAAATCATCCTGCCTAATCGTTTTCATAAAACAATACATTGATTTAAACGTTGTAAAACAGTTTTTTTGTCAGAAGAGGTTTATGCATGGGAGTGGTAATGGCTATAAATATTAATGAGATTCAGACCAGGGTGTGACATAGACACCCCCCCAATGACTAATGGCCCATCACAGCCTGAACAAAGAAGTAGAGGAGGTTTTGTTTTTCAGTGTGTTTTATTGTAATTCGCACACTATAACCTTAGAAACAATAATATGTTATAAATTATATGCGATTTTTAATACTATTCCCGGAAGCAACCTCAGAGTGGCCCAGCCCATGGTCCCGTCCCGTGTCATTAAAAATGCATACATAAATTTGAAATAGTGCGCGCAGAAGCACATGCGCATAACCGTTTTGTAAAATGATATATGAATTATTTTTATTTTATCATATGTCATTTTTAAAAAAAGGCACATTTTCCAAACCTATGTTTTGCGCATGTGCTCCTTCACGCACTTTTTCAAAATACAAACGTTCGTCGACTTGTCAGAGTCCTGCTCTTCTTCTGAGCAAAATTTGAACTCGTGTCATATTCCAACAGCGTAGCAATGTGAATGAATGAAACTTGCTGGTTTGAAGCATAGAGGTTTGAAGGCATTTCAGGGGGCGTTAACCTTATTTTGCATAGATCACCTCAGCACATTATCTTATGAATAGCGCGCTCTGCGAGTGGGTGTGAACTCATTATCGATAATTAGATGAGACGGGAGAAACTGTACTTCTATTTAGTTTCATACAGATTACATTGCAGGAGAATATTTGTTTTGAATGTGAATTGTTTTATTTAAAAGTAGAAATTTAAAGCTTTCTTTAGACGCATGTTTCATGGTTGTGTGATAAGTATTAGCTGAGTTTCAGTTCATTTTCCAGACTTGTTTCAGAAAGATTTTTGCGGAGACAGAGTGAGCTGAAAGCGCACCCTGTTTATTTTATTTATTTAAAAATAAAAACAAGGTTTTGATGTTAATGTGAGTGTACACAAAAAAAGAAGACACTCTATAGTTTATAATCATGTATTTATTTTATTTTTATGACCACAAATTACGGATTTTTTTAAGTTTATGTTGCTGCTATGTGAAAAAAATCCAGCAAAACGCGCCGGCGCGTTTGTCGACCTCAGAGGGTTAAACACATGTGGAGCACATTCAGACAATCAAACCTAATTAAACACGAGTGGACCACACTCTGTTAATCAAGCCAATCAATGAGGTAAGAGTTGTATATATACTGCAAACATACCTCTGTTTGTTGACAGTTTAACAGCATCCCTCCACCAACCCATCTCCTCACTTCTAGTCCCAAATACTCTTACAACAACGGGGGAGTACTCTGGGTTCGGGCAAAACAGCACGCCAAATACGCATAATCTTTACTCTGTTTAATTGATGTAAGGGTGAACTCGTGAAATGATTTATGTCTTAATGACATACCCTAGATTTCGTTCTGACAGCTGGCATGGACGTCTCGGTGACATATTGCAAATGAGCAAACACCCTAAAATATACATCTTCCAGATGAAAATCACGACATTGCACAGACGTCTCCTCGACGTGCGTGTGTTATCTGGGAACATTTACAGGAGTTTAAATAAATTGCCCTTGGCATTGACATATTTTCTTTTTTAAACTATTTGTAATTGAGGTAAGCGCTGTGGGTTCTCCTGGGGACATTGGTAAAGGGTACTTAGCCCAGCTACTTTTGGGGTGTAGTGTTAAACACTTGAGTGAGTTTCTCATTGTCTTTTTAGTGTGGAACACCAGTGTGTGGTTGTAGTGAGTGAACTGTCTGTCCTCTCTAGGAAGAACAAACCTGTGAGTTTGAGTGCTTGTATATTCTTGGGTGAAAGTCCCTAGGTGGCGTAGTTGGCCACATTTATGACTTTATTTGAGCCCCCTTTCCATCTCACCACACATGCATTCCCATCCACGTGATAAAAAAAAAAAAAAAAAAGAGAGATAAGGACTATGTGCCGCCACAATACATTACTAAAACTCATTCCGTATCCTTGCCTTGTTTTAGAATAAATAAATCAGATTTGTATAAAATACTTTTCAGAGAAAGTTTTTAGAGGAGAGTTATTCTGTCTTTTCCACTGGCCAGATAGTAAGCTATTTTTAATTGCTTTAAGCAAATCAAATGTATGCAATTTTGCCTATAGTGTAAACATGTAATTTAGGATGCTTTATACTGTATATTTTAATGGAAACAGATGCAAACATGCCTTATTTTTTGCAGTGTAAATATTTGTCTGACTCAGCGCGTCACAGACAAAACATTTTAAAAATTAAATGTGTATTTCTTGCCGTTTACGTCAAACTCTAACCATCAAATACAAAGGTATGTTTCATAATATTGGAAAGTGGTCATCATTAGGCTACTGTCTGTCTGTGTACGACACCAACAGAATCAGCAGAGGTTGTACAGTACTCTGTGTGTGTGTGTGTGTGTGTGTGTGTGTGTGTGTGTGTGTGTGTGTGTGTGTGTGTGTGTGTGTGAGAGATAAAGAGGTTGTACAGTATTGTGTGTGTGTGTGTGTGATAGAGAGAGAGGTTGTACAGTACTGTGCATTAGACTTATTTAAACCAGCCAATGGACGGTGTCCTTCAGTGTCTTATTATACTGTCTATGTTGTTAAGCTTCTGCTTAGACGGAGTCAAGTGCGCATCATTGATCATTATTCACACAAAAATAATTAACCAGAACACACAAGCTATTCAGCTATTTTAACACAATTTAAAGTGGAATTATCTTTGGACATTTGGTCCCCACAACAAAGGGAATATCTGGAACACACAAACAAATATTATATAGTCTCTGTATATGCACAGTCTCGCTTTATATGTATTCCTGTGGGTTGGAATTTTGTTTTTGGAAAGATGAACCTCAGTTTATTGGACATGTATCACTAGTGTTCTGCCCTTTGGGAATTGTTTTTGTCAGGTATTGCAGGCTGAACCAGGAAGTTAGTTTAAGAGTCAAAGCACATGGTCAAGATCGTTCCAGCTGCAATAATCCGCTTATGTTTCTATTTCTCCTTTGTAGGAACTGCCTGTACATGGTTTATATTTTCTATGTGTCATAGTATTTCTAACAATATATTTGTACCGAATTCATGTTGATTTAAAACCATAAAATCTTTGATTTCAATTCGTAAATCTGAGATGTTATATTTCATTGTAATTAAGCCCTATTAGTATTTGTACAACAACAGACAATTTCATTTTACAGTATTTTGTTGTGCTTATTTTCAGTTTCACTCAATTGTTCATGTCTACATGCTCAACAAGAGTTGCTATATCCTGACTCTCATGTTTTTCAAGACTGGAGTTTGACTGCCTAATTTTGGCTAAGATCAATTTTGGTTAAGGACAGTACAACTGGAATTTTTAACATCAGTTTATGTGTTTATGTAATCCTTAAAAATGCTGTTTATCTTAATTTCAGAGAAGATTAAAGATCCCATGAGCACTTACTCCAAATGCTTCAATTCAGTGTTGTTCAGTCCAAAGTCTGTTTGAAATTATTAAACACGTCTTTTTTTCTGTCTGTAAGATTATGAGAAGGATCGTTTAGTTAACATGACCATAATTACAGGCAAACTATAATTTACAGTTTCTGTGGTTCCCAATCTGAATAAATCCCGATTCAGAAATAATGAACTGTTTATTTGCACGGTCATTCTTTGTGTGAATCAGTGTGTGTGTGTGTGTGTGTGTGTGTGTGTGTGTGTGTGTGTGTGTGTGCTCAGGGTCTGATCTGAAGATTTTACTGCATGCCTGTTTAACAGCCTAAATGTCATTTTTACATTTGCACATTTCAAAAAATATACTTTCATATTACCACTGTATACTTTATAGTGGTTTACACACCCTGGTGACACTTATTATGAAGAAAAACAGATAAAAACAATCTCACCACACAACAATTCCAGACATTCAGACATTTCAGTCTAGTAGATACACAGTCAGTGTACACATTACTAGTCTAGTCAGTGTACACATTATTGAAAGTCCCGATAAGGAAAACCACATATATAATTATTAACTCAGTTTAAGGCTGGAAGCGGTAAGACTTTATTATAACTTTCATTAATATATTATTAACACTCATTTCATAATGCTTAACATATCATTAGTTAATATTATGTTCACATAGCTAGAGATATGAGATAATATGCTTGTTTTTGTTTACTTATTTTTTTAAACATTAAATAATGATTAGTATATATATATATATATATATATATATATATATATATATATATATATATATATATATATACAGGTACTGGTCATATAATTAGAATATCATCAAAAAGTTGATTTATTTCAGTAATTCCATTAAAAAAGTGAAACTTGTATATTATATAGACTCATTACATGCAAAGTGAGATATCTCAAGCCTTTATTTGTTATAATTTTGATGATTATGGCTTAAAGCTTGTGAAAACCACAAAATCAAAATCTCAGAAAATTAGAATATTACATGAAATCACACAGTAATTACACAGTAATCCCATGGTCATTGAACCAGGTTTTGGTTATTTTGGCAGTGTGGGCAGGTGCAAATCCTGCTGGAAAATGAAGGAAGCATCTCCATAAAGCTTGTCTGCTGAAGGAAGCATGAAGTGCTCTGGAAATGTCCTGGTAGACGGCTGCGTTGAGTGGACAGCACAGTGGACCAACACCAGCCGATGACATGGCTCCCCAAACCAACACAGACTGTGGAAACTTCACACTGGACTTCAAGCATCTTGGATTGTGTGCCTCTCCATTCTTCCTCCAGACTCTGGGACCTTGGTTTCCAAATGAGATGCAAAATTTGCTCTCATCAGAAAAGAGGACTTTGGTCCACTGTGCTTTATTAAATCCAGAGTCAACGCAGCCGTCTACCAGGACATTTTCAGAGCACTTCATGCTTCCTTCATTTTCCAGCAGGATTTGCACCTGCCCACACTGCCAAAAGAACCAAAACCTGGTTCAATGACCATGGTATCACTGTGTAATTACTGTGTGATTTCATGTAATATTCTAATTTTCTGAGATTTTGATTTTGTGGTTTTCACAAGCTGTAAGCCATAATTATCAAAATTATAACAAATAAAGGCTTGAGATATCTCACTTTGTATGTAATGAGTCTATATAATATACAAGTTTCACTTTTTTAACAGAATTACTGAAATAAATCAACTTTTTGATGATATTCTAATTATATGACCAGCACCTGTATATATATATATATATATATATATATATATATATATATATATATATATATATATATATATATATATATTACATAATACAAAATTGGTTCACAGTTGGAAACACAGTTGTTGTTTTTTTCATAAATTGTGCTTGCAAATTGTATAATATCCAAGGTAAACATTTCTAGTAATTGTGCAGTTAATTCTCATACTGTATCTTCAGAAAGTTTTGGAATATATTCTCTTCCCAAATGTGTCACTAATAAAACACAATAAAAATTATTTAAAGAGAAGATTTATATTGACCTTTCAAGATTTTGTTTACATCTATCCTTGTATATATATATATTTTTTTTTTGTGCTATTTTATTAAAAAGGTTACAATTACAACAACAATTTAAATTTTAACAATATTTCCAGTGTAATCTTTCTTTGTAAAAACTAAAGTATACATTTATCATCAGGCATGTGATTGGCTAAGGACAAACCCCCCTGCATACCCTAGTTTTGCACTGATGTAAAGAGACTGACAGTGACAAGACCTCATGTTAGCAAAATATTTTAATCTTTTAACTCTTAAAAAACATGTATGTTCTTTAATGTTTGATTATAATTTTACTGTCTTCACATAGGGATGGGAATTGATAAGATTTTATCAATAATAGGCTAATGCCACTGACGATTCTGATTATCGATCCGATTCTTTAACGATTCTCTTATCGATTCTTGATAGAAATGTGGATAGATGTGGAAAAATGTAGTCATATGCTTTTCAAAAAAACAAGTGGTTTTATTTATTTTAAAGCTTGCTTGAGTAAGCAAACTACTTTTTTTATGTAATTTATGTAATAAATAGAACCTTATTGTAAAGTGTTACTGATTAGTTATACACCGATTCAGACGTCTCCTGAGTTCACTGTTGGCAAGATCAGTTGTTTTAACAATTCATTAAAATTAATCGGTTCAAAGGAGTCATTAGTTCGCGAATTGGACGCGTCATGCGCGTTGTGTGATTATCCCAGCAGTTAGGACATGGACATCCAAGATTTCTGTCAACACAGAAAACATTTCATCACTGGATAGTTTTTTTCATTTAATTAAAGTGTTGTTTTATGTCAGCTGAATGTCCGGAATGCTTTTCAGAGAAGATAAGGCAACTTATTTAGCACAATTCACACCCAGCGGTAATTCAGGAAAAAAAAAATCTCCAAATGCTCCACATGAAACTTTTGGTCTTCCGACCTTTTACCACCGTGTCGATTTATTTTGATTAATATGTGCGAGGGAGGGAGAGCAAGACAGCGCTTAGTTTGGAGATGGTGAAGTCTTGTTTACACTTTCGCCTGGCTCTGAAGAGAGAGAGAGCGCGACCGGGTCTCTCTCTCTGCTCGTTCTTTCAGTTAAACACGCGCCCTGTCACAAGAACTGCAGTGGCTGCAGTTCATCTCATAAGACTTTAACGGGACAAAAAAAAATCACTTTGGCGGGCACTAAAACAAGTTCAATGCAGAAAAATTCATGCGTGAATTTAACTGAGTAGGCTACATGACCATGCACTCGCACAAATGCGACCACATAAAATTTTAACTTGCACATTCTCAAAAAATGGTCGCTGTCTGGAACCCTGACCATTCACAAGAAATTAATTTTTAAGTTGCCAAAACCTTGAAAACGACTCATACAACATACAACGATTCATTCATACAGCAAAGTGTTAAAGGTGGCTAGTAGTAGCTAACTTAGCTATCTTATTATTATATAGCTAGCAAATACAAGTAAGTTAATGTTAATGCAGCTTAAACATCCTGCCATTGTGGAAAATAAATCAAAATCGATTATCTAATCAATCGACAACAAAGTCAAATTAGTAACTTATAGGTTATATATAGACACAAGCAATAATACATATGCAGATCATCCGAATCCGATCCGGCGATGTTCTTGTCACGATACCACTGTAGCGCGAGAGCGACTGAGGTACACACTGCGCAGCAGTGAAATTGAGCAGGTGAACAAGCTGAACGCAAATACGTCCTTGTTGATACTTGGAAAGGAAGGAAAAATGCCATCTCTTTGCCATCTGTAACCATAGTGACGTGCCGCCCGGTGTGGCCCTGTTGCGCGGGGACAGCGATTGTGGTTCCGTCCCGGGTTACCATGGTGACGGCTGTGAGATGCAGGGGTTTTAGGGATCCCCAACTGAGCCAGCCTGACCCAGAGCCGAGGCGACACCACAGGTCCGGAGGGCCGCGGCGGAACCGAAGACCCATGGGACCAAGGCGGAGAAGGGGATCCGGAAGGCCACGGCGGAACCAGAGTGAGTGAGGACAATGGAGGAGCAGGAGGGAAGACGGAACCCGGTGGAGCCGAAGGGATGCAGGGCAGAGGTGCAGCCGGCAGCACGGAGTCCCGAGGTGGAGCCAGGGTGACGGGCTGACCACTGAGATGACAGAGGGATGAGTGAGCCTGGTGGAGCTGGAGGCCTGACGGGACACGGTGGAGGTGAGGGCACTATGGGCTGAGGAGGAGCTGAAGGGTCGGAGGGCCAAGGTGGAGTCCGAGGTGCAGGGGACAGAGGCGAGGACAGGGCACCACCAGGCCCGTGCACTGCTGAGGCCTGGAAACCCTGAGGTGAATCCACAGCGACACAGACGGGTAGCTGTGGATGGGCAGAGAGGTCGACAGGGCTCAGTAGAGGCAAAACAGTAGAGCAAGAAGACCCCAACAGCGGAGGTGGGAGAGGGAGGCTGGGTGGGATCAGCGATGAGGGCTTTGAGCTGGGCAGGACCAGCGGCGAAGAGGGCGTTGAGCTGGGCAGGACCAGCGGTGAAGGCTCTGTGCTGGACAGGACCAGTGATGAAGAGGGCGTTGAGCTTGACAGGACCAGCGATGAAGAGGGCTTTGAGCTGGACGGAACCAGCGGCGAAGGGAGCTTCAAGCTCGGCGGAATAAAAGAAAACAATAGTTCTGCAGGCATGACGCTGTCAATCTCTAGCTCGGCGGGCATGACGCTCACAGTCTTGGGCTCGGCATATCTGGCGTGAAGTGCGGGCTCGGCTGGACTGGCGTGATGAGCTGGGTTGGGTAGCATTCCTGACCCGAACTGGATTGCCGGCTCGGCAGGAACCAACCGGATGATGAACGGGGCTACGTTGAATAGGGACAACAGGTTATCTCTGAAATCCATAACTTTGGTCGGTCAATCTGTAACGTCTCAGGGTAGAAGAAGATGAAGTTCCAGGCAAAGATCCAAAATACTCAATATTTATTTAAACTGAAGAATACTCGAAACAGTGTGCGTGCACAGACAGAGTGCTAACAACACAAACATTGACCGACAACTGAAGAGTGAAAAGGGAGAACTTAAATACACAGAAGATAATGAAGACAACAGGTGAAGGTGACGATGAACTAATTAACAATGCACAGGTGATAGAACTGAACTAATGATGATGACGACAGAACACAGGTGAAGACAGTGATGATGATGAAGACCAACATGGTGGAAACAGAACACAATCCTGACAGTCAGGTTTAGATTTTTTATCTGTTGGTATTTGATCGAATCCATGATGCCATGTATTTGAACAAGATGTCCATGACCTCCAGCAGAAAATTAGGCCCACAGCATTAAAGATACAGCAGAGTATTTCATTTTACACATGGGGTACTTTTTTATCCCTGTGTGCACCAAACCCATCTTAAGTGTTTGCTGCCAAAAAAGCTAATATTTTTGTTTTATCTGACCATTTATAATCTATCAGATTTTTCTAGTCGATTTTTACTCATCTCAGTATAGCAATAGAGCAGAGATGTATAGTAACGAAGTAGAACTACTTCACTACTGTACTTAAGTACTAAAAGGCTGTATCTGTACTTTACTGTAAGTATTATTTTCTTCCACTTTTACTTCAGTACATATTTTCGATGAGACTCGGCGGAGTCTCTTCCGGCATCACCGTTCGGCCATCTTGTCACAGGCAGGCTTTCTGGCGGGCTCTGTAGTACCTGATGTAAGGTGAGTGATCAGCACGAACACAAATACTCTTATCTCGCTGAAATTTTGACGGATTTACAAATGGTTTGGTTTCTTACAAACGTTATTAACGTGGCTATAATTCCGAATGCTTTAACATGTATGTTATAATTATTCATATGTATGCAGTCATAACTACATCTCTGACGTTTATAACAAACCAAACCGTTTGAAAATCGTTAGAAAATTGAGCAAGTTATGGTTATTTAAAAAGTACATGCAGCATTAAAACAATGTTATGAGTGAGCGAGCTGTCTGTGGCAAGATGGCCGCCACGTGCGGAAGTCGACCTCCATTGGCCAGCAGCGCGCACGAGACATCTAGCCTTTATTATATGATATCTATGGGTAGACACTTCCGGTTTCGCATTATGCCCGGTGCAGGGAGCCGGAGAAAGGCGAAAATTATCTTACACGTATTAAGAAGAAAAACAGATAAAAACAATCTCAACACACAATGAACTTCTTTATTAAAAAGATTGATAATATCAGGGAGAAAATTATAACTATGCAACCGTCTACTACAGTATCGCATCAGGCAGTGCATTGTAGTCTCCCTAAGGAAAAATTTGATTCATTCGTTGCTATAGAAGAGGAAGAATTTACTAAACTCGTTAAATCATCTAAATCTACAACATGTTAGACCCTATACCGACTAAGCTACTGAAAGAGATGCTTCCAGAGGTCACAGATCCTCTTCTTAATGTCATTAATTCATCTTTGTCATTAGGATACCTACCAAAAACTTTTAAGCTGGCTATGATTAAACCGCTTGTTAAAAAACGCAACTTGATCATACAGAATTAGTCAATTACAGGCCGATCTCGAATCTACGTTTTCTGTCAAAGATATTAGAAAAAGTAGTATCCTCACAACTATGTTCCTTTTTAGAAAGAAATGATATCTGTGAGGATTTCCAGTCAGGATTTAGACCATACCATAGTACTGAGACAGCTCTCATTAGAGTTACAAATGATTTACTCTTATCATCCGATCGTGGTTGTATCTCTCTATTAGTGTTACTCGATCTTAGTGCTGCATTTGACACCATTGACCACAACATTCTTTTAAATAGACTAGAAAACTATGTTGGCATTAGTGGAATTGCACTAGCATGGTTTAAATCATACTTATCTGACCGTTATCAGTTTGTAGCAGTAAATGAAGAGATGTCTCATCGATCGCAAGTTCAGTATGGCGTACCACAAGGCTCAGTACTAGGACCGCGGCTGTTTACTCTGTACATGCTACCATTAGGAGATATCATTAGGAAACATTGAATTAGCTTTCACTGTTATGCCGACGATACTCAGCTCTATATTTCTTCACGCCCTTGACGAAACTTACCAATTCACAAAATTAACGGAATGCATAGCTGATATAAAAAAATGGATGACTTGTAATTTCCTACTTCTAAATTCTGAAAAAACAGATTCTAATTATTGGACAAAAAACTTCCTCACGTAATAACCTAGAATACTGTCTAACACTTGATGGCTGCTCTGTTAAGTCTTCTTCGTCATCGGTTAGGAACCTGGGTGTGCTCTTTGATACCAATCTTTCATTTGAAAGTCATGTGTCTAGTATCTGTAAAACCGCATTTTTCCATCTTAAAAATATATCTAAATTACATCATATGCTCTAATTGACAAATGCGTAACAATTAGTTAATGCGTTTATGACCTCAAGGCTAGATTATTGTAATGCTCTACTGGGTGGTTGCCCTGCACGCTTAATAAACAAACTACAGCTAGTTCAAAACGCAGCAGCTCGAGTTCTTACTAGAACCAGGAAGTATGACCATTTTAGCTCGGTTCTGTCAACACTGCATTGGCTGCCTATTAAACATTGTATAAATTTTAAAATATTGCTGATTACTTACAAAGCACTAAATGGTTTAGCTCCGCAGTACTTGAGCGAACTCTTAACGCATTATAGTCCTTCACGTCTATTGCGATCTCAAAATTCTGGCCAGTTATTTATACCTAGAATATCAAAATCGACTGCTGGCGGTAGATCCTTTTCCTATTTAGCACCAAAACTTTGGAACAGTCTTCCGACCATTGTCCGGGAAGCAGACACACTCTGTCAGTTCAAAGCTAGATTAAAGACACATCTCTTTGACCTAGCATTCACATAACACATTATAGACTTCTATAATTCAATGTTAGGCTGCATAGATTAGGTCAGCCGGAACCGGGAACACTTCCCATAAATCCTGATGTACACGTTACATCATAAGAAGAATGGCATCTACGCTAATTTTAGTGTCTTTGTTTATCCCAAGGTTTTCCCGCAGCCTACCGGATCCAGGCCGTATCCAGATCTGACGAAGGACCTTCGCCTGGACCCGATGACAACGCAGTGCTGAAGTGCCAACTAGTCTCTCCCTATGGAGGATCCTTTTACCACTCTACAGATAAAGCGTCGTCGGGAAAATTCGTTTCACGTACCTACCCCGAAGTGACAAATAGAATAAAATTCTGTATCAAAATTTATAAGGAAAGACCAGTACTTTGTTTAGGCTGGGTTTGTATGGAATTACAAACCTGCGCACACATATTCAAACGCACATAACTATAAAACCAATTCTTAATGCGCATGTGAGCGCCATCAGCGTTTATCACAGGTTCGCGTTTAAAGTCTGTGTAGAGAGAATGGTGTCGTCTTGGTGGCCCCTAATTTAATAACATTGTTGCGACGGAAGCGAATCAATCAAAACTAACTTTAGCTGGAAAATAACTTTGTTAAAGAACCGCTATAAAGCCAAAACAATCTCTGTTACCTTAAATTATACGTTTATCTCTGTAAAGCTGCTTTGAAACAATCTAAATTGTTAAAAGCGCTATATAAATGAAGATGACTTGACTTGACTAGGTAACCTTTATGTATGGTTTAATATGTTTGTATGGTTTTCTCAGATCAATGTTTTTACCCCGTCAGGCTCTGCTCGCGTTGGTCATGGTTGATTTCAATCCAATGTTCAGTCAACGTTTAATATAACACAATAAAAGTAAAATACGCTGGGCGCTATCAAACAATAAACACTGTCATGGTGATTTGCATATTTTGTATCAGTTTATTTTGTGACCGTGACAGTGACCACATAGCAAGATTGCACCAAATGACAATATGCACAGAATGTTCCAAAAAAAATTAAATATATTAATAATAATTGTCTGGTGACACGTTACTTGTTAATGCATGAGAGTAAGTCAGTTAGATAGTCAGTTAAATTGTCAGGCCTAACTTAGTCATTTACACGTGAAATGACATGGATGCATTCTGTGCATTTCATTCACAATTTGAACAATTTTTGTTGAGATTGAGAATAACAGACACACATAAGTGTTTCTTTTGAAGGCAGGGAAGAGAGCAGTGCCAAGCCATGAAAAGAAGTAAAGATATAGGGAGTTTCTTTCAAAGAGTGGAATTGAGGCAGAAGCAACTGAAGAAAATGTTACTCACCAAGAAGAAAATTTCAGGCAGCAAGAAAAAATTGTCACTGGAACAGAATCAGCCAGCAAGGAATCAACAGGCCAGACAGACAGTGATACCTTTGGACCCAGCCGACAGCAGTGGCCTTCATTTTCCTCTGTGCTTCCTGCAACTTCAAGTATGTGAAGTGTAGAGGGAATTGTAGGGATATTTGATAAATATTACATTTCATTTGTATGAAGCAAACTAAAACGGTAGTAATCATTGCATGTACATGAATTTGCCCTAAAAATACCATGAGCGTATTTATTCTGCTATAGTACTCACAGAGCTTGTTTTGTCAATTGGCTCAGAATGCATTTTCAAAATGCACATTGGATTTTGCTACATTCATTGCGTGACACTTAATGGAAATGCAATGGCAAGTGTTTTAACTGTGAGTGTAAATGCAATTAAGAAAAAATTACATTTAAATTACAATTTTGCCACAGTTTTTGCTTGAACATGTTAAACACATCTAATCATTTCTGTAATACATTTAAATTTTAATTTTGCAACTTATAAAGCGTTAAAATGTATTCAATTTACATATTAAAACTAGTGTATGAAATGGCAAATGTAACTTATATAATTGAATTTTCATTTTCATTTTGCACCAAACATTGCACAAATGTATGGGGAAATTAAAATTTAAATACAGAAATGCATTGCCATTTTACATATTGCATTGTCATTTTGCATATTACATTTCAAATTGAATATTGCTACACATAAACTTCCATAGGTTGGTGGCTTTGACCTGAAAGACACCATGTGGAGAGTGCTGAAAGCCACTTTTACAACTGCTGTGGCACGTTATGAATTGGAGAGTAGTCAATGGGAAGATTGGTGTCCAACGCCTGGTTGTAAAGGAAGTTGTCATTGGTGAGACCTTTTTTAGAAGTCACTTTTATTTGTATAGCACTTTGCACAATACACAACTTTTCAAAACCGTTTTACAGAACATTGCATTTTTATTTCTGTTATCTCAGTAATAGTAATAGTCACAAATTCATGGTTCGGAGCTTAAAGGGATGGTTCGGAGTAAAATCAACCTATAGGGTCATTTGCACCATGAGATCGAGCCTAACACCAGCGCATGCCTACAACTATCTGTATTTAGTTCATTATCACTGTGTATTTAAAGGGTTAGTTTACCCAAAAATGAAAATTCTGTCAGTAATTACTCACCCATGTTGTTCCAACCCCGTAAGACTTCTGTTCATCTTCGGAACACAAATTAAGATATTTATGATGAAATCTGAGAGATTTCTCACTCCTCCATATGCTTCTCTGTTATTGAAACTTGCCAGCCCAGAAAGTTAGTAAAGACATTGTTAAAATAGTTTAAGAATACAGTGGCTCAACCTTAAGTTTATCAAGTGTTGAGAATATTTTTTGTGCGCAAAACAAGCAAAAATAACGACTTTATTCAACTCTTCATTTTCCTCTAAGTGAGTTCACATAGTGTAACAGCGCAGAACGTAGGCTCACAATTGGCCAGCATCCCACACATGACCAGCGTCGGGCAATAGTGAGTTTACGCTCTGACGTACAACACAGAAGTTTGAAAAACTTGAGGGTAATTATAGACAGAATTTTCATTTTTGGGCGAACTAACCCTTTATGTTCCTCCTTGCATTCAGTACTTGGCCCATTATTGTTTGTGTGTTTCTGCTTCCAAATTGTCTCGCATCATTGTGGGTAACCTTGAGTTTATTTTGTGTTAGTAAAAACACTTATTTTTGTAGACTCTGTCTTTGGACTAAAACATGACATTAATGCTATCTCTGTTGGTGTTTTTACATTAGAGTGTGCATGTCTTTTTTTTTTTCTTTTTTTTTTTAAAACGCAGAATACATGCAGTGCTGTAAATTTTAACCGGTTGTTGGTGCAAAAGTATTCTAAAAATCTAAATAATTTGTCATAAGGAATTACGGTATAATTCTGGCCCACATATTGAAAAATACAATTTGCAATTCCTTTTGAAAATTTATTGGAAAAAAACTTTCATACAGTGGTAATTCAGGTGTTTAATTTGTTAATAATTGCAATTAAAATATTAAAGGAAATTTACATTAATGATTTTTTTTTTTCATTCTCCTGCAGCTCTAGCTTCCAGGTTGTATTGCTGCTAACATTATTTAAATTCTTCTTTATTGCAGGTGCAGTCAGGCAGAATCCCCTTACTGGAAAAGGTCAACACATTGCCGACCCTCATTGGAGACTTCTCTGCACATCAACACACTTCTCAACTCTTTACCTTTCAAGTTTGCTTTAACTTTCTCAATTTCTCTTTAAAGTTCTCTTTACCAAGTTACTGTGATTCATTTGTATTACTCTCATTAGACTAATTGAACATAACATTAATACATGCTTTGATCGTGTTTTGAACTTTGGTGTAAAAATTTACTTTGAATGCTATTAAATATTCATTTGTATTCTTAAATGTTTTCAACTGAATTCTACTTAAAATAAGTACAACTGAGTAGCTGTAATTCTATGTATTCTTAAATGTTTTCAACTGAATACTACTGTAATAGTCAGGTCCGAATCTTCAAGATTGTGTAACCCTGTAGGCATTTTTGAGGAAAAGTTGTTATACCACATTTTTAGAAAGTTCAATGTCTCCTGAATAAGGATCCACCGTATAACATTGAAATCAGGGTCCCATTTTCTTGTAATTGTCATTGAAACAATAGGTGCATTATTCACAGCCAAAACACTACAGGTGGATAGGGTAAAAATTTTAAGTTATAGATATCACCATAAAACCTTTCCAGTTTTTCACTTACATAGAGACAGACATTTTTTGTATTACAAGTTTTCTGAAATGTCATGTTTACATATGCAAATGAGGCATACCAATATATATATATATATATATATATATATATATATAATTCGAGAGGCAGGCATACCAGTGCGCGGTTCTCCCTTTCGGGCTAGCCCTGTCTCTTCGCGTCTTCACAAAGGTTGTCGAGGCAGCCCTTGTTCCTCTCGACGACTGGCTGATCCTAGCTCACTCTCGAGACAAGGTTTGCGAACACAGGGACCTAGTGCTGCGGCACCTAGCTTGTCTGGGCCTTCGGGTCAACTGGGAGAAGAGCAAACTCTGCTCCGTGCAGAGGATCTCTTTTCTCGGTATGGAAATCGACTCGGTCGCCATGTGCGTGCAGCTTATGAGCGTGCGCGCGCAGTCACTGCTAATTTGCCTTCGACAGTTCGAGGGCAAGAGTGCGGTTCCACTGAAACTATTTCAGAGGCTCCTGGGGCATATGGCATCCGCAGCCGCAGTAACGTCGCTCGGCTTGCTTCATATGAGACCGCTTCAGCTTTGGCTTCGCGATCAAGTCCCGAGGTGGGCATGGCAACACGGCACGCTCCGAGTCCCAGTGACTGCCGTCAGACCTTCACCCCGTGGACGAACCTCAGTTTTCTATGGGCTGGAGTGCCCATAGAACGAGTTTCCTGGCATGTTGTTGTATCAACAGATGCCTCCATAATGGGCTAGGGCGCCATGTGCAATGGACATGCTGCCGCAGGCTCCTGGACAAGACCCCAGCGCCTTTGGCATGTCAATTGCCTCGAGTTGCTGGCTGTACGTCTCACCGCTTCTGTGCGTTGCTCAGGGGTCAGCACGTATTAGTCCGATCAGACAATACTGCCACAGTAGCGTACATCAACCGACAAGGTGGTCTGCGCTCCCGCCGTATGTCGCAACTCGCCTGCCACCTCCTCATAGTCAGAAGCATCTGAGGTCGCTTCCAGCCATTTATATCCCGGGAGACCTGAACCGTGCAGCTGATATGTCTCGGTTTCGGCCTCTCGCTGGAGAATGGGGACTCCATCCCCAGTCGGTTCATCTGATTTGGGATCAGTTCGGGGACGCACAGGTAGATCTGTTTGCCTCCCACGACTCTTGCCACTGCGACCTGTTTTATTCTCTGACCGAGGGCACGCTCGGCACGGATGCACTGGCGCACAGCTGGCCGCGGGGCCTCTGCAAGTATGCGTTTTCCCCCAGTGAGCCTTCTTACGTAGACTTTGCGCAAGATCAGGGAGGACGAGGAGCAGGTAATTTTGGTTGCCCCGTATTGGCTCAACCGCACCTGGTTCCAAGAACTAGTACTCTTCGCGACAGCACCTCCCTGGCCAATTCCTCTGAGAAAGAACCTGCTTTCTCAGGGACGGGGCACCCTATGGCACCCTCGTCCCGATCTTTGAAACCTCCATGTGTGGTTCCTGGACGGGACGAGGCAGGTTTGAGTACCCTACCACCAGCGGTGGTGGCTACCATCACTTCCGCTAGACTAGAGCATCGTCCACGAGACATGCCTATGCGTTGAAGTGGAACCTCTTTGTCAACTGGTGTTCTTCTAAACTTAAAGAACCCACGAAAGGCCCGATCAGTGTCGTGCTTTCCTTCTTGCAAGAAGGGTTGGAGCGAAGGTTGTCTCCCTCCACCCTGAAAGTGTATGGTGCCGCCATTGCCACACATCATGATGCAGTTGATGGTAAGTGCACTGGAAAGCACGACCTGATCATCAGTTTCCTGAGAGGAGCGAGGAGACTGAATCCTCCTCGCCCTCCTCTCGTTCCCTCTTGGGACCTCTCTGTGGTTTTAACTGCTCTGCAGAGTGCTCCCTTTGAGCCTTTGCAATCAGTGGAGCTTAAGTTCCTGTCAATGAAGACAGTGCTCCTGGTTGCATTGGCCTCCATCAAGAGGGTAGGGGACCTGCAGGCATTTTCGGGTGACGAAGCGTGCCTGGAATTTGGACCGGCTAACTCTTACGTGATCCTGAGACCCCGGCCTGGATATGTGCCCAAGGCTCCCACCACACCCTTTCGAGACCAGGTGGTGAACCTGCAAGCGCTGCCCTTGGAGGAGGCAGACCCAGCCTTGGCACTGCTCTGTCCAGTACGCACCCTCCATACTTACGTAGACAGGATGCATTGTTTCAGGACTTCAGACCAGCTCTTTGTCTGTCATGGTGGGAAGCTGAAGGGAAAGGCTCTCTCCAAGCAAAGGTTGTCTCACTGGATAGTGGACGCCATTGCTTTGGCTTATCAGCAGCAAGGTCGACCATGCCCCCTTGATGTGACAGCCTGCTCCACCCGGAGTGTGGCATCCTCTTGGGCTCTAGCGCATGGCGCCTCGCTAACAGACATATGTAGATCTGCAGGCTGGGCGACACCTAACATGGCCTCTGGGCGACCCCCACGTGTGTAGTCCACTGTAAGCCTCTCTGAGCATGTGTCTTTCCCTCGGCAAGCTACCTTGCCACCCCTGGGTTTGAAATATTCCACCTGCAGCTGGACACCCCAGTGATTCTCAATATACAGCCCCCTGGGGTCATGTGTATTCCAAGTCCCCCCCTTCGGGCTGGGCATAATTGCATATTTCCACTGATATATGCTTCCTAGTGTTCCTTGGCATAATTCCAGCAGCCATTAAAAACTATCCCTTTCATGTTAATGTTGTTTTTTCATTGTTTACATGTTTAAATATTCTGAGAATGCATAGTTTTAGTTCTAATGTTTAATGTTTAAACTGCAATAAATGCATTAAAACTTTTTTTTTTGGCAGCCATTTTGTTTTTATTGTTTATGCCAAAACAGTGATGTTTACAACGTGTTATATGGCAGAAATGGATTCAGCACCTAAAAATCATATAGAAACAACACTTGAAGTACTTTTCCTCAAAAATGCCTACTGCATCCTATCCAGGGCTATTTATCTATTTTGGGACCTGACTATAATTATTAAATTCAACTCTGTTGCTGTAATTATATTTTTTTTATGAAATGTTTTCAACTGAATACTACTGTTATTATTATTCAACTCTTGCTGTAATTTTATTTATTTTTATGAAATGTTTTTAACTGAATATTACTGTAATTAAGTACAACACTTTAGCTGTAATTATTTAAATGCTTGTCAAAATAAATAGTTTTGAGTACATTTGTTGTTGAGTGTTTAATTTACCTGTGAGTTAATAAGACTTTAAATACTGTCAGCTGCATGTGGGCCACATAAGGGCCGTTAGATTTTAACAGAACTCAACCATACTAAAGTTGCATACCAGGCTCACATATGGGCCACATAAAATTGTAGTATTTGGCTCATGCTTGGTGGAGTTATGGCAGTCCTTTGGTTCAGTTCTGGCAAAGGAGATGTGGGCCATATCTGGGCCGGCAAACACAAACTAATCTGGGCCACAGCTCAGCTGTTTATCTGGCCCACATCTTTGCCAAAGGAAATTTGCTGACTGGGCAGGCTCTGAACGAAAGCGCGTTGTGGAAACGCGTTGGCCTAGTACTTTTTGTCCCTCTCTGCTATTATAGTTTTTCAAGATGGCGGAACTACATGGAAGCCTCCGTGGACCTACCCGTCCCATGTATATAAAGTTAATAAATTCTTCGTTTACGAGGATTAGTCTGATCATTGGCATAGGTATTTGTACATCATTGAGGGCATATTTATTAATAAAAATATTGATTTTAGATAATAAAATACCTAAAAAGCTACATACAGTCCCTTTCAAATTAATCCATATGAACCAAGCAGTTTAGTCCCCATTTTCTTTTTTTCTGTTTATGTTTGTTGATTAATGTTTATATGTGAATAAAAGTCTAAATTCAATATCATTTAGTTAGGTTTAAATTTTTCATGTTCATTCGTCATGTAATAAAATTTGTACCGCACAAAGAATAAAATATAATGACACTTACAATTCACACTTCAGCATTCTGTTGCTTTCTTCTTCATTTCTGTTGCTTGCTTTCTGTTGCAATCTCATGAGAGGAGCTTTCTTCACTTGACTAGTCAAGGCCAAATCTATTGAAAAAGAATTTGAAAAAAATGTCAGTTGAGGCTAATATTTCCAAAATTCAGTAATGCAATACAATTTAAATTAGGGCTGTAAATATGCTAAAATAATTGTGATTACCCTTAATTTTGATTATGCTGAGAGTTTTATATAAAGCATGAGTGTCAAATTGTAAAATTATTTATATTCATATATTCACGCATCCACACTTGAATATTCACATATTCAAGTTAATAGCCACAAAACCTGTTCACATGGAGGACTGAAACAGTTTAAATATGCATTTAATCTGATTATTAAATACATTTATATAATTCAATGAGTAAATTGAGTAATAAGGCATCTTAAATTGAACTTGGTGTACTACATTAGATTTTAAGACATGTTTAGAATTTATTTTACCCATAATTTATTAATGATATTTATAATGTGAACAGAAAATACAGATTCATATTAATAAACTACAGACAGATAAATAGTTAGGACATAGGCCTAATTTATCCCAAAATATGCAGTGTGAATTGATTGTAACGGTGGTGGCCGCCCTAACTTAAATAAATTATTTTAAAGAAAACCTTCGGGCGCCAGACAGGATTAAACCTGTCAAAAATGTACTTAACCCAGGATAGCAGAAAATGTAACCACCTGTTACACAACAACTTATAATAATAATCCCAGAAAAAAGGTAATTTCACAAGGGATATTTATTCTTCCATATGTTCACAATCATAATCACACAGAAAAACGAAATGGACAAAACAAAAAAAAAAAAAAAAAAAAACAAGAATTGAAGTTCACAGCAGCGGTCTCTGGTCTTCTAGATCCGAGCCCCGTGCCGGAAACCAACCGTGTCACGCTAATCCACGTTCGCAGATTCGTGTCCACATTCATTCACAAAAAAGTCCATAAAAACAGAAAAGAGAGAACAAAGAAAACATTGGATGAACATCTCATTAATCTTGTGGTAAATCACCAACATTAAATCAACAGCAACAATAATTTTAACGGCCAACAACAATTATAAACAAAACACTAAGCACACAGAATGTGCGAATATGAAAGCTATGCGAGTGGGTGCGTGCGTGCGTGTGTTGCAGTGTGTGTAATGGCGGCGCAAAGGTACTGACCACGTTTGCAGGTATAGAAGGCACCAATGAGTATCGCGGGTCAACAGACACCAAGATAGGTGGATAAGCGGTTTGTTGCCTTGTCTTCAGGACCTCTCATGACAGTTTGTCTGGAAGTGCAATGCTTCAGTCACGAACCAGACCTCATACACATGAAACAGCTGATTGACACGCAGCCGTCTTTCCACCGTAAACCATCACTCATACGGGCAACCCTCATGTGCAAACAAACGGATGACGCTTCTGATTCAGGTACGACACACTCCCTTTAAATACAACTTCCTTCCTTCGTTAATTGACACACTCCACCCAGAATCACGCTAAAATGAAAGTGAAAGTAAACAATGTTGTGGGACAGATTCTCTTGTTTGCCACACTCTCCCCCCCTAGAAGAAAACAACCTATGGTTGTTTAGAAGAGAGAAAACGCAGATTAAAATCCTAGAAAATCTTCATCATCAGAGGATTCTTGAAATATATCCAGGAGTTTTTTCTTTTCTTGTATCTCCAATTCCGCAGCGTTGGATAACACATTTTTATTTTGCAAACGTGAGCTGTACGCACATCTTCTCCAGTGTCTTCAAGGGCTATTTGATAGTTCAACGGACCCAGCTGCTTGATAATGCGGTAAGGACCTTTCCATTTTTGGGCTAGTTTTGTGCTAAATTTACGCTGTGCATTAGACTGTGGAAAGTTACGTAACCATACTCGATCCTTGCTTTTGAATGTTACATCTCTCCTATTTTTGTTATAGTTCCTCAGTTGTCTCATTTTGGCTCTCTTGCTGTTTTCTTTCGCTTGAGTTTGCAGATGATGAAGATGATGAACTACATCATACGAGGCAGCGTCTGGGGTTAGATTAGGCCCAGAGAGTATTTTTTCCATTGGACTTTGGAGTTTTCTACCCAGCTGGAGTTCTGATGGAGTTAATCCAGTGGTCTCTTGAACGGCTGAATTAAGGGCGAATCTGAATTCTGGTAAGAACTGGTCCCACTTCTGATGGTTGTCGTCCACATAGGCTGCCATCATGCTCTTGAGATTTCGATTTCGGTCATGTTGGTTTGGGGATGATAGGCTGTAGTTAATTTGGGAATAACACTCCAGTTCTCACATAACTCTCTGAAAAAAGATGAAACAAACTGGGTGCCTCTGTCTGAGAGAACGAAGTCTGGTACGCCCCACCGTGTCAGGATGTCTTTTCTGAAGATGGAGGCAACATTCTTCGCTGTGGCACTCCGAATGGGGAACAACTCAACCCATCGAGAATAATAATCGACAAAGACCAGCAGGTATTCATTTTGATTTGTGCTACGTGGCAACGGACCCATGAGGTTGACTCCCAGCATTTGGTTTGGGCGGCTTGTTGTGATTTGCTGTAGTTTTCCAGCAGGCTTCCGGTTATCACTTTTCAAAGTTTGACATTTAACACAGGTCCTCACATGCTGTTTCACCGCTGACCACATGCCTGGCCAAAATGCTACTTCCTGAAGTCGCTTATAGGTCTTGTAGATTCCTCCATGGCCACAGATAGGAGTGGAGTGATAGTACTGGAGAAGGGTGGATCTGAGACTGCTGGGAATGTAGATTCTGTAATGCAGTTGGTTATTTGTCAGGTATGTTTTGTGATACAATTTGTCCTCAATTATTTCGTACTGGTGAATCAGACTGGCACAATTATCTGCAACTGCTTGCAATCATTTTGTAACTTTGGTCTTTGGTCTTTGTGCTGTTCTTCCCACAGGACAACATCTGATACAGGCAGTGCTGGATCTTTTCCGCTGGTGTACAAGTTACATCCTGGGGTAACCGAAGATCTGGATAGAGCATCCGGAGCTACATTTAGCTTCCCTTTTCGGTACTCAATAACAAAATCGAATTTCTGCAATCGCAGAACCCAACGAATGAGGCGGCTGGTGGTTTTCGTGGAGTTCATGACCCATTGCAGCGCAGCATGGTCGGTAACAACTGTAAAAAGCTTGTGCTCCAAGTAATATTGCCACTTTTCCAGGGCCCAGATGACTGCAAGACATTCTTTCTCCGTTGCAGTATAATTGAGTTCGGCCCCAGTTTGGGTTCGGCTTGCATAGGCGATAACCTCCTCTCTGCCTACATCCCTCCGTTGGGCTAATATGGCACCCAGGCCGATGTCACTGGCATCGGTGTATACCATGAATGGCCGCTGAAGATCGGGATGTCCCAGAAATGAAAGGAAAGGTGAGGTGAGACTTTAGCTGGTCGAAAGCTTGCTGACACTGAATTGACCATTGAAAGCTATGTCCCTTCTTTTTCAGTGCGTTGAGGGGTTCAATAATCTTGGAAAAATTCGGGACGAAACGGTGATACCACCCTGCTAACCTGAGGAACCGCTGAACTTCCTTCAAGTTCGTAGGCACAGGATAGGCATGAATGGCTTCAGTCTTACATGGGTCTGCTGAAATGCCCTTGACACTTACAACATGTCCTAGGAAGGTGAGTTCTTGAAGACAGAATTTACTTTTCTTCAAGTTTATGGTGAGACCAGCAGTTTCTAGTCTATGGAGGATAGTCTGGTGGTCGTGGAAATGCTGAGTTATTGAAGGCGAGTACACAATGATGTCATTGATGTACACAAAGCATATTTTTCTCCTTAGTTCTCCCAGAACTGTCTCCATGAGCCTCTGAAAAGTTGCGGGAGCATTTTTGAGCCCAAACGACATAACATTAAATTGATAGAGACCTGCAGGAGTAATGAAGGCTGTCTTGGTTTTGCTGTTGGGGTCCATGGTCACCTGCCAATATCCACTGTTTAAATCAATCGTAGAGAAGATGGCTTCCCCAGAGAGTGATTCCAGAATTTCTGTTATATTGGGAAGGGGGTAAGCATCACTTTCTGTTACAGAATTAACTTTTCTATAATCCACACAGAATCTAAATTTGCCGTCTTTTTTGGGTACTAAGACCACCGGTGATGCCCAACCAGAGTGGGATGGTTCAACTATTCCTTGCCTCAACATCTCATCAAGTTGCTCCTCCAGGGCAAGTTGCTTGAGGGGAGACAAACGGTATGGCCGTTGTTTAATGGGGACTTGGCTGGTGGCATAGATGCTGTGTTGGAGAACCTCAGTACGTCCAGTACGGAGAGTACACACCTGAGGGCTTTCATTCAGGATTTGGAGTAACTGTAGCTTTTCATCAAAAGGTAAATGAGCAGCATCCACAGCATTTTTTATCAATGTCTTTTCATCAATACCGTCCGGGTGTTGAATTTGCAATGGTGATGATGGAGGGGGCACAGAAGTTAATAAGGAAAGGTTTTGTGTGGCTTCCTTAAATTGACACCTCTCTTTTTGGGGACTTACATTTGGCACACTTGGATTTCCTGGTTGAAAGGGGTACTCTTTTGAAGGATCCAGCTTGAAGGAGTATTTTTGATCAATGACATTGAGTTGCAGCCCACTGAAGATAATAAAGTCCAACCCCAAGACTACAGCATAGGCTAGAGCTTGGGATGAAAGTACAGCAGTAGGTAAGGTAAATGCTTGGCCATGTAAATTAATGGTGGTATTCAGCCATCCTAATGGAATCTCTGCTTTTCCATTCGCCAGATAAAGAGGACCACGACACCACGGTTGCAGCTGGTCCAGGGATGTAAGCTGCCTCATGAGATTTTCATTGATGAGTGTGTAGCTTGCACCAGTGTCCACAATGGCCTTACCTGACCAGGCATCGATACATAGGGGAACAACTAGTTGTTGAGGTATCGCTACACGTTCATTAGAGCTTGTAGATGAGGAGGAGGTTTTCTTAGTTGCTGATTGTGACTTATGATTTTTTGTTGCAGCAACAGAGTTGTTAGACGGGTGACCACCTGACTTGGGGTGATAAGGTTGTTTGCCGCTGGTGGAATACTGTGGACCAGATGTCTGAGGTGACTGGGGAGAGGTATAGTGTGGACATTTTCCTGGTGGATGCTGGCCTCTACATCTCCAACACTGAACTGGGATTTTCTCAGTAGGTTGGTTTGAGGAGGGTCTTTGTGATGTGGCTTGATGCTTAGGGCCCATTCGACCACAATCATAACGAAGCTGTTGCTCATAATCTCTTTCCAGTTGATGTCCTAATTTTACCAGCTCTTCCACTCGGCTACGCAATTGGCTGGCAAGGTACGGCTTGATATTCTTGAGGATCATCTTCACAATCTCACCCTCTGTAAGATCTGCCTTCCATCTTTTACAGAGAGCTCTGTAAGAAAACGCAAAGTCTCTAATAGATTCTGTTTCTCTTTAGATCCTAGTACGGACACGTTCAGCCAGTTCGTCCTCATAATCCTCAGAAAGGAAAGCAGATAGAAATGCAGTCTCAAACTCATTCCAAGTGGTTATGGTGGACCGTCTGACTTCCCACCAGTCACGTGCTGTTCCGTACAAGACAGTACGGAAGGTAGCCAGGATGTCTGCGTCTGTCAGGGGATGTATAGCCAAAAAATCCTGATATTTGGTTAAGTACAATAGGGGGTCTACATCGTCTGAAGGCCTTCCAAATGTGGGGAAATTTAATTTTATATGGTCACTTTTAACCACAGATGTTAAAGGAGGGGTTGAAGAAGTTGAAGGAGTCACTGGAACAGAAGGAGATGGCTGGGATGAAGTACTGGTAGTGCTGGGATCTGTTGGTGTCAATACACTTAACTTTTGTTGATCTGCACTTTTTTTGACACTTTGAAATCCTTTCTCCACTTCACTTTTCAACTCTTTGAAACCGGTGAGACATTGATCAGTTTGAATAACACATTGTTTGAGTTGTGAAGTTATCTTATTATGGCTTGTTTGGAAAGTGTTTTGAACTGCTTTGATGTCCTGCTGAACCTCTGCTTGGAGTTGATCAACCATGAATCGTAGTTCGGACACCAAGGTAGACCGCTCATGACAGTTTGTCTGGAAGTGCAATGCTTCAGTCACGCACCAGACCTCATACACATGAAACAGCTGATTGACACGCAGCCGTCTTTCCACCGTAAACCATCACTACGGGCAACCCTCATGTGCAAACAAACGGATGACGCTTCTGATTCAGGTACGACACACTCTCTTTAAATACAACTTCCTTCCGTTGTTAATTGACACACTCCACCTAGAATCACGCTAAAATGAAAGTGAAAGTAAACAATGTTGTGGGACAGATTCTCTTGTTTGCCACATGATAAAGAATAATTTCAAACTAAAGTACCTGTTTGCTCTGCCAGTGCTTGCGCAAATACCTGTAAACTGAATTGGAAGACAGCCGGATTTACAGACTAGCTTAAACTCACTTTCACAATGTTTGAATTTAACAGTCATAAAAAAAACTTGATGGTAGTAAGTTTGTCTTGACTCTTGACGCAGATATGACGACATGATATTCAGTGCTAAGAACAAGCAAAATAGAGATTATGTAATTCACGCTAAAACAAAGGATGAATAAAAAGTTTTTAAACGCTTCCCCTCCTCAGTCTACAAAAAGACTGCATTTGTTGTTTGCACTGCGCGCTACAAGACCCTTTTAAACAAGCTGTTAATAATGCACATGCGTCACAAAAACGGAATTGTTAACGCGTTCATGTATAACACAGCCACTTTTCTCTCATCTGCGCAAAAAATAACCCAAATGGTGCTGGCTTCAGACCTCCTCATCGGCTTCAGACCTCCTCATCAACATCAGTGCCACGCTCGTCGTAAAACCAGGCCTCGGCACGACTGGAGGCGGGAATGCTTAACGTTACTTTCATGAAGGCTGTCAACGAACCAGAATGAAAGAAGCTAAAAATATATCTAACAAATTATAAGCACATTCCAACAAATTTATTTTAAACGCAAAATCACCTTCATCCAGGAAATCAAATCGGCATGAGAAACTTTCACATTCTTCTGTAACGTTACGTCTCTGCATCTCATGAACTTGACGAGCTTCCTTAATCCTGACAGAAATGCGCAGTTAATCATTTCTAAATGTGTTCACCCCCATATTTTACTAAAAATGTTAACAAATGTAATTACAATTTAATTTTAGAAAGAGAAAAGCAATTCAACCTACAATCTCGGTTGCATGAAGATAAAATGGCGTCGTCGTCTTGTGAGGCAGCAGTCATCGAGGGGCGGAGTCAATACAATTCGGCGCGTTCTTTTGCACTTTCAGTGTAAAAATAAAATTACACTACGTAGCACCCTGTAACTACACTGAAGAGGAGTACTTTTTAACACTGTAGATTGTTAATTTAACTCTTTGGGAATTAATAACTTTTAACAGTGCAATTTTTACACTGCCGATTTTACTGTGCACCAAACACAGCGCTAAAAAAACTTGACACAATCTTCCATTCAGCCATCCGTTTTGCCACTAATGCACCCTTTCACACTCATCACTGTGACCTGTATAAACTGGTGGGCTGGCCCTCCCTTCATACCCGGCGGCTCCATCATTGGTTTCTATTCATATACTGTACAAGACATTCATGGGCAAGACACCTCTCTATTTGTCGGCTCTTCTTCATGCTGTTCATAACATAAAATTACACCAGACCAAGTAATGTTAATAAATTATTAGCAAATTTTGACCGCTAGATTCCAAACTCTATATCTTTAATGATAAATACCCAATTGAGAGATTAATGCATTTATTGTATTAGGATGTCTTTTAAAAACAAAACAACACCAAACTGTACATTTAAACAAGTTTAATTATACATCTATAAATAATAATATCCGTAGATGTCCTGAACAAAATGACGGAGTAGCCTATGTTTTCATGTTTCCACTGTTCGATCGCGCCTGCGCCTTACACACACACACGCACGCACACACACACACACACACACACACCATGTTCCAGCATTGCAACCTTGACATCGCAGCCTGTTCATTATAGCCATAATAAAATATAATAATAAAATAGTCAACCTAACATATAAAAATTCCACTGCTCTGTTTATATAGTCAGTAGCCTACAATTCGTACCCTTTTGCGCATGTGAAGAGGATGATTTTTTCTGTCGATATTGGACCGTGAGTGAAGTACAAAGCCTATAATAAAGAATAGTTTACCATCCAAATACATCGCAAATGTTGAAACATTTTGATTCGAATTAGAGAGTTACGTGAGCCCAACGCTGCTTACTTTCACTTTCGCTGGAAAGTAGTCTATATCATTTTGGCTTGTTTATAGTTATTTTTTCATTCTTGGTCTGTTCTGAATATCATTACATTTAAATGATTTGTTGTGAAATATGTTTTGTATATTTTTTACCACATTTTATTGTTGTGTATATTGGTATATGTATAATAATACCCCGAAATTCAGTGCAGTCAATCTGACCGTCTATGGCCGAAGTTTTTGCCTTATGTGTAATTTATATGAAAAACATTTTAAATGAAAATACAGACACTTTTAGGAAAAGTCAGGTACCAGCAGGATTTTATTTATTTTTTCAACAAAGTTATTGCAGATATAAAATTCAAAACGGTCAAAATGACCGCCATGGCAGTTCTAGTGTTAACCAATCCTTAAACCTACTCACACCACCAGCCTGGTCTCTAACCTTACCTGTATCACACCTCAATAACAGCAAGTGTTTTGGAATTGAACATGAACACAATAAGTACATTGTACCTAACAATTATTATTATTATTATTTTGATGCAAATACACAGTTAAAGACACCTAATATAAAGTAAGTCATTAAGTAAGTCATTCTTATATTGTTAAAATATTGTTGAACATCCAGATGACTCATAACTAGTTAACGGCATTTGTAAATGCAAAATAAGGTTAAATAACATGTGTAAACATTTTAATTTACTTTAAATAACAACCTGTTAATTTACATTTATGCATTTGGCAGACGTTTTTATCCAAAGTGACCTGCATTGTATTTTCAAGGTACACATTTACACTCTTATCAGTTCTTGCTTTCCCTGGGAATCAAAGCCATGATCTTGACATTGCAAGCCCCAATGCTCTACTGTTTGAGCTACAGGAAAGTGCTGTAGTTAATCATTATGTTCAATAGCAAACAACAGCACACAGTTGAATATTTTGGTTCAGGGTTGCTGAACACTTTTTAAAGTCAAATTTAAGGCTTTTTGGGGCCTTTGTAAGACCTGAAAAAATAAATATTAAAATGGGGTGTGCAATATTGACAAAAAAAAAATATATATTGCAATGTTTCCAAAGTTCTGTTAATTATAATGTGTTTTTGTGCTGGTACCATGGCTGGTTTAGGCCTGTTGTTGACAGCTGACTCACAAAGATATTCATATTATTCATATTCTATGTGGTGGCAGTTCACATCAGTGACAGAAATTAACATTTTTTAATGGGGCAATATTTTCCACCTTAAATTGATTTCCAGGGGCATTTTTTACCTATATAAGGCATTTTTTTCAAAATATATTCTATGTATGCGGCAAATTTTAACATTCAAATTAAATTATATTAGAATAATGACAGTGGGCTGTTACCTATCAAATGAAATAATTATAAACAAAATCCATCTTTGCAGTGCAGAGGTGACACAGAAGCGACATCAGAAGTGGCATTAATATATTTACATAGCATTTACAATTGCATTAATAATGCAATGAGTTTTTTGTTCAATATTTAAATATGAAATTATTTCTAATTTGAACTTTTTAGTTAAACGGTATTTTAAATATGAAACTAACACCACCAGTAGGTGGCAGCAAGTCACCATCTTAATAAAGTGAGTGGAGGGAGTCATTCATTCAACTGATTTGTTCAAATGGCTAATTCATTCAGGAAAGAAGCAAGTGATGGGCCATTGAATCATTAGTTAAACTATCTAGTGCAAAATGTGGAAAAAATCATTGCTTTCTGTTGCACAGTTCTGCTACGGTTTCATTTTAAAATTTTCATCGGCAAAATAAAGGAAAAACAACGAATATTGTGTCTAAAATGTAACTGAACTGGGAAAATGGCACTCTTGCTCATGTGATATTGTAATATAATACATAAGACAAAAACTAATTTGGGGACATATAACTGCACACATCACATAGTGAAAGTAAAGCACGCGTGACAAATGCTAAGTCAGCTCGCAGTGACTCGCACATCGTTAAAACAATGATTACAATATCTTCATATATCATACATATCGGCATCGCACACCCCCACGTACATAAGAATGAACTTACAAATGACGCAAATTGTCATGTGAACAAGCAAATCCACGAAGATAGAATAATAAGTCAAAGTGTCATCCAAAATTTAAGACCTATCATAAGTAAAAATAAGACTTTTTATGGCTTTAAACTTTAAAAATCACAGGAACTCTGTGGTTGTACTATTCTGGAACAATGTTGTAAATAAAGCTTAACCACTGTTTTCTAATTGTGTCCTCTTTTGGAAGGCCAAACAAAGTAGTTTGGCTTTCGCAATGAAAAAACAGCGTCTCCACAACATGGCAGCAACAATAATATAGCGAAAATAAAAGTTACGCCTTCTTTCTTTGCCCCCACACACTGACATAGATTTGTGGTGACATGTTTGAATGAAGCGTTTTTAGGCGTGGCTGAGCCTTAACTTTTACAAAGAATATCTCTTTGGGTTTGAGACTTTGAGCTTTGTAACTCTGCAGATCTTATACATGCACAAACAGCTACATAACACACTAAAGAAAAAGGAATACGAGAGGCGGATTCAGTCTCCTCGCACCCCTCAGAAACCTGACGATCAGGTCGTGCTTACTCAAGGATTTTCCATCAACTTCATCATGATGTGCGGCAATAGAGGCAACATACACTTTGAGAGTGGATCAAACATCTTCAAGGGTCTTCTCAGTCAGAAGAACACCACTCAACGAACAGATTCCACTTCAGAGCGTAAGCATGCCTCATAGAGGGTGCTCTTGCAGAAGTGATGGTGTCTATGACTGCTTGTGGTATATAATCTAGAACCTCCACATCCTGTCCAGGGACCAGACATGGAGTTTCCCGAGGTCTGGACGCAGGTGCTATACGGTGCCCCGTCTCTGAGAAAGGAGGTCCTCTCTCAGAGGAATGGGCCAGGGAGGTGCTGTTGATAGGAGTATCAGTTCGGGGAACCAGGTCCGGTTGGGCCAATAAGGGGCAACTAGCAAGACCTGCTCCTCATCCTTAGTGACTGGGAAGGGTAGGACTTTGTACTGATACGCTTGAGTCTCACACGCAAGCGCAGGAATGGCTTGTGAATGTGTTGCGGAAGGATGGAGACATGAAGGTACGCATCCGTCAGGTCGATCACTGCAAACCAATCTCGGGGACGGATACATTCAAAAATGTGTTTTTGCATTAGCAACTTCAATGGAAGCTTGTATAGGGCCCGATTCAAGACTCGCCGGGCCAAGATTGGCCCTAATCCACCGCCTTTCTTGGATACAATGAAATACAGACTGTAGAAGCCGGTCTTCATATCGGCTAGATGGACCGGCTCTATCACACCCTTCGCCAGTAGGACTGCGATCTCCGCACACATGACAGGGGCCCGTTCGCTCAACACCAAAGTGCAGTGAACACCCTTGAACTTGGGAGGGCACCAGACAAACTAAATCGTATAGCCAGGTCTTATGGTACGGAAGAGCCAGCTGGATGGGCTGGGAAGCGCTAGGTGGTGCAGTGAGGTAGAAGACAGGGACATGACTCGGAAGGCATAATGGCCTGAAGTCTGGTCTGAGTGTGCGGTGCAACACTCACCTGTTTCCATGGGTCGGCAGGGGGTGCGTGAGAGGGCGTACTCTGGTCTTTGAACCGCACCAGGCTGCCGGCTGGCGATACAAGAAGGGGCTGAGGGCTTTACAGGGTTGCACAACACCAGTCTGGCCCTCTTGGGAGAGATAGAGAAGCTGCTTTAACTGAGAATTTGGGTACCGCTGGCTGAGACGTTACCTGGTTACCTCAGCCTGCTTCTGAACAGCAGAGAACCACTGGGCAGTCTCAAACAGTGTCGCTGATAAAGGCCACCACGTGAGATTGGAGCATCGAGAAAGTGAACTTTGGCATGGGGGCGCTTCTGGACTGCCAGAGTGGATATTATCTGGCCGAGGGCCAGCCCTGTGACTTTAACCCTCTGGAGTCTGAGCTGTTTTCTGGGCCCTGGAGGTGTTCTGACATGCTCTGACATTTGTTGTTTTTTCAGTTATTCATAAACATGTTAATGGCAAAGGTGTAAATTCACTCTATAAAGCACAAACAGGGCTACCATCATATCTGATCAACATGCTTGTAAATCTTTGTGTTTTTAAGAAAATAATGTTTATGCGTGGTTATTTGAAAAAATAAAAATGAAAGTTGCTGAAATAACACCACAAAACATATAGTAAATATGTGTCCACAAGACTTTTGACTAATGAATCTTGTTCCCTAGTGTTTTTTCTTCAAAATGATGTGAAAATCATCCTGCCTAATCGTTTTCATAAAACAATACATTGATTTAAACATTGTAAAACAGTTTTTTTTTGTCAGAAGAGGTTTATGCATGGGAGTGGTAATGGCTATAAATATTAATGAGATTCAGACCAGGGTGTGACATAGACACCCCCCCAATGACTAATGGCCCATCACAGCCTGAACAAAGAAGTAGAGGAGGTTTTGTTTTTCAGTGTGTTTTATTGTAATTCCTCTATGTGGAGGAACATAATGTTCTAAATTTGCTCATTAAAAACGTATACATAAATTCGAAATAGTGCACGCAGAAGCACATGCGCAAAACCGTTTTGTAAAATGATATGAATTATTTTATTTTATCATGTCATTTTTTTAAAAACCACATTTTACAAACCTACGTTTTGCGCATGTGCTCCTTCACGCACTTTTTCAGTCAGAACACAGCAATCGGACGCGCTGAAAACTGTAAGTCAGAACACAGCAATCGGACGCGCTGAAAACTGTAATGCTGTTCTCTTCCTTCATAACTTGTACTGAGAAAGTTTGAGTTGCAGAGGAATGTGACTGTTTCACCTGTTCAACCACATCAAAGTTTCGTAAAGAGTAAGTCCGTGCTTTTTCTCTCTTTTTTTTTCTTATGTGCTGAAGGGCCGCTGTGCCTTGGTGAAACGTTGTTTGTACGTGAAGCTCTTTTCCAAAACGTCATAAACCTAAAAAGCTGCCTCAAAGATCCATCAAAAGTAATGATTATGAATATGTAAAATATTGCAATAAGACATTGTAATTGTTTATTAACTTCTGGCAAAGAAGAAGTTGACGATAGGCTATTGACTCGCGATCTTCAGCAGTAGGCTAGTGAACGCACCGGAGAAATGCACATTTATTAGGCTACATAGTTTTTTGTTTTGGATGGTTTTGTTTAGAACCAGCTTTCTGTAAATATATTTCACATTTTTTAGACATGTGAGGCGAGTATGCTACGGTCTGGTTAATGATGATCTCCAGTTCAAGCCCCTTATGTTGTGATTGCTTTTTATGTATTCAATTTGTTAATGAAAATAATATTAAAATTAAGATACAATTAATACAAAACGAAATTCGTTTTAAAGAAAGGATTTGTGCTTTCTGTTTTGAGGTCTCTGTGAAAGTTTGAAAGTCTGCTGCTTTCAAAGCGCTCGTCCATAATGGAGAACTGTCACGTAATATTGTTTTTTCCTCATAAATGCGAACACGTGTCAACTAATGCAAGTAAATTTAAAAGACTTACTCACCCGAAATATTATCCACGGCTGGATCAAGTCGCTCAACGTTCGTTGCTCAAAATACAAACGTTCGTCGACTCGTCAGAGTCCTGCTCTTCTTCTGAGCAAAATTTGAACTCGTGTCATATTCCAACAGCGCAGGAATGTGAATGAATGAAACTTGCTGGTTTGAAGCATAGAGGTTTGAAGGCATTTCAGGGGGCGTTTACCTTATTTTGCATAGATCACCTCAGCACATTATCTTATGAATAGCGCGCTCTGCGAGTGGGTGTGAACTCATTATCGATAATTAGATGAGACGGGAGAAACTGTACTTCTATTTAGTTTCATACAGATTACATTGCAGGAGAATATTTGTTTTGAATGTGAATTGTTTTATTTAAAAGTAGAAATTTAAAGCTTTCTTTAGACGCATGTTTCATGGTTGTGTGATAAGTATTAGCTGAGTTTCAGTTCATTTTCCAGACTTGTTTCAGAAAGATTTTTGCGGAGACAGAGTGAGCTGAAAGCGCACCCTGTTTATTTTATTTATTTAAAAATAAAAACAAGGTTTTGATGTTAATGTGAGTGTACACAAAAAAAGAAGACACTCTATAGTTTATAATCATGTATTTATTTTATTTTTATGACCACAAATTACGGATTTTTTTAAGTTTATGGTCTGCTATGTGAAAAAAATCCAGCAAAACGTGCCGGCGCGTTTGTCGACCTCAGAGGGTTAACCCTCTGGGGTCTGAGGTGTTTTCTGGCCCTGGAGGTGTTCTGACATGCTCTGACATTTGTGCTTATTTCTGTTACTTGTGACATTTTCATGGCTAAAGTCTGATTACACTGTTAGTTTTTTTTATTACACTGTTTAGCACAAACTCTGCTACAATAATATGTCAGCAGCATGTATGTAAAAGTTTGTAGTTTTGAGATAATGACATTTATGAGTGGTTTGTGAAAATACAACAAAAAATTGTCACTGAAATAAGGCCATGAAACCCATACTGATTATTTCTTCACAAGACTTTTTATTCACAAGACAAGAATATTTGCTCCAAAACTATGTGAAAATCACCCTGACTGCTTATTCAGATAAGACAATATATTGATTTAAAATTTGTAAGAAGTGTTTTGTGTAAGAAAGCTTTATGCGGGAGGCGTAAAAACATCATTAATATGTATGGTTTTCACACCTGAGAAAGACAAAGACCCTCCCCTAATGGCCCTATTAGGAGCCATCAGGCCCTGTCATTCTGAGCAACCTTGAACAAAGAATGAGGAGATTTAAAAAAGAATGGCTTTTTGATTGTTTGGATTTATTTACAACACAGCATAATCCAAAGATACACAACAAATGACAAAAAAGCACATTATTGAAAACAATGATCCAAAGACAGAGACCCTTGTGCCATTCCTAAAAACATTGTACATACCTGTCATTTCCAAGGTGTTTGATTTTCACTTTACCATGTTCATGTACAGAGACTCATGTGAATGTTGAAGTCAGCAGGACTCAGTTGCATCTGGGCCCTGTAAAAAACAAACAAAAAAACCCCCAATAAATTAAATCTTTCAAAAGATTTCAGTAACAACTACGCTAGAGAAAAATATATGGATTACAATATAAAAAAATTAAGCCTATTGTTTGGTGCGTTTTGCTTTTCAAATGCAGAGTGCGCTCCAAAATATGATACATTCAAACGCAGAGCGCGCTCCAAAATATGAAACATTCAAACGCAGAGCGCGCTCCAAAATATGATACATTATGGTTACCATATTATACATATCTACGTTTGAGCAGATATCCACAAACACAGTAACGGTTCAACTGCAATGTGAAGTTTATGCAACAATAACATTAACTAATAATTAATAATTCATCTTTCTTGTCTTCAAATCACATCCTTCTTCTTCTGAGGTAAATCCAATGTAAGCTCGCGTTTCTTCCAAACTCGACGAAAAGCAGAGACTGATGAAGTTTGGTGCTTTGTTTTTTAAGGTAACGAGCGCGTTCGTGTGAGGCGTGGACGATTTGCATGTCAATCTCTTTTGAGCGCGTGGGCGTGGTCAAATTAAAAATAATGAGCAAGCGCTTGAGAAACTGGACATCTTGTTGGTTTTATACAAATGACTTAAGCAGAGCATATTTGTTTTCAGTTTGAATCCGATCATTTAAAAGTACACACATAAATGATTATAAAGATATATGGCTCATAAATGTGTGACAAGTATTCGCTGAGTTTTGTTTCAGTTTATAGACGTGCTCAAGAAAAAAAGTTCAGCGGAAAGAGGCAGAAACCACACCCTGTTTATTTTCTTTATTTTACAAAAGCACAATGTTTTGATTTGATTGTAAGTGGACACATACAAAAGTAGACATCTCACAGATTCTTTTTTTATATTTCTTTTTTCTGTATGACCATAAATGACGGAGTAATTTAAGTTTATTGTGCTACAACGTGAAGAAAATCCAGCAAAACGCACCAGCGCGTTTGCCGACCCCAGGGGGTTAATCATGGTTAGCTATGTACAGCTGAACCCTGACTCAGAACTACCTTCGTGCATTTTGAGTGTTTTGGCCTTCCCCCGACTTGCAGGGTTGCCATCACATGCAGGGAAGAGGCGGTCTGCAGTAGCACAGCCGCTCCACCATTTAGGGTAGTGAGAGAGGAAAACTTTTTCTATAGATTTAGGCATGTTTGGCTTGCCATATAGGCGCTAATATGCTTACATACTGCCAAAGTTTTTCACACACATGCGAAGACAAGGGGGACGGGGCAAGGCAATTACGCGTCGGCCCAAGGAAAGCATCGTTGTGAAGTCTGAATCCGATTCAGTATGAGCACACACACACCATTATAGTGGAAAGCTCAGCATCATCTTCATTTCCAGAGCGTAACAGCCCTCTCTCCAATGCAGCGATCGACATCTGATCCTCCCCTGGAGCCCAGAATGAAATGCTAGGTCCCTCATGAGGAGGACCAGCAATTCCATCCAGAACCTGCCAGGCATGTGAGACAGTGAACATGGCCGTAGGACGGCACGTGGCATGCTGAGTGCTCAAGCCATTAAGAAAGGCAATACGAACAACGTGTCGACGTGGTAATGCTCTCATGAGAGAACATGAACCACCCATGAGTGCAGTCTCAGGAAGTTTGTGACGTGATATAGGGAAGGGCCCACAGGGATTGTTTACCGGGTGGGGAATCCCTCACTGTAATCCTCAGGTCACCCTGGCTATTCAGTGAAGAAGCCCTTTTATGGTTGCACCAGAAGAGGAACTAGATCGGGGTATAGGTGTGGTATATCCAACTTATTTGAGGCACTTGAGCCTCGACTGTGCATTAAGAGCGCCGAACGAAGCGTGCTGGGTTGCCGTGACAACCCGTGAGGTCAGCCGGCAGCTCAACGGCACACTGAGCGGCTCAAGCCTTTACAAGAAAGGTGAGATGAACAACGTGCCGATGTGGTCATGCTCTCATAAGAGAACATGAACCACCCACAACAGTTTCAGCACGCTTAAACCCAGGCATATGAAACAGTGATCGTGGCCTTCAAATGAGGATAGGAAACGACTGCATCCAGAAACACACGGTTTAAATGACATCTTGAAAAAGACGCAGTGTCAAACCTTGTATGCTCTTTCAGGAAAACTGCTCTCTCTGGTGCCGAGTGTATAGGGTTATGGCCACGGCTACACAAGCAGGACGATAGTGCAAGCCTGATGTGAGCACTCACATTCTCATTGAAGGCGCAACCTCTATCAGATTATTCACACTCTTTGATGATTGTAGAACAGGAACAACCACTAGGCTCCAAAGCGAAAAGCAAATATGTGACGCACCTTCTGCTCATTATATGCTTGTGCTGCAAGGCAGAGCCGCTGATGCAATTATCACATGCCAATGTGCATTGGCTTTTCTTGCCGAGCACACATTGATAGAAGACGACGAAGAAGTAAGTATACGAAGAAAAAGATGCAACGAGGTAAGTAGAGCTGCTGGTCTATTTGGTGTCTGAACACAAACAACTGTATGACAAACGCCACAGTGACTAGAAAAATCTTGTTAAGAGTGTAAGAATGGATTTTCCTGCTAAGACAAAAGATGAGATAAGACTCACCCTACAATAAAGCAATAAAACGCACCCTGGACAGAAGATCGCAAAGAAAGAGCACAGGAAAAACTTATCTCCTTGTTTATATATGCATCCCCCCCTCTCCCTCGTCCCCCCTGATTCAAGTAACTAAAAGTCCACTAAGATTGTCTATATATCACATATGATGTATCTTGTAAATCTATTGTTTTTCCTTTTCATGTTTGGCATCATTTTAAATGTCTCAGTGCGATTGGTAAAATGGTCTTAATTTCATTGCAGTCATTGGTGTTATGAGAAAGATTGAGAACTTAGGAGAATTCTGTTCTCCTCTTTGGGTGATGTCTCTTCAAGATGTCTGATAATTCTCTCCTCTCCCCCGAAACCAGGTGTTACCTCCTGGGGTACATGAATTGACCCAAAACAACTCAAAAATATTTATACAAGCCTTTTGTTCTGGTCTGGGTATACAATGGAAAGTGGCAGAGCAGTCTTTGGAAAAAACAACACACAGTGCTGTGTCAGTGTTTCCCCAAGTCTTACACTTGGAACACACTCACACAACACTGAGTCTCTGTCAGGAATGTATTGCTTACTCTTAGAGTAATTGATGTCATGTATTTATTATTTCTGAATTGGCTTTTAATCATTTACTTGTGTAATTGGCATGTTATATGTTATATTTGAATTATTCTGCATTATTCTGAAATCATTATTCGTAGAAGATTACTGTGTAGTCTGGTGTTTCCGCAAAGCTACTCCAGGATAGATCAAACCAAAGGCACTATGAATGGAGCATGGAGCACATCATTAAGGAGACCTTTGGATTTCTGAATATTACTGGAAAAAAATGACACCTTTTGGGAAGCATAGGGTGACTGCTTAAGGGTAAAATAGTTTGCACTGCATTCTCTGACTATTTCAGAACTGGCTACGTTTGTGATCGTGAGCGCACATTCTCGGCGTGACGTCACAAAGCGATACCGGGTCCTTAATGAATGAATAATTTAAATTATGGGATACTAAGAATAATCAAAGATCTAAATTAAGTCATAATCAATATTTATGATTATTTTCTTATAAGAAACATTATTATCATTATCATATTATGATTATCATTTGAAATTGGAGTCAGATTTAGCATAGGGTTAAAGTAAATTTGAAACTAATGTAGCGACACTGACTTGGTATCCGGCCAGATGTTCTGAATTAGGCAAATCCTGACTTTCAAACACAGCCCCTTTGTCAGATGAGAAAACAAGAGCTTTTCGTTTTTACTCTTCTGCAAAATGTAAGAATAATGCACAATGTCTAGATAACGCCCCAGGGTAATTACCAGCGCCACTCTGGCTGGGGTCTCCCTGGCGCATGACACATTTATAACAAGCCTTGTATTGTTAGCAAATGATTCGACCAAGTCCCCTGATTTTAAATCTTGTCACTTCACCACACACACACATCCTGTTCAAGAGTTCACAAAGCAGCCTAAACTTTGAGGGACTTCATGCACACACACACACACACACACACACACACACACACACACACACACACACACACACACACACACACACACACACACACACACACAGGAAGACCTTCTAGCCCTCACCTACAACACTGTGATAAAATGACCCTTTAAAATGTCATTTTGGCTAAATGTTAAAATGTTAGGTTTCACGGACTCCATATGACCAATTGGAGTAGCTGCAAGCTTTATGCTATGTTAATTGAACTGCAAATGCCTATACTAATGCATAATAATGTATCTTTGCATTGCTCTAACGTATATATTCTATTTTTGATACCTGTGTGATCCTCTCGACCTGATGGAGTTGAATTTCGATAACCAATTGCAGTAATTTGTAGCATTTGACACATTTCATGTCTTGAGCAAATCTTCTCAAATTCGATCTCACTCATGACTCATTCGAGTGGGCGTGTCTAACAGGACAGAGGGAAATCTTCCGCTCGGAATGCTCTAAGATGATTCGTCCTCCACGCAAAAGGGGACGCGGGACACTGATAAAAGTCCAAACCTTCAGTCTCCTCTTCTTTCTTCTCCCTCCTTCAGAAAACTTTGGAAACCCAAGTCCGGACCGGCTTCGGCCTGCTTCTCTTCTCTTTTATTTCTTTGTATGTTTTCAATAGTCTAGTTTCGTTTTCCTATTCGCCTCTGTTCATTCACGAGCTGAATGAACTTAGCCTGAATCATTCTCGGTAATGTTACTTTCAAGTGAACCTTCAAATCTTCCCGCTACACAACTCTGGAAGAAACCAGGACACGCAGCTCAGCTCTAAAAGGGACACACAGATCCCTTTTTCTCAGCTCCACAAAAGAGTGCCTTTAAAACTAAACTGCAAGTATCTGACATATGTAGCGTTTATACGCCCACGTATAAATATTATTAATTATTATTCATAACGAATTATGATCAATAATTAATAATTTATTTATTTTCAATTATTTACTGTAACAGAATCAATAATATGATAATTTATCAGTTCATCCAATGAACAGAAAGCATAAACAATTATTAACTCTAGGAAATATAATATCTTCCTGGCCAAGAAAGAATAACCCCCTAACAGTAAATTAAGAAATAGGGTAAAAGCATAGGTAACTTTTGATCGAAGTTCAAGACAATAAAATTTGATAAGCACATACACAAGCAATCTCTTTTCAAATACAAACAATACTTTATTGATTATATACTAACACGTACAGCTAATGTCTAACACAAACACACACACACACGCACACACACACACATTCATACGAGTTGCAGAAAGGAAGAGAGTGAGGAAAGAGTGGGTTTAAGAGTGAAAGGATGAAATCTCACGATTCCATAATGCACTTAGACATGACCTGAACGAACCATCAAACATTAATTTAACCCTTCTATCGTTTTAGGCAGGTTATTAAAGTTATATAAATACACCAGTGCAGCTTTAGTCTGGAGGTTACTTGCTTGTCTTCTCGTTCCTTTTTGGAATTCCTTTGGTCAGCGTCAAAGGGGTTCGTTCGTTGGTTATGGTCTTCTCGTGCCTGGATAGATGGGGAGAGAACCAGTCACGTGTGGCTGGCGGTTGCTGATGGTTGAATGAGTCTTTGAAGTTGAAAGCGTGCGTTGCCGCCGTGAATCGTGGAACGAAACTTTGCAGCGAAACTTAACTTAGAACCGAGACTCACAACGGAAAATAAAGGAAATGATAACTCAGTAAAGAAAAGAACATTTAGACGAGAGTAGTAAGATGGCTTGAATAAATCTAACCCATCTGATCTTAATTTGGGTTGGTCTGCTCCTCAGTTACATGGTTGCTCTGGTTCAGATCTTCATCTTTTTCTGCCCATCTCTCTTGAGAGTGATAGCAGAGCGTTTCTTGAGGGTGAACCCAGAGAGCGAGAGCACGAGAGAGCTTCGAGAGCAGCCAGAGAGAGAGATTTGTTTTTGGGTCTAAGATTTTAAACTAAAATTTGTCCCCCCTCCTGAAGAGATCGGACCAATTAGACACTGGCTTTTGTTTGTCTCATCGTAAATTATGCATTATCTGGGGTGTTGGTGTGTTCTCTAGCTCTTAAGCAGAGAGGACAGAGGCCACAGGTTAGACATGATTTCTAATTAAAAGAAGATCAAAACATATTACACCGATATCATTCAAGCCATCTTGCTAGTTGTGTTCGTAAGATAGCATTGATATGAAACAGTACACACTGTCATTCACACACCTAATAATTATAACAATTACATGAATTCTATGGGATTAAAGCATATCTTATTAGAATATGCATATAAGTGGTGGAAACACACAGGATTATGTAGTTGCGTGATTGTTTGATTGTAAGTCCATTGAGAATTGTTCTTAAATGATTTTATGTAGTTTATTGGTAAGAATCAGTTCTCTGGTTTGAAGAGACAGAACACTGTTTGTTCGTTCAGAGGTCTTACGGAGGAGGGGTTCAGGAATGTTTGCTGGTATCGATCCGTCTTGTAAAACTATCAAACGTTGACCAGTTCTTCCTTTAGCTGGGCTCATAAAAGTTCTTAGTTGGGGGTTTTCGTTGGTTTGGTCATTAGAAGGGTCTTTTGCAGACTCTGTGGCGCCAGGATGGGTGACTTATGGCTCTGGACTGTGAGGACACTGTCTTTATCTTAACCAGTCCGTAGTTGGCCACAAAGCTAGCCATTGACCAGTTATGTGTTAGTGCTGGGGCTGTAATTAGTCAGCCTGGTCGGCGCCTGGATCCTGTGACAAGATGGATGAGGATCATTTGACGTTCTGAACAAATCTTCTGTTTTGTTCGGCAGGAAGTAGAGAGTTTGAATTTATTTTCTGGAAGAAAATTAGTCTGTGGTTGGTTTCTTCTCATTGTCGTTACACATATTTTAATGCTGAATCTAGGTGTCTCTCAAAAGGGTTCTTTGTTGGTAATAAGTTGCCAGTCTCTTCTTCAATGCTCTCTCATTCTCTCTCTCATCCTTTTCTGTCATTCTATCTTTCTTTAAGTCTGATCATTTTATTCTCCCTCTCACTGTTATTCGTTATCTTGTATTGTTTAACTGTATTTTATGTACATAGACATACCGTAAATCCTCTAATAGTGGCCTGTATTCCATTAGTGGCCGGGTCTCTAACATTGGCCGGTCTCGCTGTTGGCGGAGGTAAATAAAGGCCGGTCTCTAATAGTGGCCGGGGCTATTATTAGAACCAACGTTTTTCTGGGCAGGCCACAACATTATGCTTGTGATAGTAACATGCAAATACCACAGGGGGGCAATGTTTGCTAATGAATCCAAGCCATAGCTATGGTAGCCTGGTCATGTCAATCACTTCGCTCTTGACTCGCACGTGAGAATTCAGTCACCGGTAGGCTAATGTTGTTTACCATGGCAGCTGCGGAGCCAAAGAGGATTTTTGGCGAAAATCTATTTTTTAACCACCTGGGATCGACAATCGCACTGGCGCGATAGGCTCGCTTTTTTTCTTAAGTGCAAACGAGTTTCAAAATACTCTGTTGACTTTGATCTCTTAATTACGGAGAGCGCGCGTTATTCAAACGCAAATAATCTGAGGCGATCCACGCAAACCTGAACACCCACAATCAGCTGGATAACACACATCTATCTAAGTAATAATAATCCTGGAAAATTTACCTCAGAAGTGCTTGGAAGTATTATTTCGAGGAGCAACGGATCCAGCTGAGAAATAGGTCAGTTCTATTTGCTTTGTTCTAATCGCAATATTGTCTGTAAATTACACGCAAAAAGACACGCGTTTCTAGTGTGTGTGTGAATGAATGAAATCAATGAATGCACAGATGCGTGCTGTTGTGGAGCTAACGTTACTACTGCTGGAACAAATACTGTTTCAAAATGAATCATTGCTTTTCACAAAAAATATTATTTATATTATATTTATTTGTTGTTAATGTTCTGTATGCATACCATAATGTTATGGTAACTAACTGTACGTTTTCAATAAATTAACCTAGTATTTTATAGGTTAAAATAGACACAAAATCTCGTTTTTATTCATTCTACTGGTAGTCGGTTTTGCTCAAATACAAATAAAGGCCTGTCTCTAATTATGGCCTCCTTCCAATAAAGGCCTGGGCCGCGATGCACTTGAATAAAATAAAGGCCCCGGCCTATATTAGAGGATTTACGGTATAATCCGTGTATATTGTGTAGTTTGATGTATTCTTAGTTCAATTATTAAAACCCAATATATCTGCAATTGATTCTGTCTATATTTCCCACATTACGAGTCCCTGAAATGTTGGATCTAGCTACAATCTCTACAATTTGATTACGGTTTTGGTAACCTAAATTTATAAGGCCAGGAGAATAGATTTCATGGCCAGAAAACTGATCTTCCTGGAGTTATAAGAAGTGACAACTTTTATGAGAAGTTGATAAGTTAATCTTATGGTCGTTTGCTGGACAAACAACTGTTCGATAATTACATTAATTTCCAGTAAAGGATATCAGGATAATCGGATATGAAGAATGGAATATTGATATATTCAATTTATCTATTTTTTCAGCTTCAATAATTTTAATGTAACTGTAATATGCAATATATTAATAATTCCTGATTAATTATTAAAATTCCCTGTATATCGTTTGAGCTAATGCGTTTACGTTACACTAAATTCTAATAAATAAAGTGAACTTCACTGGAGCTCTGAAAAGACATACACGCATTATACATTCGCCCAGACCATTGGATATCCGTCGTTGGGCCAATGGGTGGTCTTTACAAGAGGGAGTTGTTATGGAGAGGAATTGCAGATCAAATAGGATTCAGGGAGTGAATTTGCATATTCACTCTGCGCATCGCCAGTAAAAAGTAAAAATCGCTTGGGTATGAAAAAAAGATGCGCTGAAAAACATATTGTGCGCGCGATAATCATCCCGGTGTGCACAGGCTTTAAGGATGCACAATGCCGGATCTAGGCCGTATCCAGATCAGATGGAGGATCTGCATCTAGACACGACCACAACGCATCCCTGAAGTGTCAGCAGAGATTGTGTCAACTAGACTCTCCCCTCATCGACACGACAGCCATCAGAACTGATCCTCAACAAACTCATCTCCATACCGGCAGGGATGTAGTGGAGGCTAAACGCACGTAAACGCCGTTTACGCACCTCCCAAAATTTGGAAATAGCGTTTGCCCACCTCCAAAGTGCGTTTATCCACCTCTACATTGCGGTTATCCACCTCTGAATTTCACGTTATGTGAGCGGACTTTGCTTTTCCAGTGCGTGATCGCCGATCGGCACATGATTCGAGCATTTGGGCCGTTAACTACAGAGCAGAATGCGCAGCGCGCAAACACGGAGCAGAGAGCGCAGCGCGCCGACACAAACACACACACACACACACACACACACACAGCCCCACACACACACACACACACGGAACAAAGAGAAGGGCAACAAACAAGCTGCGCGAGAATGAAACTTGATCGCAGCCGCAACAGGAAATCATTAAAATGATGCAAAAAAAGTTGTTGTTTTTTTATTCATTACAGGCAGCTGGTTTAATGTAGGGAGCATGTCAAAACCCAACTGTTAACCCCCTGAGGTCGGCTGTCGCGCCGGCGCGATAGGCTCGTTTTTTTTCCTTATCAGTGCAAACAAAATCAAAATTCTAATATTAATTTTTATCTTATATGCTTGTGTTGTACATCAATCGATCCTGTTAAGTGTGTATTTTTTTTGTGCATACTCATAATAAAAACAAAGTGTTGTGCTTTTCGCCAAATAAAGAAAAATAAACATGATGCGCGTTCTGCCGTCTCTCTCAATGTGAAACTCATTCTGAAACGCGACAGAAAATGACCTGTAACTCAGCGAATGTTTGTCACACAGACTTAAAACACATGTCTATACAACGCTTGGAGTCTCTATTTTTAAAATATGTAAATTATATAAAAAACAAATATTCTCTGTTTAAGTAATCCGTAAGAAAGCAGCGACATGTACAGTTTCTCAAACACATCCTAATTAACTATAATGTGACCACACCCACGCGCGCACGAGCGATTGACATGCAAATGATCCACGCGGCAGAACGCAGACCTGTAAACGCCCTCATCACCTCAAAACAAAGAATAAGAGACTTCGGTAACTTACTCCTCTCTGCTTTTCATCGAGTTTGAAGATGTGCTGTGCTGTGCTGTTTACCTTGTGCTGTGCTGTGCTGTTTACCTTGGGATTTACCTCAGAAGTACGCGATTTGAAGATGAGAAGATTTTTAAGGTAAGACATGTTAAACTGGTCATGCCAGATTAAAATGTATGTTATGAAATGAGTTTGGAGTAAAAACATGAACTAAGCCTAATATCGTACATGTATATGCATCTATAAATAGACAGAAACATGTTAAAATGTGAACTAGACTGGTAGGCAACCTTTCAGTGCTAAATTTATATACTTCATATATATTTCACTCAGTTTTGATTAGCTTATGACACTGAAATAATGCTAAAATACTTCTTTATGCGTAATGTAGCTTGTTTGCGAATATCTACTAATGTGATTTAGTGCAAATATGTTTCAGCCTCCGGTAAAATATGTGATATAGCCTACTGTCTACATTATATTTTTATATAAATGCTCGATTTTGGTTAACCTAAGACACGCTTCAATACTGCCTTATGCACAGATGTTTGTGAATACAGGTGTAAATGTTTGAAATGTAGTGATGTGTGTCGTTCGCGAACGATCCGTTCATTGCGTGTGTCACTAAATGCGTGCGGATACCCATCAACAGATACTCGCGGTGACGCGGTCTATGGCCCATAAATAGATATTTCTCCGTTCTATGGCCCATCAACTATACATTGTTTGTCCATAACCATCACTTGCTCAGCAGTTTACTTTGTATAATGTATGCTAAAAGTTTTATTTTGATGTTGTTTTTTAGGAATGTGAACCTTCAGTTCTCAGTGCGATCGCATAGACGTAATATTTTACAGATGAAATGTAGCCTAATTGTGTTTACATCGTCATAATATAAAAGTAGCCTACCTATTCTTGTGTGAAATGACAAAAACCATCCATTCTGCTTATACAGGAGACACTGCGCAGATGAGGGTGAAAACACAAGATACATGGAGGACAAAGACATTTCCATGTCCTGCACCTGTGACTGCATACAACAAACTCATGGGGGGTGTTGACCTGTCTGATCAGCTGATACAGTACTACACAACACAGCACATAACCATGAAGTGGTACAGTAAGATTTTTCTACACTTCTTGGACATTGCTTCCACCAACTCTTTCATTGTGCACAAAGAGCTACATGGTAACTTGTCACATAAAGAGTTTATGGAGCAACTTATAACAGAGCTCTGTGGTGTGTCACAGAAAACGGCAATGAGTTTTAAATCAGTGTTGGAAACCGTTGTGCTGCTTAATATATATTTTTTATAACCTGTAATAGTTTTTTCAGGATTCTTTGAATAAAAATATTTTTTTTAAAAAAACAAAAGTTTGGTCTTTTTTTCTTTCTTTTTTGGAAATGATGTAAGTGATAGTAATAACTTTAAGTCTTTCCATTGTTAGAAAAAATTTCTATTTTGAACAAATGCTGTTCTTTTTAACTTTTTATTCATCAGTGAATCATTCTTAGGTCATCATTCTTTGTTCAGGCTGCCTCACAGCACCTTGATGGCCCATTAGCCATGGGGGGAGTGTCTTTAGTCACACCCCTGGTGTGAATTACATTAATATTCATGGCCCACGCATACAGCAGTGCTGACACAAAAACTGACATGCAAAATTAAAATCGTTATATTGTTGTTTGTGAAAGAGTGGTCAGAATGATTTTCACCTCATTTTGTAGAAAAAATTCTAGCCTACAAGAATAGTAATTCCAAAGTCTTATGGAAAACTATTCAGTATGTGTTAAATGGCCTTATTGCAGTGACAATGTTTTTCCCAAAACATACTAACCACGCATAATATTTTTTTTCTATAAAATGCAAACATGTACATCCATTTTGCTCACATATTATTGTAGCAGAGTTTGTGCTGAATACAACAAAATTACATGTTGGCCAATAGTATGTTGTAAGTAGCTGAAATAAGCACAAATGTCAGGTCATGTCAAAACATCTCAAGGGCCCCAAAAACACCTCAGACTCCAGAGGGTTAAAGAGATTCAGAGGGAATCAAGCCTGCACCAGGTTTAAGACTTTTCCCTCTACAGGGAAACACTGATCCACATTTTTCTGATAGACCAAACAATCAATTAATCGAGGAAATATTCAACAGATTAATCAACTATGAAAATAATCCCAAATCCCTAATCATTATGCACAAGTGCATTGCATTGGAAGCCCTGGATATAAGCCTCCCTCTCGATCTCTCTTAAATATTTTTGCTCTCTCTGTTTTGTCATTTAGTAAACTTCAATTTCAACCATATTATTCCTTTTTGAGTCTCTTTAACAAGAACTTAGATTAATGTATGAATTGAATAGTGATTGTGTGACCTATGATGAGGGAACAACCAGTGATACCCTTGGTAGTACCATCAAATGATAGCCTATAGCGATGTCATCAGGATACACATACACCGGAAGGCAGTGGCCCACCTTACTGGGTGACCACGTCGTGGTCCACCAGAATTTATAGTTTACCCACCTCTTTTTTTACCACTACACCACTGCATACCGGCGTGATGATTCCGACCTTCAACCAGATGGAACTGGATAAATATTTTAAATGTTCTGATCTAATCTGATTTCTGACCTATAATGCTGCCTGAATTATAATCACAGACTCTTTGTTCGTTGGCCAGAGGAGAACCCCTGACTGAGCTTGGGTTCTCCCAAGGTTTTTTTGTCCATTCTGTCACCTGATGAGGTTCTGGTTCCTTGCCACTGTCGCCTTTTTCGCCTTTGGCTTGCTTAGTTGAGGACATTAATATACAACAATATTATTGAGATGCCTGCATTGACACCATTATATGAGAACCGAACTGAGTTGGACGATGACATTACAGTTTTCTCCAGAGCAGGTATTCAAAAACGATCCATCACTGAACTTACTTAAGCTGGGATGATGCTATTTTCTTCTAGAAAAAACATTATTCATTATTTCATTATTTTCCTGTTATCCCTGTAAAGCTGCTTTGAAACAATCTGTAGCCTATTATAAAAAAATAGCCTTGACTTGACTACTGATCTATATAAATATCTACTGAACCCGGAACATCCCTTTGATTATAAATAACCATTAACTACTTGTTTTTCTGGAGAAATGTAAATCATTTACAAAAAACAGTATATCAGGACACTATAAAAGGAACATGAGAGGCTGTGAGGATGAAGAGCACGAGCTGGAAACAAACATCAGTGAAGAATGAACGGTTTAGTATGTTTACTGCTGCTGTTGGAAACCTTTGTGTGTGTCGTACAGCATCAGGTAGATGGAGGACTTAATGAGAATGAGATCAGTCAACAGCTCAGATCTGAGGACGGAAGACAGAATCCACCTCAAACAGACACTTTGAGAGATGAAGATTCAACTGACAGCCAACAAAACTGCGAACCAAGCTTCCCTGACATCTATGCAGCGCTGAGAGAACTGACCGCCACAGTTACAGAGCAGAAAGTGAACATCAGAGAACTGACCGCCACCGTTACAGAGCAGAAAACCATCAACAGAGAACTGGCCACCAACATCAGAGCTTTAGAGACGCAACTGAGGGATGAGATGAACAAGAAAAATGATGGTACCTCACCAAAACATTCACTCTTTTATCAATGATCCTCAAATTAAAACACCACTGCAAATTATACAATGCATAGTGTAAATGTTAGTGTAAAGTTGAGTATATACTGTGTAAATTGTGTTATCTATCTATTACAATAAGTATTGTGAATGTCATTTAACAGAATCTTTATTCCTTTACAGAAATCTCAAATCTTACTCTGGGTCAAGTGGAGGAGTTGAGAAAGGAAAATAGAGGTAAAACTGCTTGAATGATGTTAAATTCAGTGTGTACATTCTCAGTGTAATACAGTAATATATCACAATATTGCTTATGTTTTTCAATATCAGACAGAGAAATAGCTTTTTCAGCTGCACTGACTCAATCTGGCAGAGGAGATATTGGTCCCTTTACCACTGAAATCACACTAACCTACAGGAACGTCTTCACAAACATAGGGAACGCCTACAACCCAATTACAGGTAATGATCAATGAAATCAGTTTATAGTAATGAAAACCATTCTGCTCCATTCAGACCTCTCTGCAGTTGTGAAATGTGAATAAGATAATTAAATGATCTTCTATTTTATCAAAATTATTAGTATAAAGCAATCATAGAGGAAACATCTGATTCTGTATCTCTTGTTATTTGATTTAGGTGTTTTCACAGCCCCACTGAAAGGAGCGTACATGTTCAGAGTCTCTGTATTTGGTCGTGGCCCAACTGTAGCAACTGCAGACATTTTTAAGAATGGAAAGCTTATGGTTGTAGCACGTGCTTATCAGCCCGAGCAAGGGTTAAACTCCTCGAATGGAGTTGTGTTGATCCTGGAGGTTGGAGATGTTGTCTATGTGAGACTTTCGTCTGGCTGCAGGATATTTGATGACCAGTATAATCGCAACACTTTCAGTGGTTTCCTACTGTTTCCCTTAAGATAACAGGAGCTTTCCAGAATGTGATTCCAATAATTCTGAACCTTCAGCATATGATTTAAGATGAAAATCATGAAGAATCATTAACATGATTAACCCTCTGGGGTCTAAGGTGTTTTGGGGGTCCTTGAGATGTTCTGACATGCCCTGACATTTGTGCTTTTTTCAGTTGCTTATAAACATATTAATGGCAAAGGTGTAATTACACTCTATTTAGCACAAACATGGCTACCATAATATGTGAGCAAAATATATGTACATGTTTGTATTTTTGAGAGAATAATGTTTATGCATGGTTATTGAAAAAACTAAAAACTAAAGTTTCTGAAATAAGGCCACAAAACACATACTAAATATGTGTCAATAAGCCTTTTGAATAATGAATGTTGTCGCCTAGAGTTTTTTCTTCAAAATGATCTGAAAATCATCCTGCCTAATCATTCACATAAAACAATACATTGATTTAGATTGTGAAAGACACTTTCTGTTTGGAAAGGCATATGCGAGTGGGCGTTAACGATCCACAACCATCATGCATATTTAGTGTTTTGCACCCGAGGATACAATGAGGCCCACATGCTTAATGAGCCATTCATTCAGGTGTGTCACTGAGCCACAAGAAAGAATGCAAGTAATTGCAAGAAAACATGTCTAGTAATTGTGCAGTTAATTCTCATACTGTATTTTCAGTTTTAGAATATGTATCCTCTCCCCAAATTTGTCACTAATAAAACACAATAAAATTATTTAAAGAAAAGGCCTATATTTACATTTTAATAGTTTGTTTACATATACCTTGTAAATATTTTTTTATTAAAAAGGTTAAATTACAACTATTCAAATGTAATCTTTCTTTGTAAAAACTAAGTATACATTTTATCATACATATTTCAAAGTTAAGGATTCATTACTTTGAATATAGCCTAGGCTACATTGGAAAAACACTAATAACATATTTTTTGATGACTTTATTTGAGCAAAAATTGGCAAACAAAAGATTATTTGAGGTGGCAGATATTTTACAGTAAAAATTTATAATCTATCCAAAACTAGTCAACGAAATGTTGTCTTTCATATGTCTGTAACATAGGTCTTTCGTTTTTATTATAAGGAATATAAAAGCGGATCATTCATTCACACACAGAAACGCGATTCACTTGAGAATGAAAAAACTTACTACAGTATTCCTCAGCTCAGAGGCATCTGTTGCTCCTCGAAATACCAGCACTTCTGAGGTACATTTTCCATTATTAGACGGTGTAAACAAGTACAATGATCTGAATAAACTTGATGTGTTTTCTCGAGCTGATATGGGGGCGTTTGCAGGATTGCCTCAGTCATTTGCATTTGAATAACGCGCGCTCTCCGTGGGCGGGGTCAAATTAAAAATAATGAGCTGAGATGAGAACGACTGACATCTCTCTCTTTTCTTACAGATTACATAAACTGAGAATATTTGTTTTTTTTATATAAATGACTTCATTCAAAAGAAGAGAATTCAAGCTTCATGCCTGTGTGTCTGTATGCCTGTTTGACTGAGTATTCGCTGAGTTATTGTTCATTTTCGGACGCGTTTCAGAATTGACTTCACTGACAGAGAGTAGGCAGAACTCGCATCATGTTTATTTTTCTTTATTTGTCAAAAAGCACAACACTTTGTTTTTATTGTGAGTATACACAAAAATAATACTCACTTAACAGGATCGATTGATGTATGGAACTGGTTTGTAACATCAAAGTCAACAGATTATTGAACTGATCAATTGAACTGATAAGAAAAAAGCGAGCAAATCACGCCGGCGTGATTGCCGACCTCAGAGGGTTAAGCAATATTAATGAGGACTAAAGTGTGTTTGAAATTTGCAATAGATTACTGTATAAAAGTCTGAGCTGTCTATACATGTAAGTGTGTATTAAGAGTTTTAGCACTGAGACAGACAGGACCCATGAATATCACCTGTGACTCAAAAGTGTTTTGTTAAAGCAGTAAATCTAATAATGTTAAATAATATATTTTAAAGTATAGTTTGTTGCTGATCCTTGATCTGTTTCTCTTCACCCTACATACATAAATAAATAAGAGAATAAAGAGACATTGTGGCATTTTCTTTTCCTCATATTTTCATGAATATTTCCCCAACAATGCGTGCTATTATCATGATATCATGCTTATCGATCAAAATAACTGATTTTGTGGTGGCAATTTCCAGACATTTTTAAGAGTTTTATTTATCATTTACCGGATTATGTATTATGTTAGATGCACAATAGTCATACAGCACGATAATCGAGGACATAACTGAAAAAAGGATCAGGGAAGGCAAACGATAGGGTCACAGACAGGGAACAAGAAACAATAGTCAGTAATACAAATAAGGTCCATACACAAGAAGACAGTCACTGGAATAGAACGCTCAGAATGGCAGCCGGGTCAAACTATAGTTCACGAGGAGGTGTGTGTGTGTGTGCCTGGCTTAAATAGCTGGGTGATATGAGACATGTTCATGGCTAGGTATGTGGACTCTTGGGAATTGTAGTCCACAGTTAATAATCTGGAGAGTGAGACCTCTGGTGGCCGATCGAGGGATCTCCAGTGGAGTTTGTAACAAAAATAATAAACAATTTAAGACCTTGAAGGTATTTTTGACATAAAATTTTTTTGTATTTTGTAAAGAGATTTACAAACCAAATTTTGACTTGAATGTAAAGTACGGCATGATTCAGGCTTAGACTTTCTGAAATGCTCAGAACAAAGCAAAGATAATAATTCTATTACGTAACAAACAGTAAATTTATTTAAAAGAAAATATTACAGATACATTTGTTTTAAATTACTAGTTCAAGATAATTTAGTTTTTTAATTAGGATTTTATAACATAAAACATGGCATTTTTTAAGAGATGTACAAGCCAAATTTTAAATTGAATGTACAACATGACACGATTCAGACTTTGACTTTCTGAAATTTACAAACTTTATAGAAAATGTATAATAATGAATCATGTTTTTTTTTACAATTAAAACAATTAACTTCATTGTAAAGCATGACACGATTCATGCTGAATTGAAACATTTGGATTTTCTGTAATGTTAAAAATGTAAGAAAATATATTTAAAAATAATTAATTAATTTAATTCTTAAGATTTTATAGTACAAAACACAGACAAAGACATAAGATAAAAACATTTTAATATAATTTTCTCCAGTAAACATATCTTGACTTAAAGGGCACCTATTATGCAAAATTTACTTTTGCATGGTGTTTGGACATAATCCCCATAAATCCCAGGTTTGCCCACCCTGATCGAGTTCACAACACTGACGTGAATGTCTGCCAAGCGTTGTAGGGGTTGTGTGGCTGGATGTATTAATCCACATGGCTCTCTCTATTTCAGTGGCGGAGCCAGAGGGGTGTCAACACCCCTGACATGTGATTGGCCAACCTGGGTGCCACCCCAAAATTTGATTTGCTACTTGGCAGTAAGCTGATGCTGATTTAAAAAAAATAAAAATTACGTTCGCCACAATCGCCAGCAGCACACGCAGTTTTCAAACGGATGAGCAGAGGACGAGAGATGGTTGCAAGATACTTCAACTTCACCGAAGAATAAGAAAACATCATATTTGAAGTACGTTTTTAAGGTTTAGCATCAGGGTTGTTTGCTCCGAATTAGGGGTGTGCAAAGCAGCCGGTATTTGTATCTATATTTGTATTTGTTGAGGGGGGAAAAGTATTTGTATTTGTATTCGAGTAAAATTCAAAATAGGTGTAAAAATCCAGTTTTTTTGCGGTACACTTCTATTTACGTTATAGTGTAAGTATTCTTTAATTATATCCATTATAATAATTATGGATATGCAATATTGGTTGATGTTTTTCCATAAATCCAGCAATGAACATGTAACAAGGAACGTCATTGAAAAGAAAATAACATAACAGCCATTACCAACGTTAATGTTACTCTGTCAACAGCCTATTGTCTAAATTACAGAGCTACTAGTGTTGTCACGGTGCCAAAATTTCAGTATTCGGTACCAATACCAGTGAAAATCCACGGTTCTCGGTACCAATTTCGGTACCAAAGCTTAATTTAGATTAAATTTACATATATTAAAGTGTATATCACGGTTACAAAGATGGAAACTGTAGTATTAAAAACACTTTACAATAAGATTAAATTTGTTAGATAACATTAGATAAAATGACCTAACAATAAAATATACTGTCGCAATTATTCTCCTTGGGGTTAATTTAAAAATACATTTTTAAAATCAAAAGTTAACATTATTTATGTTAACATTATTTAATGCACAATGAATGAAGTGAACAAACATGACCAATCAAGTGTTTGTATTAAATAACATTCACAAACATTAATTAATGTTAATGAATGGTATCTTATTGTAGTGTTACCAAACTATACAGGAGATAAAACGTGTTTTATTTGACTTGACTGTACTTTTATTTAATCCAAAACTGCATTCATATTTAATTTTAAAAGGGCTTTTTAAACCTGCTAAGAGTTATCCAGCCAAGAATAAGCCTAGAACTGCTTTTCTGACGGACTGATATTAATGACATAATGATGGCTTTTTGTTTAATTTCTCAGCTCCATAAATATATCTATAGCTAATGCAAGGGCTAGAAATCAATTAATTCTTTGCTGATGCTTCCTCGTCATCATGGAGAGCGCAGTTCGCACCGCTTTCTCCTTTCCACAAGCGCTTGCTCTCTTGTGGCGTCTGTCGTTGCTATGCAACCAGACATAGGCGCCTGGAAAAACGAGTGCGCCGCTGGCTTCTATTAGGGACTTTAAAGTCCCCGTGAAATCAAAATTGACTATATTTACTTTGTTCGCCTAAATTGATCGTTTTGTGCTGAACAATTCATCCATGCGAGTCAATCCACACAAAAAAATTTTTTGGCTTCATAATCTTTAATCAAAATCTGAAAATGCCCCTCCCCTCTGCATTGGAGGACCTTCACTGATGACGTAGGCTTGAGGAATTTGGCGTCTGCTTAATCCATAACCACGCCCCTCCAACTGACAGTAGACAGGCTGTCTGTGTGTTTGCGAGCATTGACAGCGCGTGAAAGGAGAGATGGCGAGGAGGTGCATTTTTGGTTGTGGAACTCACGGAACACTTTTCCCTTTCCCTAAAATTCCCTCGTTACGGTCCAGATGGCTCGATTTTTTACATTTCGAGGAAGGAGGGATAACAGAGTGGTCACGGATGTGCATCAAGATGCTCGCGAGTGTGAACTTGCTCCTGAGCCGCCACGTCCAGGTGACCATTTGAACTCTCCGCATGTAACGGCTCAAACATGTAAGGTCTGATTCCCGTGACGAAATGATCCTCCGTGTGTTCCTGTTCTTCTTCATCTTCCTCCTCCTCCTGCTGCAAACTAAATTGCGGTGATTCAGGTGGCGAGTAATCCTCAACAACCGATTGTAAACTTGCGTTTAGATCTGCCTCCATTTTTTGAATTAAACACCTACTTATCTAGATCCAATCAGGTGCTAGTTGGAAAATAAGCCACGCCCACTATTTTCCTCATTTATTATTCCGTTTCTCTCGGAAATGCGTCACAACACTGGAGATGTCATGATCCTGGCTCTTTCCTTCTCTTTTTCTTTCCTTTGTCTCCCTCTGCTGGCTGTTTTACGCCTTACTACCTCCTTGCTCACACACTTACGCACACACTCATTAACGCTTCACCTCATCGCTCTCAGCTGTTTCTCATTCGCATCCCATCTACACACCTGTTCTCTATCTTTCACTTTTGTCTTCGCTATATCTAGTTCTCTCTTTCGTGTCTGTATTGTCGGATTATTGTTTGACTGTGATGCACGTCTACTGTTATTGCTCTGAAGAGAAACCTTGTCCTGTCCTGTCTAGTCCCGTCTGGTCCTGCTGTCTACTGTGCAACTGTAATTATCTGCTGTGAGTTACCAATTCTGTGCTGTACCCAGTGCTCTCCGTGGAGAATAGCAGAGGGTTCCACTGCTCACCTGCTTTCCAGTCCTCGCTGCCCAGGAGTGGCCAGATCAGCAGTCTCCTCTGTTTCTACGAGCGGATCGACTGTATCCTCTGTTTCTTCATATTCTGAGAAAAGCAACGAACTAAGTCTTTGTTTCATTTTCTGAAGAGTGACTTTCTGTTATCAGCCTGCACGGCGTAATCTTGTTTCATTAAAGAGAACATTACCTGCTTTTCGTCTCTGGACCTCTCTCTTCATAACAGAATAATCCGACCAACAGAATGGAGCAGGCTGGTGAACATCCTATCCAGGCCGCTGTGGAGATGCAGGGCGCCTTACTGGGTCGGCACGATGAAGAACTCTCCGCCGCCCGCCGTGTTGTGGACTCGCTGACCGCTCAAGTGGCCGATCTTTCTCAGCAGCTCCACGTGCTTCGCATGGACGCTTCCCAGTCTGCCTCATCAGGTACACTTGAACCGCGGGTCAACAACCCTCCTTGTTACGCTGGTGAACCTACGGAATGCCTGCCTTTCCTCACCCAGTGTGAGGTCGTTTTCTCGCTCCAGCCATCTATCTACACAAGAGAGTGCTCCCGAATAGCCTATGTAATCTCTCTTCTCAAGGGGAGAGCCCGCGAGTGGGGAACGGCTGTCTGGAATGCTGAAGCTGATTGTCTGATCCGATATTCACTGTTTAAAGAGGAGATGCTGCGAGTTTTCGACCGCTCGGTCCATGGTCCTGAGGCTTCTCGCACACTGTCCTGCTTACGGCAGGGACGCCGCTCTGTCTCTGACTTTTCTGTGGAGTTCCGGACTCTCGCCACCTCCTGTGGTTGGAACGAGCCTGCTCTGGTGGCTCGTTTTATTGAAGGTCTCAATGCTGAGATTAAGGATGAGGTGTTGGCTCGTGAGGTCCCTACTCGTCTTGATCCACTGATAGACTCTGCTTTACGCATTGAGAAGCGCTTTGAACTGCGCCAGCGGACTCGCCGTGTTACGACCACGCCTACTCTTTCGTCTACCGCCAGCTCTCCACCTGCAATTCCTACCGAACACGAGCCAATGCAGTTAGGAGGGATACGGATCTCGGCTGCTGAGCGCCATCGTCGAATCGTCAACCGTCTGTGTCTTTACTGCGGTTCGGATAAGCACTTCGCTACACAGTGCCCAGTAAAAGCCAAAGCTCACCAGTCATAAGAGGGAGACTGGTGAGCGCATCCTCTCTGGACCCTCTACTGCGCTCCCGGACCACATTTCCTGTTTTCCTCCGCTGGGCCAACTCGTCTGTCACCTGTCCCGCTCTGATAGACTCTGGAGCTGAGGGAAATTTTATGGACAGGAACTGGGCTCTTAAACAGGGTATTTCCCTATTAGACCTTCAAGACCTCACTCCTGTCTTCGCCCTGGATGGTCGAGTTCTCGCCCAGGTTTGCTGCTCTACAGCACCGGTGAGTCTCACCGTGTCTGGTAACCACAAAGAGACTATTTCTTTTTTAATTTTTGATTCACCTAATACCCCTGTAGTTTTGGGTCATCCATGGTTGGTTAAACACAACCCTCATATTATCTGGGCTAAGAATTCCATACTCTCATGGGGGCTTTCATGTCATGTAGAATGTCTTGTGTCTGCTGTTTCTCCTGTATCTACTGTGCCTGTTTTTCAGGAGGAGCCAGGGGATTTGTCCGGTGTTCCTGAGGAGTACCTCGATTTGCGGGCGGTCTTCAGTCGTTCCCGGGCCGCATCTCTCCCTCCCCATCGGCCGTACGATTGCAGCATTGAGCTTCTTCCGGGTACTACGCCTCCTCGCGGAAGGCTTTATTCTCTTTCGGTTCCTGAGCGCAAGGCTCTTGAGAAGTATCTTTCCGATTCGTTAGACGCAGGTACTATCGTTCCCTCCACCTCTCCTGCGGGGGCAGGTTTCTTTTTTGTGAAGAAGAAGGACGGTTCGCTCCGCCCCTGCATTGATTACAGAGGCTTGAATGACATAACTGTTAAGAACCGTTATCCGCTGCCGCTCATGTCTTCAGCCTTTGAAATACTGCAGGGGGCTCAATTCTTCACAAAACTGGACCTTCGTAACGCCTATCATCTTGTCCGCATCAAGGAGGGTGATGAGTGGAAAACGGCGTTTAACACACCCCTAGGGCACTTTGAATATCGCGTTCTTCCGTTCGGGTTGGTCAACGCTCCTGCCGTGTTTCAAGCTCTTGTCAATGATGTTCTCAGAGACATGTTAAATCTTTTCGTGTTCGTTTACCTTGACGATATCTTGATTTTCTCTCCTAATCTCCAAGTTCATGTGCAACACGTAAGACAGGTCCTTCAAAGACTCCTTGAGAATCGTCTTTTTGTCAAAGCCGAGAAGTGCACCTTTCACTCCCAGTCGGTCTCGTTTCTCGGTTCCATTATTTCCGCCCAGGGAATCAGTATGGACCCTACCAAGGTTCGCGCTGTTACAGACTGGCCCAGACCAGAGTCCCGCGTTGCCCTCCAGCGTTTTCTAGGGTTTGCTAATTTTTATCGACGCTTTATTCAAAATTTTAGTCAGATTGCGGCCCCTCTCACTGCGCTCACGTCTGTTAAGATTCGATTCTCCTGGACTGAAGCTGCCCAGGCAGCTTTTGATCTTCTCAAATCGCGTTTCTCTTCCGCTCCCATTCTTGTCACGCCTGATTTAGAGAAGCAGTTTATTGTCGAGGTCGATGCCTCAGAGGTCGGGGTAGGGGCCATCCTCTCTCAGCGCTCTTCAGCTGATGAGCGGATTCACCCCTGCGCGTTTTTTTCACATCGTTTAACCCCTGCCGAGCAGAATTATGATGTAGGTAATCGAGAGCTTCTGGCCATTCGTCTGGCTTTGGGGGAGTGGCGACACTGGCTTGAGGGTGCTGCGGTTCCGTTCGTGGTTTGGACCGATCACAAGAATCTCGAATACATACGTTCTGCCAAGAGACTTAACGCCCGTCTGGCTCGCTGGTCTCTTTTCTTTATGCGTTTTGATTTTTCTATCTCTTATCGGCCGGGGTCCAAGAATTTAAAGCCTGACGCTCTATCACGCCAGTTTCCCTCTTCAGAGACCGTGCCATCTAATGAGGGAATTCTTCCTCGTGGGGTGGTAGTTGGCTCGGCCGTCTGGGGTATTGAACGTTTAGTCAAACGAGCCCTTTCTCACACTCAGACGCCGAGGCTCTGCCCTAAGGGACTTTTGTTTGTGCCACCTTCCGCCCGCCGCGCCGTTCTTCAGTGGGGTCACTCGTCTAAGTTATTCGCTCATCCAGGGGTAAGGGGCACAATTTCCGCCGTTCGACAACGATTTTGGTGGCCTTACCGCGAGCGAGACATTCGTCGCTTCATGTTCTATCTGCGCACAGACCAAGATCAGTAACAGACCCCCGGCAGGGTATCTTAGACCCTTACCTATTCCGTCGCGTCCGTGGGCACAAATTGCCCTTGACTTCATTACTGGTCTCCCTTCTTCCAAGGGTAACCACGTAATTCTCACGGTCGTTGATCGCTTTTCAAAAGCCGCCCATTTTATTCCGTTGCCTAAGCTTCCGTCAGCCAGAGAGACCGCTCAGATTGTCGTTGACCATGTGTTCAAGATCCATGGTCTTCCCGAGAATGTTGTCTCGGATCGAGGTCCACAGTTCTCCTCCCTCTTTTGGAAGGAGTTTTGTCGCCTCATAGGTGCCTCTGTCAGCCTCTCCTCCGGGTTTCATCCCCAGACAAATGGTCAGGCTGAACGCGCTAACCAAACTATCGGTCGTCTGTTACGCACCCTTGCTTTTCGTAATCCCGCGTCCTGGATAGAACAGCTTCCTTGGGCAGAATATGCCTATAATTCCGCTCCCGCCTCGGCCACCGGTCTGTCGCCGTTTCAAGGCAGTTTGGGGTACCAACCTCCCCTTTTCTCCGTTTCTGATACCGAGTCTAAGGTCCCTTCGGTTAAGGCGTTTATTCAACGTTGCAAACGAACTTGGAGAATAGTCAGGTCCGCCCTTTGTAAGTCTCGTTCTGTGACGCGTCGATCCGCTAATAAGCGGCGCATCAAGAGTCCCCGTTATGTCCGCGGACAGAAGGTCTGGCTCTCAACTGCTAACCTTCCCCTTCAGTATCCTTCGCGTAAGCTGGCTCCCAAATTCATTGGACCATTCCGCGTCATTAAGGTCCTTAGTCCGGTCTCGGTCAGACTCCGATTGCCGGCCAATCTCCGTAGGGTTCACCCAGTTTTTCATGTTTCTTGTTTGAAGCCCGTTATTCGCGCTCCTCCTCGTCCTGTCTTGTCTCCGGTCCGGGTTGAGGGTTCGCCCGTCTACCGAGTTCGCAGATTACTAGATGTGCGCCCCAGGGGGAGGGGCCATCAATTTCTTGTCGATTGGGAGGGTTATGGGCCTGAGGAGAGATGCTGGATCCCCTCCCGGGACGTCCTGGACCGCTCACTTATTGACGATTTTTTCCGCTCCCGTCAGTCCTCTTCCTCAGATGCGCCAGGGGGCGCACTTTGAGGAGGGGGTACTGTCATGATCCTGGCTCTTTCCTTCTCTTTTTCTTTCCATTGTCTCCCTCTGCTGGCTGTTTTACGCCTTACTACCTCCTTGCTCACACACTTACGCATACACTCATTAACGCTTCACCTCATCGCCCTCAGCTGTTTCTCAATTGCATCCCATCTACACACCTGTTCTCTATCTTTCACTTTTGTCTTCGCTATATCTAGTTCTCTCTTTCGTGTCTGTATTGTCGGATTATTGTTTGACTGTGATGCACGTCTACTGTTATTGCTCTGAAGAGAAACCTTGTCCTGTCCTGTCTAGTCCCGTCTGGTCCTGCTGTCTACTGTGCAACTGTAATTATCTGCTGTGAGTTACCAATTCTGTGCTGTACCCAGTGCTCTCCGTGGAGAATAACAGAGGGTTCCACTGCTCACCTGCTTTCCAGTCCTCGCTGCCCAGGAGTGACCAGATCAGCAGTCTCCTCTGTTTCTACGAGCGGATCGACTGTATCCTCTGTTTCTTCATATTCTGAGAAAAGCAACGAACTAAGTCTTTGTTTCATTTTCTGAAGAGTGACTTTCTGTTATCAGCCTGCACGGCGTAATCTTGTTTCATTAAAGAGAACATTACCTGCTTTTCGTCTCTGGACCTCTCTCTTCATAACAGGAGAAAAGTCGTTTGCAACTTCCGTTTCACGGGGACTTTAAGCAACAGCCTCTGGTGGAACGGCAACGGCATTCTAGCATTGTATTGCGCATGCGCGAATTTAACTGCCACTTTGCGACGTTCTACTGTAACGGTCTACTACGGGAGAACAGCTGATTTTCCGGAGTCGCTACAACGTGAGAGTAAATCTATAGATTTTAGACTTATTTACATCATACAATAGTAAAAACTCCTCTTCTGACAAGAGATTGTCATTTAATGCCAAAAGCAATCCTTCTCTTGCTTTTTTAAATGACATTTTGTTTGTATCTCAATAAATGAATTAATGCCGCGTTGCCCTGTCCTGTTTACGGTTGCTTAGTGATTTTTACGTTCTTGGCTACGGCGGTGTGACAGCATACTTCCGGTCGCCGTAGCCGTTCCATTCGCAGCTGTTGCTTAAAGTCCCTATTATAAGCGCGCTTGCTGCACGCCTATAATGCGCTATGTGAACGACCCCTTATGACAACGTGACATTAGCCTAATCCAAAATATTTCCATATGTGGCTTTCCTCCTTTCAAGTGGATTTACAGCCACCACATCAGCAGCACCGCCAGTCGCCATGTCTCATGATGAAACGCAGCTTTTTGATATAAAGTTTTTCTTGTTCCCGAATACAAATATTTTTTAAGTATTTGTTCGAAATAAGTATTCGTAAAAAAACACATTATTTGTGCCTTTCCGAATACCGTATTGGGGTTCGGCTCCACCCCTACTCCGAATACATTAATACACGCATATATACAGTACCATACCGTGTGTACGTTACAGTAGGCTATACATGGATATCCTGTGACGTCACACATTAAAGACGGCGCCATCTTTAGGACCGCCCAGGGACCGGAAGTAAACAGTAAATATGCCTTCTATCTGCTGTGCCGTGGGCTGTGATAACAGCAAGTCAAAAAAAAAGGGACATACGTTTTATAATATTTCTAAAAACACTGAAAGGAGACATAAATGGTTAGCTGCCATTAAAAGGGATCAGTGGACTCCCACAGAACACTCCAGACTGTGCAATGAACACTTTATTTCGGGTAAGTTAGCTAGCTAGCTATGTTAGCAACCCTACGATAAGATAAGATGTAAAGTTACAGGGAGGCTACACCAGGCACGTAACTGAAGTGTTCGTTCACGTTGCGTCTGCTGTAACCTTCTGCTATGATCAGTGAACTGACTACTACCGTAAGTAAAAAAAAACAAAAAACAATTTTTTGCGCGTTGCGAACGGAGCGTTTCACTTACCCGGTGTAGCCTTCCTGTTAGTGTCACACACTGTTCATTAATGTGTCACTATATCTCAATCTACCCCTGTAGGTCAGAAGAGCGAGAATCCATTAAACCCCGACTATGTGCCAAGTTTGTTTGCTTATCTCACACCTGAGCAACTCAAAAGAAAAATAAATAGTTACAGCAAATTTGAGCAAGTGCAAGCTGTCAAAAGAAAGAGAAGGACGCATGATGTTGGACCGGTGGCACCCTGTGACAACAGCAGCCATATGCAGATTGATGACTGTGGGTACACCTCAGCTCAGGAGGGTAACGTTAGAGGTCAGACAGCTGATCAGCTACTGTAATTCTGCAGTCTATGCTGAGAGCAGTGTACCATGCTCCAATGAAGCCTGCCATGAAACTGTGAGGAGACTGACAGAAGAGTGTACTGCACTGAGGTCAGAGGTTTATCAGCTCAGGGAAAAGGTTAACCCCCTGAGGTCGGCGGTATCGCCGGCGATACCAGCTCGCTTTTTTTTTATCAGTGTAAAAGAAACTCATAAAAACTCTGTTGACTTTGATTTTCCATAGGAGTTTCATACATCAATCGATTCTGTTAAATGTGTATTATTTTTGTGTATACTCACAATAAAAACAAAGTGTTGTGCTTTTTGCCAAATAAAGAAAAATAAACACGAGGCGAGTTCTGCCTTCTCTCTGCCAGTGTAGTCCATTTTGAAACGCGTCCGAAAATGAATCATAACTCAGCGAATACTTCTCACACAGGCACGTGAGATATGTCTCTATGAAGCTTGAAATCTCTTCTTTTAAATGAAGTAATTTATATAAAAAACAAATGTTTTCAACTCATGTAATCCGTTTGAAAGCAAGGAGAGGTACCGTTTTTCCTTCTCCCTTCATTATCTCTAAATGAGCTGAGGCCGCCCCACCCCCTGGAGCGATTCACATGTAAATAGTTAGGTGATCTAGTATGCATCGCACCCGCCCCCCGATCAATGCCTCAGACGACGAACGGCAGCATTTTGAAGAGCGAATTCCGCCGAGGACACAATTTCGGAGTAAGTTTTACTTAAAGACCCACTCCGATGAAAATCATGTTTTTCTAGGTGTTAACATGTTCTTGTGGCATTTTTCTTATGTTAGAGGACATATCTTGAGAAAAATAAGCTCAAAGTTGTATTTCTGAGTATTTCTGCATTCAAATGGCTGTGAATCAGTAGCAGACGCTAAAATGCCGGCTAAAATAGACTGGAGTTGTGACGTAGTAACTCCACTGGGCGGGGCCACAAGCTCATACTCCCCTCCGCCCCGCCCGCTCAGGTTCTGAGGAGTAGAGAAGACGATGGCGGATCAACTCCTATGTGCGGTAGCGGGTTGCAATGCTAACTGTACGTTCACACCGCCGCCGACTTGAGCGGCAAAGAAGCTCTGGCCGCCCTGTCAAGGACGCTTGTCAAAAAGTACGGGGAAGCTTGTTGACGCTTTGGCCGCTCTGACGTAGCAGCATTCTATGTTCGATCATGGGAGAAGAGAAGTGTCACACCATGAAAAGTAAACAGAATAAACAAGCAATACATTGACACTAGAAACCTTTTATAATGACAGCATTTGTATAACCGTTTTGGTCACATTATTATTTATTATTATTAATAGTGAGTGCGCTGTGATGGTTAAACTGTGCAATTAATCCGATAATGATAGGAAACCCAGCAACGACGATGATCAGCTTCTCCTCCGTTTTCTCGGAACTAATGTTTTGGTAGGAACGAAAGTTTACATCGTTTACATCGTATGTTTTCTCCGGAATCAGCCAGCGCGAAGGACGTCTATATATTCCGATTGGTTGCTGGCGTTTGCCGCTGCTTGCCGCTGAACTCAAGTCGGCGGCGGTGTGAACGTACAGTAAGAGGAGAGATATTAGGAGGGGGAGGGTCGTCTCCGTGCCAACGTCTCCGCCCACAACGCAGAGGCGAATTGCTAATGAGCTACTGCCGCTCTGCTGAAGCGAAGTCCCAGAAAACGGCACAGGTTTTGTGATTTTGGCTAAAAACGGCGTAATCATCATTTAAAGACCACTGAGAATGTTTAAAAATAGCTCAAAATATGATCGGAGTGGGACTTTAAAAGTCTTTTGTCTTTTATTTTTCGTGTTCGTATTTATGAGGAAAAAACAATATTACGTGACAGTTCTCCATTATGGACGCGAGCGCTCTAAAAAAAGCACTAAAAGACTTTCAAACTTTCACAGAGACCTCAAAACAGAAAGTACAAATCCTTTCTTTAAAACGAATTTCGTTTTGTATCAATTGTATCTTAATTTTAATAATTTTTTCATTAACAAATTTCCTGGATTTAAAGTAAATATAGCAATCACAACATAAGGTGCTTGAACTGTAGATCATCATGAACCAGACCGTAGCTGTAATAAGGATCCACTCGAGGCAAGTTGAAAGATGAGAACCCAAGTGCAGTTTATTAGAACTAAAACAAAACATGAAACAAAAACATGGCGTGGCATGAAAACAAAAACCAAAGCATGAACATGAACTATGCACAACAGCAGACTTACAGGAAACAATACTTGACAAAGACACATGGCAAACATGAGGGCTTAAATACATAGACTAATGACAAAACAAGGGACACCTGTGAACAATGATCGGACAATTAACAAATGACAAGACATGGCAGGATCACATGACAAACAGGGAATCACATGACAGACATGGAAACAAGACATGACACAGAAACATGACAAGAACAAACCCAAAACGTGACAGTAGCCTACTCGCCTCACATGTCTAAAAAATGTGAAATATATTTACAGAAAGCTGGTTCTAAACAAAACCATCCAAAACAAAAAACTATGTAGCCTAATAAATGTGCATTTCTCCGGTGCGTTCACTAGCCTACTGCGAAGATCGCGAGTCAATAGCCTATCGTCAACTTTATATTTATTATAATAAAAACGAAAGTTACTATGTTACAGACATATGAAAGACAGCATTTCATTGATTAGTTTTGGATACACTGTAAACCTGAATAAGTAAGCAGAACTTAAAAAAAGTGAGGCAATCAGTTGCCACAATTTTTTTAAGTTCATAAACTCAAACATTTGAGTACATCATCACTTATATTTTTGGAGTTTATTTTAAATATAATTTTAAATTATAATTAACTTAAATTTACTGATTAAGCAAACTCAAACATTTTCAGTTTCTGCTACTCAGAATATTTATTCATCTTTCTCATTGCAATAATTCAAGAGAACTTAATCATTTCAAGCATGAAAACTCAGAATTTTTATGTTTCATGAACATAACATTTATTAGTTTTTTCAATCAATCTTCTGATTACCCATAACTCAAAAACATAGACTTGTTACAACTCAAAATCATTTACCTCTAAACTTAAAATATTTGTGGCAACCGATTGCCTTAAAAATAATAAGTACACTTGACTTAAAAGTCAAACAAATTTTTTTTCAAAAATTGATTACAGATCAAACATCAAATTAAAAGTGAAAATATATATATATTTTTTTCTATTCAGATGTTTAGTAGAAACTTTCCTTGGCCAGTCTTTTAGCAAAAAAAATATATGAAATAAAAAATAAATAAATACATAAATAACAAATATCAATTAACAAGTCTACTTCTGGCCATGTTGTTTATACTTTAAAATGAACTAGTAGAAAATATTCAAACTCTGAAAAGCTAAAATTACATTAAGAAAATATCTTTGTCACAAATAGCTTATAAACTGTTAATAGAACATTACCAGGGGGGCATCAGCAAGTCTTGGGTGGTGACCAAAAATTGGAGTTTAGAAAAATTTGCCCACACCTGTGCCTTTTAGCACAAAATGAAACCTAATTAATAATAGTAATAATATAATAATATCAGTAGTAATAAAAAATAATTGCACATTCCATCTGGTTGTAAACTTGCAGTGCAGCATTGTACAAACAAGCTTGTAAATTCTTCACAACTAAAACTGCTAAAAGTTCAAAACTGTACATTAACATGTACAAAGGCAGTGTGTAGCCTTCGTTTGGTTCAAATCTAGCAACATCAGGGTGCACTGTAGAGTTTTAGAAAAGTAATTCAAACTCGAAAAGCAAAATAACTACTTTAATAAGACAATTAAAACTATTTGATCCATTTCCATAACTGAATAAACATCCCATCCTCAGAAGAAAATAAAGTCCCAGACTGTTTTCAACTAGAAAGGTGGCTACTTTACTAAAGTAAAGCAGCCTGAAACTTTGAGGACAGTTGTTTATTTATTTATGAAATGGTGTCAATGAAGATCTTTCTTTTCTGATAAAATAAAATATTTCCCAAAACTATATAGTACACCTTTGAAAAACAAAATGCCATAGTGTATAAACACTTAATTCAACCTTGCATTTCAGTTTAAACAACAATAAAAGTTACAAGTACAAAAACAGTGTGTACTTTGTGCCATTTGGCTGAAAACCAGCTGAGTAGAGCAGCAACTTTAACATCAACAGTTGAACAGTAGTCATCATGGACCTGACATGACAGTCTCATTGTGGACTATGCTCTAACAGAGTGAGCCATCAGAACCCACCACTCCTTTTTGGATCTTGAGTTACACATACAACATCAGGTCATTTTTAAGAGTCTGCAGCTTGGGTGACAGTTTAGAGTCATCAAGACCAAGTAAGATTTTCTGTGTGAACTCAAAAGTGTTTGTCAGTCCCTTGGGATAGCTCAGATGTAGTGCATAGATAAGCCCGAACATTACCAGGAAGGCATCAGCAAGCCTGGGGAGATTGACAACCACATCACCCTCTAGGACGACAGAGACTCTCACTGGGTGGTAGTGAACTGGGCTTGTGGCATCATCACTGATGGTTGTAAGGAGGACCACTGATGCATCACCCAGGTCTGGCTCATCCATATCATCCTTAAAAAAATGAAAGGGAGATCACATACTAATCACATTCAATGAAATGTGGCTGTGACAATTTTGATTACAGTTGGATGTCATATATAACAATAAATAGTCTGAAAGACTCCTGTTCATTCTGCTGCATTGTGCTCTCGTTGCTGAGAAAGTAAGATGACTTTTATATGTTCCACTGTTAGGCTAATGACTGCTACTTTATTTTCTTTGCAGTTGATTTTTTTTGATGCCGTAATGGGCTCAAAATGACACTTCACACTTATAAACATCTTGCCAGAGGTTTGTAGTTGAAACACTGGTACAAATACAGAAATTCTAGTGTGTTGGAAATGAAAATATGAATTGGTTAATTTACAGTACAATAGGCCTAATATCTCTTAAATGGGACTTAACACACATGTTCTGAAGAATCCAGAGTCTTCCTCACGTAGATACAAAGGAAGGGCATGTAGAACAGTGGTACACCCTGTGTGGACATCATGTAATTCCTAAAAGATTAAAATAGTGTTGTGACAAGTTTACTAATCAAACCAATGCCAAACAGTCTCAACTAATTTTTAATTCATTACCAATATCTGCACATAAATCCACTAATAACCTGCTGACTGGTGCAACGTAGAATAGCTTATTTAAAGCATTAAACTCCCAATATTATACTAAGACTACCTGTGAAATGTATAATCACCTGTGTATCATGGACTTTGAAAATGTCTGCCAAAGCATCTGCAGTCTTTCCAGTTTTGGAAGCTTTCTGTCTAAATAAGGCCATCAAACGAGGAGTATGGCGATCAAGCTCGGCATAGAAAGTGTTAGGTAGGTTCCTGTTAGTTATTTGTTGGAACTCTGCATATACCTGCATTGAGGAAAGGACAGTAACAGCAATTATTTATTTTATGATGAATGACATTTGGCAACATTACACACAATGTGACATACAGTAGCAAAGAAAAAAATAGAAAAAAAGAACCTAAAAAATGATTTTATTACATATATTTACCAAAGATAAAAACAGATGATCGAGTTGACCCATATTACCTCAGACTGCATATGAAGAGCAGGCCAGAGGTCCATTAGCTCTTTCACCGGTGGGCATGACATCACAATAGTCTGTCGTCGCAAGGCAAACGTGTTCTGCATCATCTTACCAATAAGGGGTAGGTTTTTCTCAGCCTTCTTTACTTCGTCAACAATAGCCTGCCTCATAATGTTAAGACTTGAGGGATCCTCTCCTTTAGGAAAGTTAGGCAGAAAGTTGACCTCTGCACGCTTAGGCCTTTTGATGTTGGAGTGTGAAGCTTCATTCTCAGGGTTTTTTCAGCTTCTTTTCCCAGCATTTACAGCAACTTCCTGACATCCAGCCCTTCTCATCTTGGTCCTGTAATTGCCCATTTTAAACTTGATGCTGTTCTTCCAGCCGTTCCATCCATTGTCAGATCCTGCTTCTTTTAAACATTGGTGTTTCCTTACAAGAGCTTCAGCCACCATTGCTATCTCTTTATCACTGGGGTAAGCCTTAAAACCATATATGGTAGATGCCAGTTTGTCTAAAATATTGTGCTTTTGGTCCCTTGACAACTGAAGAGGTGTTTCATTCTTTTCAAATTCAGCATTCCCATCTCTAAGTGTCAGCTCAACATCCAATGCAAATGTGGGAATTTGAAAAGGACCTGGAGGCCATCTGCTCAGACGTTGTGGGGATGACACATCTGAAAGGGTATCAGTTGATGTAAGATAACTTGAGTCCTGTTTAAGTGAAATATGAACACAGGCTTTTTGTGGTAACTCCTCGATGTCAACCAGGCAAGTGAGTTTTCCATCAAAGTCAGGATCTTCGTATTGCAAACTGAAGTCACAGTCCAATTCCAGTTGTTCTTTCAAAATCTCAATCAGTGCATCAACAGAGGCTGGACGGGAGCTGAGTTTTAATTTTCTAACACGGTCTGCCTGGATGACACGAAGGATCATGTTTTGTAGGGCTTCAGCTGCCATCACTTTAATAAATGAAGAGATTTGGAGGTTAAAAACACATAAGCACACAGACATTATAGTGCATTTATAAGGCTTTCTAAATGTTTATAATCATTAATGACAACCTCCAATGTGTTCGGCATTCATAATGCTTTATACCTACAAGCCAAAGTGACAGTGTTTGAAAGAAAAACCTGAGACCTGAGTTCCACAGTACATTATAACTACCATAACATTAGCCAGTTATATTTGTGCTTTTAATGCATTATAGACATGTTCTTTAGAATGAGTTACTAGAGTGCAATTCAAAAATGCAGGTCATGTATGCTGATTAGGGCTGTCCCGATTACCATGTTTAGATACCATGTTATGATTATTCGCAGACAAAATTGATCTTAATCGAAGCTCCGACGGCCGGCTGACTGGCGGACATAATGAATGTATGGAAAAACAACTGCTGCATGTCTCCAAAACTTATCAGGCAGGCTTTGGTAATGCCAAGTAGCCTACTCATTTCAATGTAACAATTGCCGATGAGAACCGGTGTTAAAAATCGATCAGACTTCATGACCGATTACCATGGTACCTAACAAAACTTCAAAGCTTCGATTTTTTTGGGGTCAGCCCTAATGTGGATGTATATAATGATTGATTATACGGAGCACATTTTCCAATAAATTTACAAGTAATGATTTAAGAAGAATTACTTACCATAGAGTGGTCTTAATTTTGTCTCACTTGTATGAACCTCTTGGGAGTCAACAGCAGCAAGCCATCAATCTTGTATGCAGAGAGTGGGATTGTATCATTGAAGTCAGTTTGCAGGTGGATAGACAGGCTTCCCTGTGTGGCTGACAGCTCGTAGGATCGAAGATGCTCTACATACCAGGAGTCATAATCACAACAGAGAAAAGAAACATTGTGATTCACAAGGTAGATTTCTGTTAGTCTGCAAAATTTTGACAGTCCCCCACTGATTCCAACGGACACAAACATGCCACTGGTATAGTCTGTGCCATCAATGGTCACCTTTGATGTACGATAGACAGTGTCACTAGTTGTTTGTCCTCTAATGTGAGTCTGAGCTACTTCTGGTAGAGCTGAAACCAAAACAGAGTCAACCCTGGATGTTTGCGTTTTTCAAACCAAAAACGCAAACATCCAGGGTTGACTCTGAACCAAGGTGATATGCCATCATGTGTTGGTGTCTGATTGCCAGTGTCTTCAAGACATTTTTGAAGTTTTGAGCGTCATGCACCACCCTCTTGAAGAAGCGATGTTTAGCTTCAAATCGTATGGTCCAAACATGCACCAGGGGCCCAAAGCACTTAACTAAGGTGGGGTAATGCTCCACATAGTGATGTTTAGGACGAAGCCTAAACTCAGGGAAAGCCTCTTGTAGGATCTGTCTGTGGTCACTGATTTTGCAAACAAAATAGTTCAATGTTTCATCAGAAAATGATGGGCACAATGCTAATTCCACCAACTCTTTCAAGTCCATCAAAACCTCCCATGCATCATTACCCTCTGGTACTTTACTGCCTACAAGTAACGGAAGTAATCTGAGAAGGGTGCCATTTTCATGCCCGTTGCCACCAATTGTTCCCTGGGTCATGAATGTTTTGGGAACTGGATGAGGTTTATTTACTTTATCAGTGTGCTGATATGGGAATGAAGTGATCCTTTGGTTCAAATACTCTAAAGTGAAGTACTTAAGCCGAATCATTTCTCTAATGCAAAGTGCAAGTTCAACTGGAATGATTCCTTCCAAAAGATCGTGTAGTAGATCTGGAGGAAAACCTGTGATAGGGTGGAAGTGCTCAAGTGACTCACGGAAGACACAATCACCTTTAACCCCAAATTGGCTGCTTGAACTCTCATCTTGGAGGACATTTTGTACATGAATGTCATGACTCGCTTTGCTTCTCTGGACAAATTCCTCCTTTTTTACCTCAGTTGTTTGAAACTGTTCACTTGTGGCCATACAGAATCTGCAAACATAATCTGCTCTGAATGACTCCACAAAGCCACCTAACCCATGTGCAGCCAGATTGTCAGCAGCAACACAGAATATGGTGCCTTTCACATTCTGACCAACAGATTCAATGAAAACACCATCCTGTTCAAGTGTGTGAACATCATGAACCAGTGGAGCAAGTACAGCTGCATATCCATATTTCTGGATGTCTGTCACTTTAGCTAGCATGGCCAACTGTATAGTGTGCATTGCTGATCTATACTTGGGCGGCACATTTGCTAGGACCCAGTATACGGCACAAAGTTTGTGAACTTTACGTGATGTGCCGAGAGGGTTAGCAATTTCAAGATCGTCAATATATAGCTGTATTGCTAGGTGTAGATCTTCTGTTGAGAGTAACTCATTTTCCTGGAAATGAGAGCCATCACGATATGACACATAATAACCAGGCTCAGTGTTTTGTTCTCTGATCTTGCTCAGGATATCTGTGTTTTTAAACAGATCCTGAATCATTTGAAGGATTCGAACTTACATGATGGTACGCCCAGGTGCTTCTAAATGGTACTCTACTGGCATTACCATTGGATAGTTGTGCTCTATAAATGTCTTCCTTCGCTTATAAGAGGACAACTCTGCACCTTTGGAGGTTGCACTAAATACAACATTCGAGTCCATGACAGCACTGACAACTTCATTGAGTGTGGAATCCGTGATACTGTGACCATGTTTCTGCAATATATCATTAATTGCATCCTTGATCAATGGCTGAGATAAAGAAAAGATCTGATTCAAGTGATCAACTATTTCTTGTGTAGCTGTGTTTGACACATGAAGGATAACATGCATCTTTAAAAATAAAGATGCTGCATTAAGTTTGAGTTGATGTTTTAGTTTTGAAGTATCACACTGCTCATCATCCGGCATTTCTGTGCTCTGAACTGGACACTCTTCATCCACATCAATAGTGACGTTAGAGTTTGTGTCTTGGAGATTCTGAGTATGCTCAAAGACAATGTTACTACCAAAGTCTGACGCAAGACTCGCTTGATGCACTCTACTTTTATGGGAATTAAAAGAAGAGTATACATTTGTGCTATAGTTACAACCTTTGTATGGGCATAGCACTGTCTTATGCTTTTTTAAGTGTGATCTTATGTGACAAAAAAGTACAGACTCAGAAAAAGGTTGCTGAAATGTGCATAAAGGACACTTGAAAGTCACAAGTTCCTGAATCCCCTTTGCATTGCTGTTATGTTCTTGAGTATGATATCTTGACAGATGAGTTTTCAGTGCACTAAGTGTCTGAAATGTGCACATGCAATCATCATGGAGGCATGGGAGTGGGATAATTTTTGAAAAGTGGCTGTGCAGCAGTCTGCAGTGTTTAAATAAATAGGTTCTAGTGGTAAAAGAAGCTGAACACAACTTACAGTGCCAAGTCATATTTGTTGCACCAACCTGAAAACACACACACAAAAAAAAATATTTTACAGGACACCTGTCATGAAGTTTAAACCTCTATCAGAACTATCAAAAACTGCAGTCATAATCCTCATACTAAAATTGTACAACAATATACAACAACATTGATTAAAACAAAGTAGATGTGTAAGATGCCTGTTTGACTATTTAAAATATTTTATTACACAAATAAGTCAAAGTTAGGTAAAATTGGGCTGGTGGCATCCATAAAATCCTTATCGTAGCAATAAAAACAACGAAAAAAAAAAAACGAATTCAACTTGCAGAGAATAGCTTTCAGTTAGCCTATGCTGCGTTCACACCAAACGCGAATATGCATCTGGCGCGAGTGATTTCAATGTTAAGTCAATGGTAAGACGCGTTTACGCGCGTCTGGAGGTCTTGCGGCGCGAATGAGGCGTTTAGCACGGCGCGGTAGACGCGAATTCGCCTCATTCACGCGTCTAGTTCGCGCGAATGACGCGAATTGAGCGTCTGGCGCGTTTCGCGCGTTAAACGCGAATTGTGCTTTTTGTGCATCACGTGTTTGACGCGAATTCGCGTCTGCCGCCCGAGTTGAAAAATCTGAACTTCTGCGTCAATTCGCGCCGCGTTAACCAATCAGGAGCCTGCCTGCTTGCTGCTGTCACGTGGTGAACTGACAGTTTAATGTTATTTTATGTTTGGCCTCAATAAATTATTTTGTAATATGTCTAAAATGCAGAACAAAGCAAATCTTTCACATACAAACTCGATTTCTATATGAGAGATAGCATTCGGCTATTTATTACATATCTATTCTAGATTATATGAAACTTTATTAATCTAATGTAAAGAAAACAAACACAATATAAAAATTTTTCAAAAAATCACAGGACAGGTTTCACTTTTGGAGGCTGGCTCCATTTATTATCAAAACAAAAATAAATGACAGATTAGGTGCGGGTGAGGGTGAACCTTGCGCCGGGCTGTACAGCGCGGGCTCGTCAGGCAGCGACCACTCGAGGCCGAGGCTTTATACGGCCTACGCTGTCCTCGTCAGCGTCCTCACCGTTAGGTCCACCAAACCTACCTCTTGAAGCAAATTGTGAAACTCCTGAAACCCTCCGGAGGGTTTGGTGGACCCAAGTACTGCGACGATGTCCTCTACGCAGCTGTTTCTGCTCTCCAGAGCATATACGAGCGGTGACTCTCTCGATTAATGCTATTGCTAATGCTCGATAAACATCTAAAAAAGATGGCCGCCAACAGGTTTCGAAACTTTCGCCCCCGGACTTCGTCTTTGACGCGCGTAAATTTCGCTTCAAACTTTTGATTTTACACGCGTCAATTTCGCTCTTGACGCGCGAATGCACACAAAGTGGTCACGCGTGTAACTAGACGCGGCAGGCGCGAATTTTGACGCATATTCGCGTTTGGTGTGAACGCAGCGGAGGGATGGCTTTGCATGTTAGCTTGCTGACCTAACGGTTAATCGTTTTACATTGCTAACGTGACTCACATTGTCCGTCTTAGAAACACGTTGAACCTCCAGAAACAAACATTCAAGAAAGTTTTATGTTGACTACTTACATTCACAACTCATTTGGCCAGAGCTGAGTGCTCCTCTCCGGTCAAGTTTCCCGCTCTTCTCCTCGGCTCCGGTTTGCTCTGCTGTTTGAAGAGGAAGTGCACGCAAATACTACAAAATAAGAGCGCTTCCGGTGGAAGCGCTTTTTAAAAAATATTTTTTTTAAATGTAATTTATTAAACCTTGTAACATGCGAACTAACAATGAATTCTTTATAATTGTATATAGGCCCGTGCGTGTGTGTGTGTGATATTTGTATATATATACAAATTTATCAGATGCAATTGATTTATTCTTAATTCGTTCTTGATTTGATTTATTTATTTGTTTTTTCAAAATAAGACATAAATCCATATAGTTTTAAGTAACTCTGAGTTAATAATTTTAAGTAGCAGTTACATAAAATACAAAAATGTTCATATTACTCAAAAATTACAAGTTTAATAAACTCAAAAAAGAAGGAAATTGCTACTGGCACTCAACATTTTTAAGTAAGTATAACTTTAAGAACATTTTAAGTTTACACTACTTATTACAATTAATTATTTTGAACATTCGGGTTTACAGTGTAGATTATACATTTTTACTGTAAAATATCTGCCACCTCAAATAAGCTTTTGTTTGCCAATTTTTGCTCATATGTTAAATATAGTATGTTTTGTCAAAAATAATCAAATAATATGTTATAGTGTTTATTCCAATGTAGCTTAGGCTATATTCAAGTAATGAATCCTTAACTTTGAAATATGTATGATAAAATGTATACTTTAGTTTTTACAAAGAAAGATTGCACTTGAATTGTTGTTGTAATTGTAACCTTTTTAATAAAAAAAAAATACAAGGTAGATGTAAACAAACTCCAGGTGCGAACCTCTAAATATGCATGATCGTTGACGCCCACTCCGCATATTGCCTTTCCAGACAGAAAGTGTTTTGCAAAATTTAAATCAATGCATTGTGTTTGTGAATGATTAGGCAGGATGATTTTCACATAATTTTGAAGAAAAAACACTAGGCGATGACATCCATTAGTCAAAAGTCTTATTGGCACATATTTAGAATGTGTTTTATGGCCTTATTTCAGAAACTTTAGTTTTTTCAATAACCATGCATAAACAGTATTCTCATAAAAATACAAACATGTACATGCATGGTGCTCACATATGATGGTAGCCCTGTTTGTGCTATATAGAGTGAATTTACACCTTTGCCATTAATATGTTTATAAGCAACTGAAAAAAGCACAAATGTCAGGGCATGTCAGAACATCTCAAGGACCCCAAAAACACCTTAGACCCCAGAGGGTTAACAAGTTATCCTTCAGCCAGGAAACCTTCAAGGACAATGATGACATGGTGCAGGACTTAACTGGCCTTCCATCCTTTGCCAAGCTGATGGTTGTCTTCACTTTTTTGTCAGAGTTCCTTAAGGTGGGACCTGGATTGAATACCTTTCAAAGCTTTTTAATGACTCTAATGAGAATGAGACTGAATTTACCACTGCACTTCTTTTCATATATATTTCATGTGTCAAAGCCTACTGCAGGCCGAATTTTTAACAGTACGTTAAATGTCTTGCATGATAGGATGTCTGGATTCATATTGTGGCCAAGTAAGGAACAGATTCAAATTAGTTTACCCATGTGTTTCAAAAATAGTAGTTACAGAAATTGTACATCCATAATAGACTGCTTTGAAATTTTCATCGAGAGACCTAAAAACTTGAGAGCCCGAGCACAAACATACTCATAATATAAGCACCACAATACTGCCAAGTACTTGATATCAATAACTCCACAGGGAGTCATATCGTTTGTGTCTCGTGGCTGGGGAGGGCGAGCAAGTGACAGGCACATTACAGAGAACTGTGGATACCTGGAAAATCTGTTACCTGGTGATTTGGTCCTAGCAGATCGAGGGTTCACAGTAGGAGATGCTGTGGGATTGTACAGTGCTCATCTCAAAATACCTGCCTTTACTAGAGGGAAAAAGCAACTGCATCCAAGTGAACTTGAGTATTCAAGGGGGCTAGCAGCTGTTCGAATTCATGTTGAACGAGTGATTGGTCTTGTGAGGAATAAGTACACAATTTTACAAAGCACAATACCCATTTCTCTCTGCCTGACTGCAACTCCAGGAGAGCTTACATCTCTTGACAAGATGGTCAGAGTGTGCTGTGCTCTGTGCAACATTTGCCAATCTGTTGTGCCCTCACAATAGCATGGGTGTCAGTAACATTGTTTTCCTTAGTGTCACAATGCTAAACAATTGTGTATAAATGTAATATATATTTGGATCTTTGTTTTTTATACAAGGCTGTTACTTAGTTACTTAAGAGTTTCATGTAAAATTGTTTTGTGTTTGTCTTGTTTCTAAAACAAGTAGACTATCACAAATGTGTATATATTGATATTGGCTGAAATTACTTTTGAAATAAATTGTTATTCATTTAGTTACAACACTTTAGTGATGTTTATTGTACATGGTCACATTGCAGTAACAGTTTACATTACATGTGCAATTTATACATTTTCCATCACATTCTATTTTCTGCACTCCACACATTTCCATGTCTTGGGCACCCTGGTCAGCTTAAGGCAGGTCTTGTGAAAGTGCTTTCGCCTACAATTTCCAGATGTGCAAATGATGACATCTGTGCCTGCAGGTTGACCACAGTAGCATCCCACTTCAGGCTGTTTTGTGGCTGTGGTGTATATGGGACTAAGGCGTGGTGCTGTATACCATTTCCCCAGCAGCTCAGGGAGCACTCCAGTCTTGATGAAATTCACCACTTTGCCATAAGCATCGTGGAAGAAGATAGGATCATATGGAATTTGCTGGGTGAAAACTTCCTGTGGTGTCCACACCATGAAGTCACAGTAACTCACCTCTGCAATGTGCATTTGTGCCTGCACTTGATACATGTACTTGTGGAAATGTCTCAGTGCCATGACCCCATCCTCTCCTATGCCAAGACAGAATGAGGAATCCTTGCAGCTTTCAGTGAGGGAGCAGTTCCTGGTTTTGAAGGGGCATTTTATCTCTAAAACGCCATCTCCATGGCAAGTGCAGGCTACCACACCATCAGGTGATGCTCCAATCCAGGGGAGTTCTGGGTTGATGATGAACCCTGATGCCCTCACCTGGAAGTCTTCATGGTGGTCTTGCATCATAGCAACAAAGCTTTCCCTTGCTTTGTCCTCATTTTGTTGACCCCATCTGACAAAGATTGGAATGTAAGCATGCAGGTAAATACAGTATGGTGCAAAATGTGAGAGCTTGTAGAATACGATGTGAGAACTTGCAGAACAAAAAATCTGTACTTGTAACTTGAAAATTTGCACTTGTAGAAATGTTTACACACCTGTCACAGGAAAAAAAAAAAATCACAAATGTGTAGATTGATATGTACATGAACATGACAGCTGCAAACATGTAATGCAAAAGTCGAGGCGCACAGATTTGCCACTTTGTGATGCAAGCTCTCTTGAGTGTTTTTTTTTTCTTTGTGTGAATTCAAATTCAGATCACGTGTGTGAATATTTTTTACAAGTGCAAATTTTAACATACAAGTTCAGATTTTTGTTCTGCAAGTTCTCACATTGTATTCTACAAGCTCTCACATTAAAATGTGAACATGTCTATCATTTACCAGGTGTTGCATTATGACAATTAAAAAAAAAAAAGCATTGATTTACTGGCTTATAAACAGCGGCTTCACAAACTTGCAAGCACTATTGTATACAAGCTGTAAGCCTTAGAACAAACTAGACCAATTAATCTTGCTTTATGCATGGTTGTCTTGCACAGTAGGTCTATGAATAGCTCTCCTATGAAACTGTTCTGTTATCGATGTACCTTGTTGCCTCAGTGGAGAAACGAGAAGCACGGGGATAGCAAATTCTTTTGATCAAGGATGCAGGTGTGCCTGCTCTGGCTGCCTCACTGAAAACTGACGCTGTGACACTTCCTGCCCTCTGATCAAACCAAACTCTAGATTTACTTTGCTCCCTGGTCTCCTCCTCAACTATCAAACACTGGGGAAAAAGTTAGTGACACATGACTATTTAGAGATTAACTACCACTGAAGTGTATAGATTGACTAAAACTGATTACATTCAAGAAAATCATCCATAGGAATACTTTCAAAATGGAAAGGCTTATCATTTATTTCACCTGAACTGATACACTGAAATATTAAGAGTTGTACCAAAACAGCCTGATCATTATGGCTATTACGCTCCAATACAATTGAAGTAGGTCAAACTAAAAGGAGAATGTTTATAATGTTTACCTGTTGCTTCGTTAGATGTAGATCATCAAAGACCTTGGTACTCTCAATCAGCAGCAAGGAAAAGTCCATCTCCAGCCAGGTGCGTGAGTACAATGTGGAAAGAGGAGCTGGCAAGTCCAGTTGCATCACCTTTGGGATGTACCTGTGATAGAGAAACATTACCCATGTTTTTGTTTTCCCCTGTCATAACTGAGATGAGTTGTAAAGTATTATGTGCAAGCCACAAAAGAGTGAAAGTGAAAAAAGTGTGAAAGTGACACGTGATGGCCAAGTATGGTAACCCATTCTTGGAATTTGACCTCTGCATTTAACCCATCCAAGTTAGTGCACACACATTAGGAGCAGAGTAGTGAGTAGTGAACACACACACACTGCAAACATGGACACACACCCGGAGCAGCGGGCAGCCCTGTGTGGCACCCGGGGAGCATTTGGGGGTTAGGTGCCTTGCTCAAGGGCACCTCAGTCATTTCCTGCTGGTACTGGAATCGAACCAGTAACCTTTGGATCACCAGTCCAATTCTGTAACCATTAGGCCATGACTGCCCACATGGCCTAATGCACAGCTTTTCAGTCTCTCTGTGGAGCAGAGCATCTTACCTGTGGGAGTGGCCCTCAATGACAGAGAGGATGGCACTCTTCTTTGGTTTGGACTCCTGCAATTCACTATTATGAAGCGCCTCAAAGAATGCTTGGCAGTCTTTATCTGATGGTCTGATATCAGGACAGCCAGGACCTTGATCTTCACGGCTTGAACGTGGCTCTTGTTTATGAGAGAAACTGATGTTGCAGATCTCTTCATATGGGACCCCTCTGACAGAGTTCATACTTGTCTGAGCCCAAGCACAAGGCTTCTCGGTACAAGCCTGCCCGTCTTTAATATCAGCAGCAGCCAACACGGAGTACAGAAGAGCTGCTGCATGAGAGCAGACCTCTCCTAGGCCTGCCTTACAGGTGCAATGAGCCATAAGTACTGTCCCGTCCTCTTGGACTGTGATCCAGGGATGTGTTGGGGTCACAGAAAGGTTTTGTGAATGCTTAACCTTAAGTATGAAACACAAATTGAGAATTATAAATTTAGCAATATAGCCAGATTACCAATGATGTTTAAGTTCAACATATAACATTATCTAAGACTCCTAGCTATTTTCTACATTATGTTTTCGATTAGCAATTGTTAATTATTATCCTAGCATTGACCTAGCTTTTCCACCTAGCTAGCACCACGTAGCAAGTTAGTAGAGTAGCTAGTAGGGGTGTAACAATATATCGTGTCACAATATATCGCAATACAAAAATGCAACAATATGTATCGTGGATAGTACACCCAAAATAAAAATGACCCTGTGAGAAAATTTACATTTTCAGAGTCAGTACTACATTAAACTACAATATATTATGTTGAATATAATGTATAATAATTGGGGAATATTAGTGGGTCCTGATAATGCTTATGTTATACTTATAAGTCTTATGTTACCAGTAAAAAGTGGCCTAAGTTACATTATTTTAAATATATCTAGCCAGTGACAGAGTGCAAGCATATTCATCTAAAATAATTCTATATTATTTTCAGGTTCAGAATCATGAATATATTTATTCTGGTGTCACCACTGAGCCTATTCATTTACACCCACAATGTTATATCAAATTTAGCATTTAATCAACAGTACATTTTTTCTTAAAGGGGACCTATTATGCCCCTTTTCACAAGATGTAAAATAATTCTCTGATGTCCCCAGAGTGTCTATGTGAAGTTTTAGCTCAAAATACCCAACAGAATTTTATTTACAGCACGTTTAAATCATAATTTTTTGGGTCTGTGAAAAACGCACTGTTTTAGTGCTTCTCCTTTAAATGCTAATGAGCTGCTGGTTCACGGGACAGGGGGCGGAGCCTAAGCAGCCGCGATCAGAGCCAGAGAACAGTAAAGATGATAATAATAAAACAGACAGTCACAGTAATGGTGTTCATTTCGACCATAAAAATGCCTACAGAGTCAGAGAATATATGCTGTATGGAGTTGGAAAAGGTATAGTTTAATTTAATTACGATTATAACCTATTTGGCATTGCTTGTTGTATACACTATTAATGCAAGCCTGCTGTAGGACTCCGTCTGACGATCTAATTGTCTGAATGATGACACAAAATATACTGATGAGTTTAATCAAGTTTACTGTATGTCACACAAAAGATGAAGCATCAGTTTTTCTTCAGAAAATCACTGTTAGAGCTGAGTAAACAGTATAAGAAGTGCATAAGTAACTTACATAAATTTCTGTTGAGTTGAGGGAGGATTTTCTTTGAAAACAAAATGAATCCACCTCATCTTCAGTGGCTGGCAGATTTCAAGAGTAAATAGAGAGAGCTATGTGAATGAATACATCCAGCTACAACACCTTCAACGCTTGGGAGATACTTCTATGCTTCTCGTGAGTGCATTGCTGCAGCAATGGCTGATGTGTACAACCAGAGCCTGTCTACGGAGAGCCTTGGCACTCCCTATTCAGCCCCATTGTATTGATTTTGGTTGCAGTTCCATTAGAATTCCACTGGGGGTGATCGCGAGCGAGTGCAGAATGAATGGGAGTCAATGGGGTTAAATGTGTCTCTTTCACCCGATTGCCGTTGAGAAATCTCAGATTTTATTGTAGGCTTTGCAAGTTCAACATAGGTTATAGGTCGAAAATTGAATGAACCAGTACTTATGTCCTTTCGATTTCTTACAGGTGGGGCCGTTGTTGGCCGGAACAAGCTAGCATTCTGCTAATGAATGCTGATTGGTCAGTGACGGACTTGCGACTGATTACGACCACAGACCCCGCTTGATGGCACCTGAAGCTAAAGCAGAATCAGAAGAAAGAGCTCGAGCCCGTCTGAGAATGTCCAGAGAATGTCTAATGTAGACAGTTCTGGAATGTCTGACATTATCTTAAGGAGGACTTTCTGTCGAAGTTAATTTTTGTGTACTGTATTTATATTTTGCTGCGGGCAATTTTATTTTCATATCGTTATACATGTATTGTAAAAAGTACATGGGAATAAATGGAATTTGAGTGTTTTTTCTATTCTTGTGTTCAATGTGTTTATATACATGGTAAGGTTATGGTATGACAACCTTAAATAATCCAGTCAATATCCCGCTCAAAAACATTTCAATGATCATAGCATAAATTAGAAATAAAGAAAATGCCTCGTAGATGTGCAGTAATGCATTGTTCCAACAGTGGGAATGGACTGTCATTCTTTTCATTCCCCAAGGATAAAAAAAGGTAATGTTCTTTCTTGCTCCTGTATAAATGGTCATAGGATACCGGCACCTGGGCGGGAATGTTGGCAAAAACTGGAGCGCGGGTAAAATTGCGCATGACCAGAGAATGTCTAATAGGAGTCCGCGCTGCCAGAGCCTGTCTATTAAGACTTTCTCTGGCGCTTCCAAGTGGTTGGGTGTCGAACACTTAACGTACCTTAACCAATTGTTCCATACAGATCGTTTGTTTACGATTTAACAACTTCAGCATCTGCTTAGACTGTATCAGTGGTGCGCACAGACCTCCGGGGCAGGGGCGGAAGAACCAAAAAGGGCACAAAAAACATCGATTTTTTTAAAATAGATCACCTGTATTTAAAGCAGTACCCGTCTGTCTGTTGTGTTTTTATATATTTTAATGACTTTCTCACAATTATTTGGAATATCTCGCTCGATGGAGTGCAGCAGTAGGTCAGATAGCCTCTCATTACCAATGAAAAGATGTTGATACAATTAGAATGCATAACATATACAAAAGTACGTAAATAATATTACTACTAAATATTACTTTACCAAACAAAACAGATAATCAAGTAGGTAATTGAGGAATTCATGTTCAGCTATGTTGATGTTATAAATGTTATGTATTCATTAGTAAAATTTGTCAACATAATTTGTTGTTAGCCGTTGAAATTGAATTTGAATTAACCATCAGCCCTGCAACACATTATAAGCTACAAATTTGTTAAATGAGGAACATGGTCTAGGCTACATGACCTCCTAATAGACAGACAGATAATCACATTGAAACAGTAATTACACAAAACATTGCAACAGGCTAGTTTATTCAGTTTAGGAAATACAAATAAAAGGCATCAAAACATTAAGATAAAGACCTGAAGATTAAAATCTATATAAAGAACATCTTATACTACATCTACAGTAAACTTCACACCAACAGAACTGTAAAAACGAGGGGTCTAACAACAAGAACACAACCAATAATAAATTAGTAAATGAACAAACTTGAAAATGATAGGATACTATACTACAATACTGAACATTCAAACCCCTGGCGACGACAACTTGGTGCAGGAAACCAGGAGAAGGAGAACTTCCTGAGAGAATGCATCAATTGGGTGGCAGGCTGCTGGAATGAAGCATCTTTACACCTCAAAATAGAATCAGGGCTGCACTGTGGTAGTGCAACACACAATTACTTTTCAAATAAAAAGTAGCCTGCTGAAACTAAGATTTCAAACTTTTTTTTTTTGGTGGAACCTATTCTCCTTAGTTCCTTGGACACAACTAATAGTAAATAATAATGAGAAATGATAGGATAGGTTACTATACTAAGTCAAGTCAAGTCCTACAACTTCAAGAATAAAGAAATCAAAAGAACAAAGAATTCAGGAGTATGTGTGTGTGCAAGGGGCTTCTCAACAGAACAATAAAAGTGAAAGGCCTATCAAAAGAACAAGTGGAATACCTAACAATAAGAACAATAACATGAGATGTAAATAATTGGATGATGTAAATAAAGTCCATTAAGTCTGTAACACATTCAACAATTTGAAGGAGAAGGAGAAAACTGCTAGTGAAGAACCAATATGTGGATAAGGAAAATTATGAAAATTATGATTCTAATCCAGGCTTCAATTTCAGGAGAAAGAAATGGCTCATGAACATGAGACGAAGTGACCTCAGACTCTCCATGTCACACGAGGAGTTAATACAGGGGGGATATGTTGTTTGTGAAATGCATTTTGAGGAATGCTTCCTTGTCAAAGTGAGTTGTGCATTTGGAAGGAAATGACAATTTAAATAAAAATAATACAATAAATAATACAATTAATAGAATTACTGATACATTGTGCTGTGTGCTTCTAATAGCACAATGGAAAGGCGACACTCACCAGTGATGCCATCCCTAAATTGGTGGATTGCGACAACCCGCCAACACTTGCCTCCCCACCTCTAAAAAGGCGGAAACAAACTGAAGGTAACAATGACAACTGAGGCTAAGACCAAACAAATAATTAAGACACAAGACCATGAAATTACGTTTACATACATTACATTAAATGAATTAACTTTAACTGATCCTTTGATATTAATTGACTGATTCAATTCTCAAAAGCTAAGCAAAGACAATCTGAGGAGCAGGAAGAAGAGAGGGATATAATAGACACAGAGGCAGGGACAGAAAAAAGCACAGAGGAGACACCAGATATTATAGAGGAAAGGTCAGAGGAGACTCTCGAGACACCAGTTGAGATAGAGGAAAGGACAGAGGAGAGCACAGAAGGGACAGATAATGGAGGCACAAAAGAACAGGCTCAGGTTCAGGTGACCATTCCACTCAGCAGTCTCCAACAAAAGGACCAGGTGATGATCTGATCTTCTTCAATTTCAAGATTGTGACTGTAGCATTATCACAAGACACACATACAGGATGCCTTTTTTGTTATTACAGAGAATTAAACAACTAGAGGCACGCCTTGCACGGCTGGAAAGGCTAAAACAGAGGAAAAGAAAGCCAACTGTCAGGCCTAAAAAACCCAAGTAATGTAAAAAAAAAAGGCAAAAAAAAGCTGCCTTTAGAATTATAAACCCTTGATTTAACAAAAAGGGAATGCATCTTGAATCTTACAATCTACTTACTTGTTCTTCCATAGTCCCCATGAAATTATGGCTGAGATGCTCCAGAGGTGTCCTGAGGGCTGCCAGAAATTGATCAAGGCACAGCTGTCAGAGGCAGGGAAAAAAGACAGAGGAAGGAGGTTTGACCGGAACATGAAGGACCTAGGGCTGCAGCTTTTACACAGCAGTCCAAAGGCCTATCGTCAACTGAAGACGATATTTGCTCTTCCCTCAACAAGAACGCTTAGGCGTTATGTCACTGGACGTGTGGGATATTTCTCTGTAAATACCAATTTATGAAATTAGTCTACTCAACTTCGACCAGTTTCATAATTTGAAGATATAACAAAATCTGATTATTCTATTATAACTAGAGTAAGTTATTAGAGTAAGTATAAATATAATTATTCTGATTATAACTTACTTGTTCCGACAGCCTGGCTTCCTGCAGGGAATCATCTCCCAAATGGGAGTCATCACCACCACTATGACCCCTGTGGAAAGAATGTGCACAGTAGTCCTGGACGAGATGGCAATCAAAAAACAATTTGATTACGACCGGAGAAATGACGCCATTTATGGTGTATCCGGATCAGGAGCTGCTGCCAAACAAACAATGGTCGTCATGGCTAGGGGCATTATGGGGAAGTGGAAGCAGGCAAGCCATATTTAAGAAAAACATTTGTTTTGGATATTGCTGTGTATATTCAAACGCATTTACCTAAATCATGTCTTTCAACAGACCATAGGATATTTCTTTTCCCCAACTTCAATGCCAGCGGAGGAAATTGCAACCATTATTAAAGATGCCATTCACCACCTACAAAACATAGGGCTGACAGTATGTAGTGCACAGATTTTTTTATTTTTTTAAATAACAGCATTAACAAATGCATTACTGCATTGTGTGACAAAATGTATAAACCAATTTCAAAGGTGCAGGCAGTAATATGTGACCAGGAAAGCCCTAATGTTAAGGCTGTGCGTAACCTCGGGGCTAGCCTGGACCCTCTGGGAGGTGAGGAGTCCCACTGCATCCTGGTGGGGTTTCAGAGAGTTCCAGTCATCTTTGATGTACCTCACCTTCTGAAATCAATCAGGAACAACCTGTTCAAATATGGCCTACAGGTAAGCACAGTAAACAAAGCAATCACAATTGCAATGACTCATACTGAACATAAAAGATATCACATTGATTCACACACCAGTACATATTTATTTATATCCTTAGACACAAGGAAAAAATGTTTGTTGGAATTACATCACAAAATTCTACGAGCTGGACAAGCTTCACGCCATTAGAATGGCCCCAAAACTAACAGAGAGGCACATCCACCTGCCTGCATTTTCCAAAATGCGCGTCAGCTTGGCTACACAAGTGTTTAGCCACACTGTCTCTGCTGGTAAAGTTTATCCATCTTTTCAAAAACTTTTCTTCAATAACTAACTGCAGATTGTAATGTGATACTGACCACCTATTCAATTGTCAAATCTGTTGTGACCCAGGCATTTCTGCGATGGTAACATTGCAGAAACTGCCAGCAGAGGCAAAAGATACAGCAGAATTTGTTGCAAAAATAAATCACCTCTTTGACGTGCTAAATTCCAGGTAATTATGTAAAAAAAATAGCACCTTAACTTCAAACATACAACTTACTAACTACACACGATTAACTACGACCTATCCTACTTGCAGATCCGTCAAGGACTCAAATCCCTGGCGACGACCCCTCGGTACTGGAAACCAGGAAAAAGAAAACTTCCTGAGTGAATGTATCAATTGGGTGGCAGGCTGGCAATTCAGGTCAGTTAATAAGAAAAGAAAAACTACACAAAATCAACATCTAGGCTGAGGCACACACTAACCAACCCCCACCCCCCAGATCTCAGCGTAAACCACCACCGTGCCAGCACGGAATGTGCCTCTCCATAAAGAGCGTTCTTCTAGTCCACAAGAGGTGCACAGATGCTGGAATGAAGTATCTGTGCACCTCGAAATTAAATCAGGACTGCATTGAGGTAGTGCAACACAGAATTACTTTTCAAATAAAAAGTTTATAAAATAAAAAGCTGAAAACTAGGATTTTGACCACCTGCTTTTTTCTGTTAGAACCTATTCTCCTTGATTCGGGGCAAAGGGGGCCACAAATACAACCCAAGTGCGAGAGAGTTCACCGCTGCGCTCAGGGGATTGAGTGTTTCCAATATCCTACCTGCCCTTTCTGCATCGGCAGCATCCAATTGCGAGGTGGATGATGGAACAACCCTACTAGCCACAGTCTCAGAGGATGCAATCCCCTCTACCTCTTCCACAACAGCTCCAATGACCTCACTGGCACTCCCTACCTCACTGACCACAGAGATCGAGGACGAAGAACTGGTGTTGATGTCGGACATTGTAGAAGATAAGGTCATCTCTACAACACAAAACACTGCATTGACACAAATAAATCACATGGAACAGACATGATAATGCTCATATTAATGCTCATATTCAATGTAACACTGTATTTTCTCTTACTTGTAGACTGTTGGCGATTGCATCGAGGAGGAGGGCCTGTTCTACGTCACTGGCTGGCTTGTCCGGGTCCTTCAGCAGGAGGAAATAATCCAAGCCTGTCCACACTGCGAGGTGCTGCTGTTGGGTGACCGACATCAGGACCACAGCTATGCTGCAAGTGTGGACCACCCATTCCTGGAGGCCAAAAAATACACAGCATCGGCAAACCTCATGAAGCCATCGGAAAAAATTTTCGCTGCAATCCAGCTTTTGGAGGGGGAATTTGCAAGGCACATAGACACTTTCTGGCCTCACAACAAGATCACCCAAAAAATGGAAAGGACTCTGGGCAATCTGGGTGTGTTCAACAGCCTCTTTAGCTCGCACCCTGAGCATGCCAGCCTATTGGAGACAATAGCTATTAAAAAATTTGTGATGTGCAGGCTCGGGGCAGAAATCCGCGAGAGGAACAGGAGGCTGAGCAAACAACAAAGCGCCATAGCAGCTCAGAGAAAGCTGTCCTCCTTCACGGCCTGAATGGAGAGCTGGAGCTAGAAGACCATTATTGCTGTGGCTGTTCCTGTGAATAAGTTTTTTCTTAATATTAACGAAGTTTAAAACAAGTAGTCTAAATAAAAAAAATACCACATGGAACGATTGTTATTTATTAATTAGCCATCACCATTGTTCTACATTGTTTTAAAGAAAATTAAACTTCAATGAATGCATCCATGTATTTTAGCTGTGAGCTCAGTAGGTATATCTTTGTCTAGAGAAAAATCAATACGGCAACATCCATAAATTAATGATGTTAATATATAAGGTTATTTTATCTTCACCATTGCCGCCATAAATTGGCTAACGTTAGGCTACATAACAGATAGCTAACTGTTGGCTGGCTGTCGAAGAAAATATGATTTCTTCGACAGCCAGCCGAAGAAATCAAAGTCGCTGCCATTACCATTGTAAGTAATATACATATGTAAAATATTCGCGCATTTTCCTTTTTACATTAGCTAACTAAAACTCTTTGTAACTCGTGTATTAACCGAAAGAGCCTTACCTCAAGTAGCAGCTGGTGTTATCGTCGATGCCACGAGTAAGGAAGCCATGAAGCGGAAGTCAGAAATTGCCGTAAAGCAGACCCTCTGGCAGTGTGAAAATATGTGACGTCATCACATTTTTGAACGCTTTTTTAGAGCAGATAAGTGAACTTAAAAATGCAATTTTCAGCTGAGTGTATTATCTTAGCCCCCCCTTTCGAATACAACATTTAAATTACTAGACAAAAAATTATATCCTGAGAAAAGTGGATTTTGAGGGTTTTTCGCCATAGACCTCCATTCATTCTGCACTCGCTCGCGAGCGCCCCCGCATGGACAGAGACGTGTTACTGCAACCAATCCAGAACCCGGAAGTAAGCAGAGAGTGCCAATTCTCTTCCTATTAGACATTCTCTGGTACAACTCGCAGTGAACTCGACCAGGGCGGGTCTAAGTTATAACGGCAGTGTCAGTCAACACTCGGGGGCGGGGCCTGTGGCTTTAGTGACATCACTAAAGTGACATCTTTAGTGATTCTGAAAACGGGTCGTTTGGAGAGACTGCTTTTGATTTATGGAGATTAAAAAAAAAGGGAGTAAGTGGATATTTATCACTATGGTTGTGTACACACACTGCCAACACACATTTATGTCCAAACAACATACAAAAGTGAATTTTGCATAATAGGTCCCCTTTAACCTTTTATTATATGTGTTGGAGTATCGCAATAATATCGTATTGTGAGTTTAGTATCCTGATATGTATCGAATCGTGAAATTAGGGTATTGTTACACCACCAGCTAGTAAAGTTAAGTAAACAAATATCTTACCTTTCCTGTAAATAAGAAAAGTTTCTTCATCTCCAGATGATAAACTCGAGGATCATTCACCCATCCTGATTTAAAATACATGTACGCTTCAGTGCTCTTGTATGCTGTTTTACGGTGTGTACTTTACTCTTAACACCTTTTACCTATTTATTTATTATTCTCAGGTAAAGAAAGTCAAATCTGACCTAAACCGTAAGCAAATTTGGTCAGAAGACTCCTCTGTGGTATGTTCTCATTAAAAGTCTTCCAGCATCATAAATCTCAGAAGGCAGATTTTGTAATCAATTAAATTTCTTTATAGAACTAAATAGAACTTAATCGTTTAAGTATAAGATACAATAAACACATTTTGAATCAAAGGTGTAGTGAGCTCTGGGCTTCTTATCTTCTGCTCGGGGTTTCTTGTCCTCAGCTCTGGGCTTCTAGGCGTCGGGGGCACTGGCGTATCAGTATCCCCTGAGGCAGTCAGTTCATCAGTCTTTTATACTCCTGTTGTTTTTAACAGCCGTTAGGTTGACACTCCTCCAAAGTTTCCCAGATCCTTCTCCAGACAGGTGCAAGCGGTCCACCTCTTCATGTCCTTGAACTCCAGTAAACTCAACTAAGATGGCTGAGTTCATTTAAAGTTCTAGGAGTCCTCTAGCACACACACATAATCGCACTTTTCTGCTCCTCTTAACATGGGTTGGCACAGTCACATAACCAATTACTGTACATCTAAAACAAATAACAACATTGAATGCAATGCATTATATCCAATACATTGGCTAAATATGTGTAACAATAAAGGCATTTATAATAAACAAGGAGGCAGGTAATTGCATTTTCTTGATATTATACAACTATACACTTCTTCATGCAATTATCCTGACTCTTTATCCTTCATTCTCATAATTGTAGCACAAACTTTGTTCACTTCATCAAACGTTACCAATAACATGGACATTTGTCCATCATTCTTAAATAAAGGTTTGTTACAGATCATGCAATATTTCACCCAGTTTTGTTTTCTGGTTCCCATAACAGAAATAATCAATTATATTTCTTTTGTAATTGTATTAAAATTATTTATTTATCAAAGGGGCAAAATTTTGTGCTCTGCTTGTTTATCATATATTAGGCCAATTTGGATCTCAAAAAGAATCCATTACTTAAAGCACCCGGTCTTCCCTAGGAGTCGCGGCTCCTCCCCTGGCTCAGCATCAGACAAGGTATGCAGAAGCCCAGCTAGGGGATGCGCTTCCAGGTGAAACGTGGAAGCGTGAGCCGCTACATATACTGGGATCTTTAGGGCACAAAGTCAGTATCTGGGGTATGATGGGTTTTCTTGCCCCAACTACAAGTTTAAACATCACCCTTGGTTTGAACCAGTCTAGAAATTTCTTCAATATTCAAACAGTGCACAAGGTTTCTTTTTTATTATTGCTTGTAAACGTCCAGTTCCAAACCAAACGCCCGTGCGTTTGTCGACCTCAGAGGGTTAAGAAATGATTACTGGATTTGGTGTAAGATATTTGAATGAGAAAATGAGATGCTTGAAAATATTTGACCCAGAGGTTTGGAACTGGACGTTTACAAGCAATAATAAAAAAAGAAACCTTGTGCACTGTTTGAATATTGAAGAAATTTCTAGACTGGTTCAAACCAAGGGGGATGTTTAAGCATTAACAGATTCTCAGATATCATAATTGTAACATCAAATAACAAACCCTTTTGTAGTAATTGTTGCATAAACATATCACATCCTACAATTATTTAATTATGGTTACATTTCATACATTTACTATAATCAGAACAATCCAGTTATTAAACCTTTGTATCCAGAGTAATTCTTCTAATGTTTCCCTTAATTTCTGAGAACAATATATATGTTCAAACATAAATTATATAAATCAAATTGTTCCTTGTTATACATAAGGTTCCCATTGTAAAGTTCATAAACAATCTCAAGTTAATAATGTCCATCTTTAAACCTTTTGTATTTTAAATTACATTTACAAGTTCGTCTTTTAACATGCCCTACGGTCACAAGAGTTTCTTCTTCAATTAGCATAGCATATATTTTATTTTACTTAATATATTATATACATTCAAAGTCCACTGAAGGCAAGGGATTCTTTAATTCATAAAGATTTCAAAATATTTCAAAAGCAAAAACAACAACATTATTTTCAGTAATTTCTTACTATAAATTATCTTTACATCCCCATTATAAGGTTCACACTTTGTTACATCAGCGTTTGGTGGCATCACACACATTTTAAATCCACAAAAATGAACCCAATAATTAAATCGTCTTATCAGGAGTTCTCCCCCTAAACATCTCCTTAGTTAAATCTAAAAGGTATAATCTTTTCTAACCCCAGATTTGTTTGTTACTATAGTATAATACATTTCCACATAATTCAATTAGAATATTATTTATTCATTTACAGCAATATATTTTGTTTTCTTAAATCAACATGTTTTTATCAGTCAGTAAAAAACATAAATACTTGGCATTATAGATGACAAAATTATTACATTTTATCATAAGTTCATTCGTGTTTACAATATCAAACACCCACTTCACAATAGTCCTCACTGGGGTTAATACCATTTATGAGTCTTCCCCTACCATCCTAGGAAAAAAAATATCGCTCCCCAGATGTAGATATACATTTTGCTCCGTTTCGTTTGGACATTTAACGGCGTAAACATACACGCGGAAGATGACGGCGTGAACATACACGCGGATAGCGCAAAATGCGTATAGATAACACCACTTGACTTGAAAGTGGCGTGTATGTTTACGCAAAGTCATGATGTCATGTTGCTTTGTTTCTGCTGCCAAGTACGTGCACACATTTTTTTTTTTTCTAAAAAGAAATACTGTCTATTTTAATTTTTAATTCTATCATGATATTTAGGATGATGTTTAAAAATAACCCATGTTTTATATCATTTTTCATTTCTCACTCTTACTACAAGTAGGAGGTATTAGCCTCCTATCCATGTATTATTTTATCTTATATTACCATTATCTCGTGGTTATTTTTCCTTCTAGCCAATGCTAGAATATTCTTCAACATTCTTCATATTATTTAATAGTTTTCAAAATATTAGTTTCATTATCACCTAATAAGTCTCCATAACTGTATTAAGACTTTTAGGATTTGCTTCTATGCCATTTTCTAAATAACATTCTTACACAATTCATATTTAATTTGTCCATGAATGTTCTTCTTAAACTTTGCTAAGACTGACTATACTGTTGCAGTGTTTACTGATGTCTTTCCATTTTCCCCAAATATTTCAGTTCTAACCAAATGTATAATTTTCTCTCTTATCGACAAAATCTTTTAATTTCCTGTAATGTTCCTTTAGGGTAGATTCACCTTACAGTGAATAATCTTTGTTTACCTTCCTATTAAATATTTCTATCAGGACACTCACTTTAAAACATCTTGTTCTTTCTGTTTGTAATACTAATATCATTGGTTTTTTTCTCCAATTTTTGACCCTAATTTACTTCACCTATATTCTAGTGCTTTATACAGTGGATTCATCAGGCAAGATTATGCAGATATGAGAATCCCATAATTTCAGTAGTCTCATAGTGCACTATTCAAACGTTCTTCCTTTATGTACTATTAAATATGTTTTTCCCACTTTCTATATTTTATACTTGTAGATTTTCCACATTAGCTTTATAGCACAACTTCCTGCTTTATTTTGCTCCCAAAAACTTTAGTTCACTTAAATCGCTTGTACGGTTAGGCTACAATAAAATCAACAAAATGCCAAATTGCTGCTACATTCATAATAATTTAAACAATCAATAATTATCATTTACCCACAGCAATTGATTTATATTAGCAGGATTTTTCTATATTTCAGCATTATTCTTCCTCTTTTTGGACTATTTACTTTAATTGTTTTTGATAAGTAAATTCCAAAGTATCATTCTACCCACATCAAAAACTTTTAATATTTTACTGTTTTGTTAATCTTGTGCCAGCTCTTTCTCTTGGCACAGGCAATCGAGGTGCTTTGCTGGTGGTCCTGTTCCCTTTTTCCTTGAAGACCAGCCTGTCGTGCTGAGTGAACCTCTGCTAGCAGGCTCTCCCCCTTCCAGAAGTTCACTGGCACACAGGATCAGCTCTGCCTTCCAATCATGTATTTGCCTTTCAATCACTTTTTTTCTTTTTTTTTAAATTATATATATTATTCATTTAATCACATTCCCCCTTTTTGGGAGATTTTTTATTGTGATCAATTCTTACGCTATATTGTAAATAGCTTTTAGCAATTGTTTCCATTAACCATTTCTCACTTTGGTTGGAATATTTCCTTCTTCAAAGCAAGATTTTAGGCTCTCTAGTGTTCTCCCAAGTCTCCTGTGACAAAACCAGCAGCCACTTGCCTTGCACGTCATTTGTATTTATTTCAATACATTATGACCATATTTACGACGCTAGAAATACCCAGCTGTTTCCAAGTCTGATTTCTTCGTACACCTTTGTTCCATAATTTTGCCTTAAATGGTTAAATCACCAAAGGTCCATGCCCCAAATTCTATGCCTATTGCCTACCATATATACCAGCAAATTACTTTGGTTAATGTCTTTCAAACATTCATCGCATTTAGTCCACTGCAACCCTGTTACATTAACAGTCCTATGCATCCATGTGCTCGCCGATAGTCACTGGGTCATTCATTATTACTTTGAGGATAACTCATCCTACATTCCTGGCAGACAACAACACACTAGGTTCTTTCATTGTTTGTTGACAATCTTCTTTTTCAATTCATCGTTAAATTAACCTCAGTCCTGTTAATACCTCTCTAGTTATCTCTAACTTAAGAAGCTTTTCTTTATCTAAATCATACTTTTATTGTTAATTTCAATTTCATTTGTCACCTTGTTTTTTTTAGCAAGGATCAAATTCCTCTTAAATCAGAGGAAATGTTCTAATAACTCCAAATTTCTTAGTAAACTATCCTCACTTTTATTATTATTTTTACATCTGTAAATGTCTAATCTCCATGTACAGTAAGCTTATTCAGACATTTCTTACAGTCACTTTGTATGCAGTACTTTTGATTTTCAGTTTGTTAAATAGCTGTAAAATGAAAAATATTAATTTCATTTATCACATCTTGCCTGCAACTTTTATTAGTAGGCTATTAACAGCTGTTCTTGCATTTTGATCACTCTGCTGCATATCTTAATATTTATATTAGAACTCATTTCAGTTAATCAATATTCAAACCTTGTCTTTGTTCTAAATATCCTAAAACTATTTGCTCAGTCTAAAGCAGTCACTACTTCCACTGTAGTAAATTATACATTTACTTTTGTTATGTACATTATTATTTTATCATGATTATTATCATTATTTTTTTTTTTTTTTCTGAGGCCACATTTACACATAGCCGGGTATTTAGAGAAACAAATATTTCTCCCCCTCCATTTTCAAAAATAACATCGTGCACACAACATCGTTTTCAAAAAAAGTTGTCGTTTACATCAACCCGCATAAATACAATGGGTGGCAGTGTAGGGAGAAGGATAAAGCCATGCAAGCCAATCAGAATCCTCAAAATCGACAACAACGAATAGCACGAGCGACTTCCTGTTCCTTTCAAAACAACAGACATGGCGCGAGGTTCGTTCGTGTGGACAGACAGCGAAGCAAATGCAAACAGGCCAAAAGCGTTTGCACAAAAGTAAAAATGAGTACCACTTTAACAGCATCCATGATCAAATAGTAGCCAAACAAACTCTAAACATAGGGCGCTCACATGACGTAAGCATTTTCTGGCGCATAATGTGACGTTTGAGAACCTAAAACCCCGTTTCTCACAGTTGACACGGCAACACATAACCGCCGTTTTCAGAAATCTCCACTTTGGCCGGAGTTTTTAGAAATAATCGTTTTCTGGGATAAAAACGGCGTTTTCGTGTAAATGACAGGCCAAAACGCAGGGAAATATCTGCGTTTTCCCATCGTGTAAACGGGGCCTAAATTCATTCCTACGATCCATCCACTTTTTCTCTCTATGTTTCTTCCGGCTACTCCCGTTATAGGGGTCATCACAGTGGATCATCCACATATCTGTGTGGCATTGGGGTTAACAACAAATTCCTTTCCTTGTGCGACCCAGCATTGGGAGTGCACTCATGCAACGCCAGACGCTAGAACTCCCTAAAAATCCATGAACTACTATAATATGTAACCCACTTAATTATTTTAATATCTTATTTCTTGTTCACTATATTTAACATCTATATTTGACTTTTAAATTACTCCATTATAATTGTTGCATATCTTTAACACATGCAATAGTATTATATCTTTAACATAAACAATAATAATATTATAATGTCTGTCTCAATGTAGGAATATGTTTCTTGTGATCAGTCAAAACTTCAAAGATTAAATTCTCACTAAGGCAGTGCTTCTCAATTATTTTCTGTTATGCCCCCCCTAGGATGAAGTAAACATTTCGCGCCCCCCAACTCTCTGCCGCGACTGTAAATAGTATAATTTGTCTATAAAATTGTTATAAGTACACCTCTGCATAACATTGTATCCTTATTAACATTAAAGAAAACAAAAAAAGAAAGAAATATAGATCAACTTACAACAAAGAATAAATTTATTAACATTGTTTTTTAGTCTGTAACATAAAATACTTAAAGTGCATCAATTTGCCTGAAAAAAAAAAAATAAATCAATCCTTATTTAAAGTGTAAACATTTTTTGACCATTTGATACTGAAAAATAAAATTAAATATAATCAATAAATATTAATAAATTCAAATCGATCAGCAACATTAACTCAGGAGCACAATATATAAAACACTTTGATCTATAAAACAAAAATGAATAAAACAATTTGTGCTGATTTTTTTATTTTTTTTTTATCAAAATGAGGAAGTCAGGACTGAAGTAACACTCACAAAGCAAGACGATTGTTGGCAATATTCAGCACGTTTTCGCTGAAAAAACTCAAGCGGTTTATCAGCGTGATTGGGGTGTAATGTCTTTAAGTGATGCCTTTATTTATTTTGCTTCATGCTGTCCGCTGCCAACATTTTTAGACACAGTAAACATACCGGTCTTACTTCGTCTCCCACCGTAGTCACAGTGAAGCCAAGCGCAACATACACTTCGTCATATTTCCTCGTCTTAGCTTTCGGGAGACTTACGTTTGTCTCATTATCTCCGTCTCTCTCCGCCTTTCTTTTCATCCCTGTTAAATATTTTTCCATGGTGTCTCTTAAGGGTTTGTTATCTGCACTTCATATCTCATGCTCTGTGTTGTGTGCTCTTGTTCAGTGCAAAAAAAAAAAACACTTCCTGAAAAAGCATGTTCCCCGGGGTCTCGCGCACCCACTATTTGAGAAGCACTGCACTAAGGTGTTAAATTTGGTCCAATATCTATTATATATTATATATTCTGTTTCCGTTTCTCTACTTTTCTTTAAGTCAAGCTAGCTTATCAGCTGTATTAATATCATATCACTGTGTTTTCTTTAAAATTGTCTGAACCTTTTAGTCCAGCCAGACAAAGGCTTAATCTATATAAGAGGTTAAGTCCCCCCAACATTTTTTAAAGCTTTAGAGCTAAATCAGTTAGTGTACCTGGCGGTCTATTTTCCCGTTTTTCAAAACAGTTTAATTCAAACCCTGTTTCTCCATGTATTGCTGGGTTTGTCTGGCAAAAATGCTGTTGAGCGACCTTGAGCTACTCCCGTGAGCTCTGCGTGCTAGGCTGTACCAGGAGAAAAGTCACTCCCCCTAACATGCTTCTCTTTCGGACTTCAAACTGAAATCTTCAGTGCATATAGTTTTACAAACAATTGTACTTTTTTAAGAAACCTCTTTCCTTTTTTATGACTTTTTATTGTTACAACATAAGATATCAATCATCCTTTTATTATAATGTTTTGCTTTTATTTTATTTTTCTTCCTCACTGCAATGTTTCCACATTTGAGGCTCTCTAACTGTAGTTGTTTGTCAAATGAAGCATATCTTTTGACCTCGGTCAAAAATTCCAACTTGGAATATCTTTTGCACAGAACTGCTAAACTTTTTCTCAGAAGCAAGGTATGTTTTTATTTTTATTTTATTTTATTAATTGATATCATATTGTATCAGCATCAATATTCAAATTTCCTAATGTTTTTATCTCATTAGTCTAGTTATAATTGCACTAGATACTTAGGGTAAAGTTACTGACAATACAGCAACAGTGAAGCAACACTTTAGTGACTTAAATCTCTTCTTAAAACATTTTATTTTAAGATTTACTTGATTTTCCATTTTATTTGTTTATATTTGTATTTAAAATGTGTAGTTTTCACTCTTGTGTTTGCCTGTAAAGCGCTTTGAGAAAGCAACTTTTAAAGGTGCTATATAAAATAAATGTATTATTAATACTTGGGTAAAGCTGGTTTTATATTCACACATTCGGCACAAACTACAACACATTTTTTTGTTTTTCTCTATAGAACTCAACGTCTTTCACATGGCTGCTTTAATTGCACTAACATTTCAGCTTATTCCTGTTTAGTTTAATCAATTATATTTTTTTCTAATATGTAAATATGCTTCATCATTTGCTAGCAATAACATGCTTTAATGTAACTCATTAAGCCATGTATTTTATGCGTATAAACAAACCACTTCAGATTCCAAAATCTAAAACTCTTAAACTCAAATTTGTTAAACATTAATAATCTTTTGTATATATACTTATTAAATCTAAGTATATAAGCTTTTAAACAGTTTTTGCTTTATTGAGTCCTCAATTAAATTAATAAATCTAAATTTCACTGTCCAGGGTGTTTCCTTAGCTATCTTGAGCAGCTGGAATGATAGGCATTTCACTCCTTTAAAACCTTCTGCCATTAGTATAATAGTATTAAAAATAAATAAATAAATATATATATATATATATAAATATATATATATATATATATATATACATAAAAACAGCTTTTCCTTCTTTCACAACTTCTTCAATTGGTATAGACCTCTCTTATCTAAACGTATTTATTAGATCGATTTTCAATCTGTTATTCTTAGTTTCTCAGATGTTAATAAAACATCTATCAGACTTTTTCCTCCAGTCCAAAACATTGTATCTTGTCGCTAACTTAAACATTCCATTTAATAAAACTCTTTGAATTTACTATATTTTTAACAGCTCTCCTAATCTAAGAAGTTTACAATACAAGTTTTTGTATAAATTTCTGTATAAAAATCCATACTTCATGTATAGTTATAATTCACTTTTTACTAATTATAGCTCATCCTTCTTGCTTATCTGTTCGTCCGACTGTTTGTACAGTATTTTATTTAATTATTATTATTTTTCTAAACTGTAATATTTATTCTTATTTCCTTTATTTTATTTTATTCTATGTAAAGAACTTTGAATTACCATTACGTAAGAAATGTGCTATGTAAATAAACTTGCTTTGCCTTATCTTGTTATTTTAATAAATGAATTAATTTCTTGCTGCTAGCCCTTAATTCCATAATTTTAAATAAATTATATTTTCTTACCTTAGAGTAGCAAAGTTTCCCTGTAGAAAACCCGTTATAGTTCAGTCTCGGTCACATCTCCATTTTTGAACCTTTATCAGCGTACCAAGCCCTGTTCTAAGTTACTGAAGTATTTATCATTTTCTCTGCTGTAGACATTATTTATAATTTTGTTCAAGACTAAAGTAGCCTATAAAATATGAAATATTCTATTCATGTTTGTTTGTTTGCCCACTTATTTAATTTACATATTGATTTATTACTTCGTATTATTAATATTATTTAGTTATTACTATCTTTTAATTTTTGTGACCTATTTCTCTCAGTAATCTATCATTATATTTGTCTTTATATCCAAGACAGATACACGTTTGTCTTGTAGCAAAATCTCGGCTCACCTATATACATTTTCTAATGCTTTAACCTCCTGTCAGCATAGGCACTATATGGTAATGTCATTCTTAACTCCTACCTGTTTACTTATGTTTGCAGTATGACCTGACATGATTTAAGTCTAATATTTCAGCTTATAAACTATTCATTGAATTTTGGGTTAAAAGTCAGACTAGCATATTCAAAGTCCCAGTGTCTTTTTCCATCTCTTCTTCTGGACTTTGAAACTTCTCTTTACCAATATTAACCCTCTCTTGTCTTTTGAAGTTCTTAACTTCTTACGGTGCCTAAGTCTCGCTTCAGAAACTAATTTTTGTTTTTAATGACACTATTACTTCTAAAGTTTTAGTCACTTTTCTACTTAAACCCTCAGTAAATGGGTTCCCATTTTAGACTGGTTAACTTTATATCTCTGTAAGTAAAATTTCTGTAGGCAGTTTTTTTTTTCATTTTTATCGTTTTCCTCTTAATAGCATCCTACTTTATTTCTTTCTATCAGAATATTTGTATTTAGTCCTCTGTTTTTACTACATTAACCTCTGACTAATCATTCAATATTAAAAGTATATATTTGTTACATTCAACATAATATTATTTGATTACCTGCTTTCACTTTCTGTGTTGTGTATCAGAGGTATTGGACTTTAACTCACCCTGACTCTGTTGTAAAACTCTCATTTGGAGGCATGGACGGCCGAGAGAGTCCTTCCGTCTCATGTTGCCCAGCAACCGCTAGTGCGGTAGCGCCGAACAAACACGCCAGGCTTGTTCGAGATGCATCGGCTTCTCGCAGATCGATCGCCGCATGACATCAAAGCACTGCGATAGCGATCTAAAAGCACAACACTCCCGCAGCTGATCGGCCCTCGCCGCTCCGATGCATCTCGAACAAGCCATCAACAATAACGGACGTTGCAATACTATGGATGTGTCACAGGTCGGGATGGGCCAAGCCAGACTGCGCCCACCCCTGAACCAGGACCACCTCGAGGAGCGTGTCAGAGGGAGGAGTCGGAGACAGAGAATAAATTCAACAAATTTTATTTAGAAGTAAAAGCAATTTGAAAATCCTAATCTAAAATCTTCTTCCTTCTTGCCCTCAGGGATCGAAGGTGAACGGTGCAACAGCCGGGGTCTCTCCCGCTCTCTTCCTCAGTGCGGGCCCTGTAGTGGATGGGACAGCGAACAGGTAAGTGGTCAGGTAGGTCTTTCACAGGTGGGGATGCAGTGAACAGGCGAGCGGTCCGGTAAGTCTCTTCTGGTAAGTAAATACTTCCAACCTTCCTTCCTTCTTTCACAGGTGCAAGATTTGAGGCAGATGGATATCAGTCGAGTACGTATGCAGCAGGTACACGGTCTTATGGTGGGGCGGCTGGGGAGTCTTCCTTGGGTAAGTAAGTGATTCCAACCTTCCTTCCTCCACAGGTACGAGATCTGGAGCAGATGGACGTCGGTCAGGTACGTATACGGCAGATTCACAGTCTGATGATGGGGTGGCGAGAGAATCTCCCTGGGGTAAGCGAATAATTCCAACCTCCCTCTCTTCACAGGCACAGAAACTGGAGCAGATGGATACTCCAGACAGAGTGTACCAACCTCACGTTCGTGAAGGACAGCCACTTCTCTCAGCACAGGTGACTATAGGGATACAGTAGACTCGAAGTCGACAGGCTGCACAGGGCTTCTACTGAGACAGACAGAAGGAATACTTCAAAGCAAGCATACAGTTCACATGAGTTGGAAGGGGACGAACACTTCTCACGATACAGATGAGTTGCAGGAATACAGCAGACTCAAGTCGACAGGCTGAACAGGACTTCTTCTGGCATAGATGAGGTGGATATTGTGGTGAGATCTGGTATTACTCCCACTTTCCTGATTAACCCCAAGTATCAATGTGTCAAGGTGGTCTTTTGCTGTCAGGTCAGAATAAGTATCACTCCCTCCTTAGCTTGTTATAATTTATACCAGTAAATCTAGGTATAGTCCCTACACTCCCAGGAAACAATAATAATCAACATTTACTAGACATATGAATAAAATTCATGCTTACCATCCAGCAGAATCGCTCTTGGAATCCTTGTTTTCTTTGTTTATAAAAGGATTAATAAATTGCTCTGACTCTTGCTTTATAGAACTGTTTGTAATAGCTGAAGTAAAAACTTAACAGTGATTGTCTTTTAGAAATAAAATTTTATTTATACAAAAGATTAAAACACTGGTTATACAAAAATTAAAACTTGTAGCAAATCAAAAGAAAATGTTACAGGTTATAAAACTTCAGCTTATTCAAGCTCAACAGGGCAGTCCTGTATGAGTGAATATTACAAAGGCTAAATACCTTGAAGCAGTTCAAGCAATTGGAGTAAATATGAACTTGCTCTCATCCGAGGTGTTTTCAAGTTACAAAAATACAGCAGAGCAAATTAAACCAAAATAAATTCAGCTAGGATTAAACTAGAAGAGATCTGATTTCTCTCTAGTGATGCAATCGACATCAGAATCAAAAATGCAGCAACTAACAGTCAAAAATGCAGTCATATTTATACGGAACTGAGGTACATTGTTCTAATACAGTTTCTTGGGTTTTTTCCAGAGGAACTCAGTCTCATGATAGGGTCTTGCAACATCAACCATCTATAGTCTCTGAGGGGGTTTTTGATGACACTGCTGTTTCCCATAAATGGGTATTCTTGCGTCCTTTCCGTCCTTTGCGCTTCTTTGGACTTCTATGTATGTGTGTGCGTGTATATGTATCTGGAAGTGTATTTGTAGGTTCGCAATACCTATTAAAATTCACACCTCCTGCCACAATATTCCAGACAGAGCGGGCCAGCCTTACGTTCACGGCAGAGGGGACTACAGGGATACAGCAGACTCGACGTCGACAAGCTGTACAGGGCTCCTACTGAACAGACAGAATGGATGCTTCAAACAAGTATACAGTTCATATGCGTGGCAGGAAACGAACACTTCTCACAATACAGCTGAATCGCAGGAATACAGCAAACTCGAAGTCGACTGGCTGAACAGGGCTTCTTCGGGCACAACAGAATGGATATTTCAGACAGAGTGTGCCAGCCTTACGTTCGTGGCGGAGGTACAGTCCCTTCTCCCAGCACAGGTGGACTACAAGGATGCAACAGACTCGAAGTCGATAGGCTGCACGGGGCTTCTACTGAAACGGACAGAAGGATGCTTCACACAAGGTATACAGTTCATATGCATAGAAGGGAGCGAACACTTCTCACAATACGGCTGCGTTGCAGGAATACAGCAGACTCAAAGTCAGCGGGCTGAACGGGGCTTCGACTGAGACAGAATGGATATTTCAGACAGAGCATGCCAGCCTCATGTTCGTGACGAAGAACAGTCACTCCTCCCAACACAGATGGGCTACCAAGATACGGCAGACTCGAAGTCGACAGGCTGCACGGGACTTCTACTGAGACTGACCGCGAACATTTCAACAGGGCATCTCCTCTCCTATTAGCCCAAACAGAGGGGTTAATTCAAATCCCAGATGATAATTCTTCAACATCCACACTGTTAGAACAGATCAATGACACAGAACTCTCACGATTGACAGTAGACCAGCGTAGCACAGGGAGAGTGCACAGCAAAGGGAATGTATCTTCCACACACACAGCAATTCCACTTCTAGCATATAATGTGGGGGAAACGTCAATCTTAGGCACTGCAAACTCACTTCACAAAGTGCAATTTAAAGCCAGCACTCACCCTTGGGTCTCTGTGCGAGGGGGGGGCCAAGATCATCAATACTGCTGGGGATGCTTTAGGATATTTTTCTTCACATACACAAGCAGAGTTCACATCACCATTTTTAATGGAGAGAGAGATAAAAGACCGGTAATGAATCCATACAATCCAATCAGTGATATTTATGATCGTGATCCAAACACTCCCAGCCACATCCAATTCAGTGTCAAACACATGCAATTACGAGACTCAGTTCTCAGTTACTTATGTCACGGGGTGACAAACAGCCCCGGAACAATTCCCCTCTGGAGAATTGTTCCCATCAGGACGTTTTCAGCGTAACACCATCCCCGGACCTGTATGAGTGTTTGTCGTCATGACAACTAAACGGCAGATTGGTGACAGGTGTAAGGGCTTCACGTTGAGTGTTTGATTGAGACCACTCCCGCTTCTTGACAGGATAAAAACACACAAGGAAGAGAAGGCTGGGTTGTGCTGTGTGGTGCGGGGTTGTGCTGTGTGGTGCGGTGCCATGCGGTGCCATGCCATGCTGTGGTGTTGCGCTGTTCTTCTGCCCCGTTGATCTGGATTGTTCTTCCCCCTGATCGTTGGTGGCTTCTCTCCCGTGGGGATTTGTTTATGGAACTGCAGTTGAGGGGTTGTCTTGAAGGAAAAGGAGTGTTATTTGAGAGGACTCGGGGACGGCCAAGAGGAATGAAATTCGCTGACTGAGCTGGGGAAGAGACAGATGAGTAGTTATCAAACTGGATCTCATAACTGCATGTGTTCTACACTAAATTGGGTATTGGATTGAAGTGTTTGGAGCATGTGTACACCCTTCACCGAGTGAAATATTGATTCTTGTTGATTTCCTCATCTCCTCTCCCCGATTGGAGTCCAGCAGAGTGAAGTCCGTCTGTGACCTTGAAGACAAATCTCTGGAGTGTCCTGTCCGCCCCTGGCGATCATCAGTCCGGTAGACCAGGATCTGTGGGTGAGTGCTGGCCTTATGCGCACTAGAAGAGTGGAATTGCAGTGTGTAAATTGACGTTTCCCCTCACGAATACATGTTTAGAGTTGGATTGCAGTGTGTGTGTGTGGAAGAATACCTGTTATTGCCCCGCAACTGCCCATGTGCCCTGGGGATCTACTATTTACTGTGAGAGCTGAGTGAGATTGCTTACATCTACGTGCGGTGTCTAGTAAGAAGAACCTCTGCGAGACAACATCACCCCATTTGAGAACTGTATATTGCTGTTGAAGTTGATTCTGTCTGTCCTAGAGAAGCCCCGTTCAGCCTGCGACTGTGAGTCTGCTGCAGCCCTAAGCCTACCTGCATGGTGTGAAGTTATCTGTCCCCTGCAATGCACGTGAGAACTGTATACTGCTGTTGAAGTTGATTCTGTCTGTTCTAGAGAAGCCCCGCTCAGCCTGCGACTTTGAGCCTGCTGCAGTCCTAAGCCTACCTGCATGGTGTGAAGTTATCTGTCCCCTGCAGCCCACGTGAGAATTGTGCATTGCTGTTGAAGTTGATTCTGTCTGTTCTAGAGAAGTCTCGCTCAGCCTGCGACTTTGAGCCTGCTGCAGTCCTAAGCCTACCTGCATGGTGTGAAGTTATCTGTCCCCTGCAACCCACGTGAGAATTGTGCATTGCTGTTGAAGTTGATTCTGTCTGTTCTAGAGAAGCCCCGCTCAGCCTGCGACTTTGAGCCTGCTGCAGTCCTAAGCCTATCTGCATGGTGTGAAGTTATCTGTCCCCTGCAACCCACGTGAGAATTGTGTATTGCTGTTGAAGTCGATTCTGTCACTTGTGATATTCACTTGTCTACTGCTCTCTCACTGCGAGTCTGGCACCAGTCTGGAAAGGAAGTGCACCTTGAACCCTCTACTCACCTGTGATACGCACCTGTCTACGGCCCTCCTACTGTGAGTCCGGCACCAGTCTGGGAAGGAAGTGCGCCTCGATATCCTTACCTACCTGTGATACTCACCTGAGATACTCGCCGGTCCATACTCGCGGCGGCGCTGCTCCGGGTCCCTGGGAAGAAGAGGACAAGGAACTTTAGATTAGGATTTCTTAATTGCTTTTAAAATAAAATAAAGTTGCCATTCCTTTTACTCCTGCCTCTTGCCTCCTCCTTGATACGCTCCTCTGGGTGACCATGGTCTAGGGGTGGGCGCAGTCTGGCTTGGCCCACTCCGACCTGTGACAGACATTTGGCGTAGTCGGCAGGGTCTACCTCGAGTTGAGCGACCAGAGGTTGAGATGGCAGAAGAGGAAGAGCCCGGGGTGCGGCAACCGGTCATGCCGATCTTCATGGGGGCTCCGTGGGCTCCGAAGTATGGAGGCCCGGGATCTGAAATGAGTTTGTCGATGTGGAAGACCCAGGTAGAGTACCTGGCAGGGCTTCAAGGTCTGAGTGCCCCACAGAAGGTTCAGTTTGTTCTAAACTCCTTGGATGGAGAAGCGAGAAGAGAAGTTCAGGCGGCTCCGGAAGCAACCCGAGCAACTGTTTAGGCCATTTTTGACTTTCTCACGGGACAATATGGAGACGCCACCCCGGTAGCTGTTCTGAGAACGCAATTCTTCAATTCTCGGCAAGGCCCTCGCCAATCTGTTCGGGCATTTACCCTACAGCTGCGGGAGCAGTTTTCTAGACTTACGGGGAGACAGGATCATGGCCTGGGGGGCGAAGAGGCTCTGCTCCGAGATCAGTTTTTACTGGGGTTACGGGAGGGTCCTGTGCGCCAGAGTCTGCGGGTGCAATTTCGACGAACACCGAATCTGACTTTTGAAGAGCTTCGACGAGAAGCGCTGGCCCTTGAGCATGATCATACGGAGAATGTAGATCCCCCCAGCTGTCTAGCCACGAATGTTGTGGGCACCCCTTCGACTACTGTGGCACCCGACTGGAAGCAGGCCCTTCGGGAAGAGCTGAAGAGAGATGTGCGGGAACAAATGTTTGACCTGTCCAAATCTTTTATGGAGGAGCTCCGTCGAGAACGCCTCCAGTTGTCCTCTTTACCGCGGGAGCGGGCTTACTCCGATGGAAATCGTCCCCCCGACCGCCGTCCATCCCGACCTTCGGGCTCTCGATTCCAGTGGGATGAACACGGGCGTCCCATTTGTAACGGCTGTGGAGAGCCGGGGCATTACTTTCGTCAGTGTCCTGCTCGATGTGCATCGCAAGGGGGTTTTTAGAGTTTCCGGCCACTGTGGGTCAAGTGGTCGGGACCCCCTCATCAGACCCCTTCCTACCTACTTCTTCTAGGAGCCGCTTGGTGGGCTGTTGCCCGGTGGTGGTAGTTCAGGTTAATGACCAGGAAGTGCAGTGCCTTTTGGATACAGGCTCCCAAGTGACCCTATTCACCGAAAGCTTGGCCCATGAGTTGTTTGGCACCGAAAGTCGACCACCTGCGGAAGCCCCCTGGTTGACGCTACGTGGGGCAAATGGCCTCGACATCCCGTACGTAGGATATCTTGTGACTGATCTGAAGATTCACGGAGTTGTAGTGCCTCAGAAAGGAGTGGTGGTCGTACGAGACACATGCCTGGGGTCTCATCGTGCCCTGATTGGGATGAACGTCATTGCAGACTGTTGGGAGGATCTGTTTCGAAGTAGACCGGCTCGGGCAGTTACAACATCGGCCGGCCAGGAGTGGGACCGCATCAGGGCTGACTGCCGCCGGGTATGTCTTGCTGAACGACAGGGGGACAGGGAAAGCACGGGAAGAGTGGCCTGCCGTTACGCCTTGTCCATTCCAGCTCAGAGTGAGGCTGTGGTCTGGGCCAGGTTGCCCCCTCGACTTTATAGTCCGGAGGAATGGGTCATGGTGGAACCCCATGAAGATGGTCCCAAGGTGGAAGTCGCTCGAGGATTGGCGACTGCTCGGGGGGGCCGGGTCTCAGTGCGGGTTAGGAACATGAACCCCTTCCCTGTGCATTTGTATCGTCACCAACGGTTGGCCCGAGTGACCTCAGTGAGACCCCAGCAGGTTCGTGAACAGGGTGAAGTTAACTTCAATCGAGTGAGCCCGACAGTGGTCGAGGTGACCCTGGCACGAGCTGGTCCGGAGGCGGGAGAGACAGGAAGAGGAATGCCTGCCCACCTGACGGGGGAGTCTTTACGGGGTGAAGGACTAGGTGAAGAGCAATTGGGACAACTCCAAGAGTTCTTGATGAAATGGCAACACTTGTTTTCCACTCATGACGAGGACTACGGTCGCACAGATGTGGTAAGACATCAAATCCCAACTGGGGACGCTGCACCCAGCCGAGAGCGTTATCGACCCGTGCCCCCGACCTTATACTCAGAGGTCCGCACCCTTTTACGAGGGATGCTCGACAAGGGGATTATTAGAGAGAGCAGTAGCCCTTGGGCCGCCCCGATAGTACTGGTTCGAAAGAAAACAGGTTCCTGGAGGTTTTGTGTGGATTACCGAAGGCTGAATCAAGTAACCAAAAGAGATGCTTTCCCGTTGCCTCGAGTTGAAGACTCTCTCACGAGCCTCACACAAGCCACCTGGTATTCCACTCTTGACTTGGCCAGCGGTTACTGGCAGGTGCAGATGGACGAGCATGACAGGGAGAAGACAGCGTTCACTACCCCTTTCGGCCTATATGAATGGGACCGGATGCCATTCGGCCTTTGCAACGCCCCCGCCACATTCCAACGGCTGATGCAGCGTTGTCTAGGCAACCAACTGATGGATACCACCCTTGTCTACTTAGACGACGTTATCGTCTACTCTCCAGATTTCAAGTCCCATCTTGAGCACCTAGAGCAAGTCTTCCGCTCTCTAGAGCGATATGGGTTGAAGCTCCAGCCAGACAAGTGCCAGCTCTTCCGAAAGGAAGTAAAATTCCTGGGGCATGTGGTGAGCGCGGCAGGGATTTCAGTTGATCCGGAGAAGGTGGTGGCAGTACAGGAGTGGGCTGCGCCCAAGACGGTGCGCCAGGTCCGTTCGTTCCTGGGCTTCGTGGGTTACTATAGACGATTCATTAAGGATTTCTCTAAAATTGCTAAACCGATCAACCAGTTGCTGGGAGGTACGGGAAGAGTTCGGGGGCGAGGGTCCCCTTCGATCCAATGGGATCCGGCTTGTGAAGCCGCCTTCCAGAAGCTCAAGCAGGAACTACTACAGGCCCCGATTCTAGCCTATGCCGACTTCACACAACCCTTCACTCTGTACACCGACGCTAGCCACCTGGGCTTGGGGGCCGTCTTGGCACAGAAGCAGCAGGGAGAGGAAAAGGTAATTGCTTATGCAAGCCGAAGTCTACATCCAACGGAGAAGAACGACGCTAACTACAGTTCTTTTAAGCTTGAGTTGCTGGCAGTGAAATGGGCGTTGTGTGAAAAATTCAAGGACTATTTGTGGGGAGCCAAGGTACGGGTCGTTACGGACAATAACCCATTGGTACATTTGCAGACTGCTAAACTGGGGGCGGTGGAGCAACGCTGGGCGGCACAACTGGCCAATTTTGACTATCAGATCCAGTACCGGCCAGGAAGAGAACATACTAATGCCGATGTACTATCTAGGCTACCCGGCGAAGGATCGGCAGGTCAGGTACCGGCACCAGAAGCGGGGTTCGACGAGGGATTGATGGTGGGAGTGGTAGAGGCACCGGGGCAAACGCCGGAGGAACCCCCCCCTTGTTGGGGGTGGGACCCGCAGCGATGGAGGTTGTGGCAGGGCGAAGATGGAGATGTAGCGTTGGTTCGAACGTGGCTAGAACAGAAGGCCTGGCCTGAGGGTGCGGCACGCCGGGCTCAGACTCGGATTGTGCGGGGCCTGCTGGGACAGAAGGGGAGACTCTACTTGAAGGAAGGTGTGCTCTGTAGGGCCATTCAGGACCCAGGTCGGGGCGAAGAGGTCTGTCAAATCGTGGTCCCTGAAGGGCGTTGTCAGGCGTTGCTGGAGGCATATCACTCCAGGATGGGACATCAAGGGCAAGAGAGGACATTGGCACTGGTGAGACGACATTTCTACTGGCCTGGGATGGAAGGTACCACGAGGACGTACCTTCAGAGGTGCCCCCGCTGCACGTTGTTTAAGACCAAGAAGGAGGCACGGGCACCGCTGGTCCCGATTCAGGCCAAGGCACCGCTGCATATGGTGGCCATGGATTATCTGACTTTGGGACGGCCAATGGATCGGATCCAGAACATCCTCGTGGTAACCGACTTGTTTACCAAGTACGCTTGGGCCATCCCGACTGTGGACCAAACCGCCGTCACGACTGCCAACGCCCTCTGGAGGTATGTGATCCAACCATTCGGATGCCCGGAAATCTTCCACTCAGACCAAGGAACCAATTTTGAGTCCAGGGTGATCCATGAGCTGTGCCAACTGTACGGATGCAAGAAGACCCACACGACTCCCTACCACCCCCAAGGGAACGGGGGGTGTGAAAGGTTTAATCAGACCCTACTGAGTTTATTAGGAACCTTGGAGGAGGAACAGCAAGGCCATTGGGTCGACAGGCTCCCGGCGATGGTGCAGGCTTACAATAACAGTGTGCACAGTACCACCGGCTACGCCCCTACTTACCTGATGTTCGGCAGACATGTGAGACTCCCAATGGATATGCTTCTGGGGACCACTGCAGGGGAAGAGGGAGGTAGCTTGACAGATTGGGTGATGGGACACCACCAACGCCTCCAGTCGGCGTACGAACGAGTCTCTGACCAGATTAATCGAGCAGCGTTAAAGAACAAGAGGTTGTATGACCGGACGGCTCGAGAGGCACCGCTACTGCCAGGGGAGAGGGTGCTGGTGCGGGACAATCGCCGACAAGGGAAGGGAAAGTTGAGTGACCGGTGGGAGGCTCAGCCGTTTGTCGTCCAGCGACAGCCACACCCAGACCAACCTGTATATGCATTGCGACCAGAAGGAAAGGCAGGCCCCGAACGGGTGTTACACCGTAATTTGATTCGCCCTTGTCCAAACTATCCAAAATGTGTTGTAGAGAATCCACCGGTCGAGACGTCCGGGATGCCCCCGCTGGTAGGATGGGCGGTGATTCCCAGAGGCCTAGGCCTAGGACCACGACCTGAAGCACCTGTTTCCCCACCTCGACGGTCCCAGCGAGAGAATCGAGGTCAGCCTCCAGCTAGGTATGGAGACTGGGTGTCTGGAGACCGTTCTCGGGACTAGAACGGTTTGGCGGGGGGGTATGTCACGGTGTGACAAATAGTATATGGAACTTATTCCCGTTGAAGCAGTGTTCCCGCTGGGACACTTTGAGTGTAACACCGTCCCCAGGCCTGTGTGTGCGTCTGTTGCCATGACAACCCCAAATGACAGATTGAAAACAGGTGTGGGGAATTTACTCTGGGAGTTTGGGTGAGGTTCTGTCAGCACTTGAGAGAGTATAAAAAGCAAGAGAAAGAGACTGTTGGTGTGGTTCTCTCCCGTGAGAAGTTGTTTTATCGGGTGGTTGCAGTTATTTGAGTGCTGGCGAATGAAGAGGAGAGTGTTGACTTGATGAGGGACTCGAGGGCAACAGAGGGAAAGTGAAATATCCTGTTTACATTGGAGAGGAGCTAAGTAATCGAGAACTGAGTCTCGTAATTGCATGTATTCGACACTGAATTGGATGTGGTTTGGAGTGTGTGGATCACGATCATAAATGTCACTGAGTGGATTGTACTGATTCATTACCGACCTCCTATCTCTTCTCCATTATAAATGGTGATGTGAACTCTGCCTGTGTCTGTGAAGAAAAACATCCCGAAACATCCTTTGCAGCATTGATGAACGCGGTCCCCTCGGACAGAGACCCAAGGGTGAGTGCGGGCTTTAAATTGCACTTCGTGAAGTGAGATTGCAGTGCCTAAGATTGACGTTTCCCCCACATTATATGCTAGAAGTGGAATTGCTGTGTGTGTGGAAGATACATTCCCTTTGCCGTGCACTCTCCCTGTGCTACGCGGGTCTACTGTCAATAGTGAGAGTTCTGTGTCATTGATCTGTTCTAACTGTGTGGATGTTGAAGAATTATCATCTGGAATTTGAATTAACCCCTCTGTTTGAGCTAATAGGAGACGAGATGCCCTGTTGAATTGTTCGTGGTCTGTCTCCGTAGAAGTCCCATTCAGCCCGCTGACTTTGAGTCTGCTGTATTCCTGCAACGCAGCTGTATTGTGAGAAGTGCTCGCTCCCTTCTATGCATATGAACTGTATACCTTGTGTGAAGCATCCTTTCTGTCTGTTCCAGTAGAAGTCCCGTTCAGCCCGTTGACTTTGAGTCTGCTGTATCCCTGCAACGCAGCCGTATTGTGAGAAGTGCTCGCTCCCTTCTATGCATATGAACTGTATACCTTGTGTGAAGCATCCTTTCTGTCTGTTCCAGTAGAAGTCCCGTTCAGCCCGTTGACTTTGAGTCTGCTGTATCCCTGCAACGCAGCCGTACTGTGAGAAGTGCTCGCTCCCTTCTATGCATATGAACTGTATACCTTGTGTGAAGCATCCTTTTGTCTGTTTCAGTAGAAGCCCCGTGCAGCTTATCGACTTTGAGTCTGTTGCATCCTTGTAGTCCACCTGTGCTGGGAGAAGGGACTGTTACCTCCGTCACGAACGTAAGGCCGGCACGCTTTGTCTGAGATATCCATTCTGTTGTGTCCGAAGAAACCCTGTTCAGCCCATCGACTTTGAGTCTGCTGTATTCCCGCAGTGCATCTGTATTGTGAGAAGTGGTTGTCCTTGTCAACGCATGTGAATTGTATGCTTTGTTTGAAGTATCCCTTCCGTCTGTCTCAGTAGCAGTCCTGTGCAGTCGTTTGACTTTGAGTCTGCTGTAACCTGGGAGCCCACCTGTGTGGGGAGAAGTGACTGTCCCTCTGCCGTGAACGTAAAGCCGGCCCGCTCTGTCTGGAATATCCACTTCATCTATGCCAGAAGAAGTCCTGTTCAGCCTGTTGACTTGAGTCTACTGAATTCCCGTAATTCATCTGTATCGTGAGAAGTGTTCGTCCCCTTCCAACTCATGTGAACTGTATGCTTGCTTTGAAGTATCCCTTCTGTCTGTCCCAGTAGGAGCCCTGTGCAGCCGGTCGACTTCGAGTCTACTGTATCCTTATAGTTACCTGCGCTGAGAGACGTGGCTGTCCTTCTGTTACGAACGTGGTCGGTACACTTTGTCTGGAGTATCCATCTGCTCCAGTTTCTGTGCCTGTGAAGAGAGGGAGGTTGGAATTATTCGCTTACCCTGTAAAGATTCCCTCGCCACCCCAGCATTAGACTGTGAATCTGCCGTATACGTACCTGATCGACGGCCATCTGCTCCGGATCTCATACCTGTGGAGGAAGGAAGGTTAGAATCACTTACTTACCTAAGGAAGACTCCCCAGCCGTCCCACCATAAGGCCGTGTACCTGCTGCATACGTACTCGACTGATAACCATCTGCCTTAAATCTTGCACCTGTGAAAGAAAGAAGGGAGGTTGGAAGTATTTACTTACCAGAAGAGACTTACCGGACTGTTCGCCTGTTCACTGCATCCCCACCTGTGAAAGACCTACCCGACCACTTATCTGTTCACTGTCCCATCCACTACAGGGCCCGCACTGAGGAAGAGAGCGGGAGAGACCCCGGTTGTTGCACCGTTTCACCTTCGATCCCTGAGGGCAAGAAGGAAGAAGATTTTAGATTAGGATTTTCAAATTGCTTTTACTTTTAAATAAAACTTGTTGAATTTATTCTGTCTCCGACTCCTCCCTCTGACACGCTCCTCGAGGTGGTCCTGGTTCAGGGGTGGGCGCAGTCCGGCTTGGCCCATCCCGACCTGTGACACTTAGCTCTTCTCCAATGCAAATGGGGTATTTCACTCTCCCTCTGTTATCCTCCTGTCTCTCATCAGCTCACACTCTCCTCTTCGTTCGCCCGTCCTCAAATAACTGCAACCGCCCAATAAAACAACTTCTCACGGGGGAGAAAGAACCAACCTCAACCACCTCTCTCTCCTGCTTTTTATCCTCTCAAATGCTGGCGGGGTTTCTTCTAGACTCTCTGGGTAAATTCCCCACACCTGTTGCCAATCTGTTCAGGTTGTCATGGCGACAGACATACACACAGGCCTGTGGACGGAGTTTCACCCATAAGTGTCCCACCGGAAACACTTCTCAGCAAAAATAGGTTCCATATACTTTTTGTCACATCGTGACAGATGCTCATGGGTTTACAAAAATACATCGGAATCCAACGCGTTCGTGCAGCTCGCCGTAACTTACATAGACAGATATTATAATCGAGCTGCTATTAGCTCGACTAGCTGCTATTTAAAAATGGCGGTCACAAGTTTCTATTCGTCTTGTTGGTCACGGTAACCCCGCCCCCAGCCCCTGACGCAAGCGGTTCTTTCTTGGCTCCGTTCTAGACCCTGCAATGATTTGGTGCTACTTAAGAACCAGTTTTACTGGTTCGGAGCTGGTGCTTTGGCGGTGGAAAAACAAAGAACCGATTTGAAACTAGGCACTGGCTCCGAACCAGCACCAACTCTGCCTTGGTGGAAAAGGGGTATTAGACGTCTTTTATTTTAACCCTTTATGGGTTGTTCCTTTAAATAATCTTTTTTAGATTATTAACATTTTTGGGGTCTTACAGGTTGCCTTTTAGTTGGTAATTTACTAGCATTCAAAGTTCGTACTCCTATACTCAAGCGTACGAGTGCGGAAGCGAATGGGCAAGCATTGCTCGATCGACTGTGGCCAGGGGTCGATGGAGCAATGCCCCTAAAACGTTGGGCGCCATGTTTTACGGTGTGTACTTTACTCTTAACACCTTTTACCTATTTATTTATTATTCTCAGGTAAGGTAAAGAAAGTCAAATCTGACCTAAACCGTAAGCATTCAAAAGGTACTTACAATTTGGTCAGAAGACTCCTCTGTGGTATGTTCGCATTAAAAGTCTTCCAGCATCATAAATCTCAGAAGGCAGATTTTGTAATCAATTAAATTTCTTTTAATTGGTTACTTTTCTTTTTATAATAAATAAAAGTATAAAGGCAAATAAAACTTCATCATTTAAGTATAAAATACAATAGTCATGTTTTATAACAAAGGTGTAGTAAGCTCTGGGCTTCTTATCTTCTGCTCGGGGTTTCTTGTCCCCAGCTCTGGGCTTCTAGGCGTCGGGGGCACTGGCGTATCAGTATCCCCTGAGGCAGTCAGTTCATCAGTCTTTTATACTCCTGTTGTTTTTAACAGGCGTTAGGTTGACACTCCTCCAAAGTTTCCCAGATCCTTCTCCAGGCATGTGCAAGCGGTCAACCTCTTCATATCCTTGAAATCCAGTAAACTCAACTAAGATGGCTGATTTCTAGGAGTCCTCTAGAGCACAAACATAATTGCACTTTTCTGCTCCTCTCAACATGGGTTGGCACAGTCACATATACATACATAACCAATTACTGTACATCTATGCCAAAACAATATAAGCCATATTTTACAAACAAAATAAATAACAACATTGAATGCAATGCATTATATCCAATACATTGGCTAAATATGTGTAATAAAACGGCATCTACAATAAACAAGGAGGCAGGTAATTGCATTTTCTTGATATTATACAACAATATATATATATTAGTGCTGGGCGGTATATCAGTTCATACTGAATACCGGTGTTTATTTTTGTTATGATATACATTTTTAATATACCGCAATACCGGTGTATGTCGCTTTAACAACGTTGGGAACACGTCACGACACTGTTCGAGAGGGTCTGTTGCACTGGTGATACACAGCTGTGTGTGTTACTGTGACGGTAAAGATGGATAGGTTAAACTATAGCCTAATTGATAGCTATCAAATTATATTAGTGTTTCCCATACATTGGTTCACAATATCAACACAGCCTTTTGGAAAATCTATTAGTGGTTGGCATTGACATTGTTTAATAAACATGAGCACTGCACTGCAAAGTCAAAACGCGGCGCGGCTGTTTTTATATGAATGTATCTTTGAAGGGAAGTGACAGTCTTTAGAAAAGTTTCGATGTTATTTCAATTGACCATTCGCAAAACCCCGCCCTCGAACAGTCCTCGTCCAATCCTAGCTCAGAAACTGTAACTAAGGAGAAGGACCCCCGTCAAACATTGCGATTTCAGCAACACGGTGAAACGATGCGCCTATGGCACCTGCAAGTCTGACACCAGGTACCCCAAAAGTTTAGAGGGAGGGGTCGTTTTTTTCGCCTTTCCAAAACCCAAGACCCAAGCGGAAAGATGCCGACAATGGATTAAGCAGTGTGGGAGACCTCACTCACAGCTAAATGCCTAAAAGATTAATAAGCATACATATGTCAGCGTATATAACATATATAAGCGTCAGTCACGCCCGTTTCACATATACTCCGTAGTCCGTTTACAGTGCTTTTTTTTTTTTTCGCACCCATGTTAACAGGTAACGCTTTCACACTGCACGCGGATGCTGCAATCGTTTCTGCACCGAGTCTATTTTTGCTGTGCTGCACGCGCTGAATTAAATTGACAGCGCATGGTTCTTGGTCAAAATGAACACAGATTGACATGAAAATATAATAATCTCACCATAAATGCATTTAATAAAATAAAATGTAGTAAACTCACCATAGCCTAAATGTATTTTTGGACTTGCAGACTTGGAGGAGTTCTGTTTGCACACAAGCACACACACACACACACACACACACACACACACACACAAACACACGACTTGTTTAAATACATTTATATTGTTAATAAATAACAATAAATTGTTGTTGTACCAGCAATATCTTCAAGTTTTGTTTTTCACTGTAGAAATCTCAAATGTCATGATTTGCCAATGTAAGAGAGTAATGTTAGCCTACCGGCACCTTTTTTCCCCCCACTTCAAGCACTGGCCTCGATTGTTGTAATATTCCCGTCTTTGCTTATTTTAACATTTTGAACATATCCCTCCACTGCATATTGCAGCCCTTTCTGTAGTGCCCTGGAGGATATGTCTGCTGCATTGCTACTCCAAAACCAATCACTTATGCCAATAGGTATGGAGCTCCACCCAGCCATGGCTATGTGTCTGGTTCTCAATTGTGTGACAGGCGTAGTAACAATAACTAGGGGGCGCGGCTTATGCAAACAAGCTATTGACCGTTTGCAAATGACGTCACGTCACTGCGTTGCCATGGCGCGAAATGCAGATGGAGGGCAGGAAGTAATGTGCTACATTTAGGAAGCACTATAACACACTCAAAATGCCACAAGGAGTTTTTATCGTGTACCAAAAGTTGTTGTTCATAAGGGGGAAAAATGCAAGAAATTGACCGAAAAACGCCGGAAAAAATAGCTTGCAAACCTAAGCCTGCGGTCGGGAGGAGCCGAATCGGAAAATGCCTGTGTGTGCACATGGGTGTCAGTTTGGTTTGAAATGTGCTGGGTACAATGACGCATTTTTTTTTTCTTTCTTTCGCGCAGGTCATGTTTTGAAAGACTATGTCCTGTAGCTTACTAATGTAAATAAATAGTGTATACAAAAATGTGATGATGTCCGACTCGTTTTATGAAGAAGAAAGCCTTAAGTTTTCAAAAAGCATTAGACATATGACCCACTATTCTGCTTCATAAGTAGGCCTACCATGTTGACAATATGACGTGACGTGGTTTAATGTTACAATAATTACCAAATTTCTCTCTCATATTGCTCCTCATAACCACTGAAAACTATAAAAAAAATCGAACCCAAAGTCCAATTATTATGGACGTTAAGTTAAAAGTGGTGGGTACAAAATGACTCGTGACGAAATCTGGTGGGTGTGCGTCCCCACCGAAATCGACGCCTATGAGTATTCACTTCGTCAAAGGTGAGTTAATACAACTTATGGGGCTATGTTTGTGTTACGTACCAGTTTCCGAACTTTGTAAAGTCAAAGTAATTGTTTCTTCTTTTCTTTGAGTTTGTAAGTTACCCCTGTAACTGAAGACAAACGTAATGTTACAGGCAAATCTTTCAATTCAGTTGAAAAATCGCTCCTCTTCATAACGTAAGGATCACGTCCAACATATGTTTCAATTTTTTGTTATATCTTTCTCTTGTAATAGCGTCTAAAAGTAGTACGTTCGGACTTTCCTCCATCTCGTCCATTCCGCTCTTCACTTCCTGCCCTCCATCTGAATTTCGCGCGTCATCACAATCACGTGACTGCAAACCACCTATCGAATCTTTCTTTATCTGTCCTGATAAAGCAGCGTTTATGAGCGCTGTGCTGGTTTGTGTACAGCCATTACCGGGGAAACCGCTTTGGGTAAAGCCGTTACCGTGGAAACCGTTGTTTGCTGGACCTCTTTGTAAACAGCCTTGCAAATCTGTATCAAAGGAACCGTATGTAGGATTGTGGTCAAAACTGGTACTGCAATCACTTTAAAAATACTGTAGAGCGGTGTATCCCCTCCCTCTACCCCCTGACTCTAGGTTGCCAGATAAGCTGCAGGATTCAGCAGAAACTAAATTACATTAGCAATGGTCATACAGGTCAACTTGCAGCATGTGTAACTTAGTCCACGATATACTGTACGTGAAGAACGAATGACGAATCATTTTTTCTGAGGTAAAGTTAGGCTTCTCTCTCAATTACGTTTCAAATTGCCATAATGGGCATGCTAATGTTGTTTTCCTCAGCGTCTCGGCAAAATGACAGAGAAACGGGCTCCTATAATGCATTGCTAATGTTAGCATACGTCCATGTGAGCTAATGTTACGTTACTTTGCACGAACATGCAGAACTTTGTTCGACTGTCATGAATATATGAAATGTCTATTGACATCAAGTACAAGTTAGCCAAGCATAGATGAATCTTACCTGTCCAGGAGAAAATTAGCAACGTTGGCATCTGTTTTCAGCCGTCTCCATCTTTCAAAAGCATCTCCAATACAAATTCTGGTTTTATTTCGGACTTTGTCACGACGAATTTCTGAATTATAACGAGGTCTACGTTAGACATTTTTATCCGACTAGAGTTAGGGTAGGTTAGAGCAAAGCTGGCAACCCGGATCCCGAAACACTACTGACTTCGTGATTGGTAGATAGGTGGAGGGAGGCGCGTCAGGCCAAAACACAAAATGACAACATCAACATCAGTTGAGGGCTGCAAGTCCACTTTTTAAATGACAATATCCTAGCCATACTACTGTTGTCAGTGATATAAGTATTTGAAATGAACATGATTTCTTAATGTCTAGTGACACATCAGGGCCATTTTATGATTAATTGAAATAGATTTCTTTCATACAGCTCCTTTAATACTAGTGTGGATTTTTTTCTACAATATTCACTCATGTCAGTAATATAGGGCATTCTAAGTCAATTTACTGTAGAATTTCCTCTCTCAATCAGTAGAAAATGTGGCTAACACCCAGTCATGCTTAAAAAACAAACAAACAAAAAAAAAAACTTCCCATGAAACAGTATCATTTTGAAAAATACCACCCACCACTAATATATATATATAGGTAGTTCTGTGAGTTGGATAAGTCTCTTGTACTATTTGAATGATATTTTGTATTACTGTAATATGTTGTCATTTTGACCCGGAATTTTTATTTGAAATTTTTTAATTATTTGAAAGACCCCAGGACTTTTGTCGCACTAACCACGAATACACACACACACACACACACACACACACACACAAAATGTATTGATTACATTTTGGGTGTCAATTTGACCCCCATAGAATGAATGGAATGCAAGGAAATGCTTCAGTACACATAAAAAACCCTAAAAATGCTCAAAATTCTAACTAAAAATGCTAAAACTTTACCAAAAAATTATTTTATTATGTCTACATGCATGTGTATTTGAATGGCTTTAGGACCCAGAGGAACAGCTCATTTGCTCCATATAGAGCTATAAGGCCATCTAGTGGCAAGAGTCATGAAATATCATGTTATATATTTTTTTTCACAAGAGGTATTTTGAATTTAAGTTGAAAGAATGTGAGGAATGTGCTTAAATTAGTAAATATTAAACAATTTATTATTTATTGATCAAATCTAGTCATTTAAATGTAAATAATCTCCAAAAGAAATGCATTAATAAAACAAAAAATATCTAAATGACATAAAATAAGCTTTCTGGACAAAAACAAATGAAATATAACTTTAGGGCTTCGGGCCATTTTGACCCGCGAGGGAAGGATGAGGTGCAACAGTAAGTAGACACCGCTATAGATCTGTTTCTGGAGCTCAAGCAGTAGGTTAATTATTTTACAGCCCTTTTCTGTAAAACATTATCTGTGTGATTATTATTATTTGATTTTTTTTACTCTTTACAAAAAGTCCTGTGAGGAGGCATGAGTAGTACAGTACCTTTTTTCAGTTTTTTTTTTATTATAAACAAATAAGAGTGTAAACAGTGACAAAAGCATAGATAAACAGTGTGTACCAACAGTAATTAAAAAACATCTTTAACAAACAAACCACAGTCAGAAAAAAAAAAAAAATCAGTTGTCCAAGCTGTTTATAATTGCATCTTGTTTAAGAGTTGACAAGGATGGTACTGAGGGGAAAATCCAGAACAAAGCAGTGAGAGACTTTTTTCAGTTCTTTCCCCTGCGATAAATAAGTTTAAAAAATAATATCGATGCACAACTTTGCACTGAATAAGTGAGTGTCTGGCACACAGTACAGTAGCTTTTAAAAGAGAAGTAGTAGTACTGAGGTAGTGGGTGCATGCCTTCAGAAATGTAACCAGGACTGTGTACACCCACCCAACCATCTTCTCATGTTTTGCAGATGAATATTACCCGGCTGCTTGATTCTCTATCCCAGACTGTAAAACAGCGGCAAACTAAATATTTGATCACCTTAACACTAGAAGTGACAATATTCTACAATGAACCAGATCGCAAGGTGATGTTGATACAGTGTTGACTAACAAAACTCTTTATTCATGTCTCAAATCAATGCATTCTTCCAAAACATTAGCAAAGTTTGTCTCCCAACAAAGCACACATTAGCCACATTTCCACCTAAATTACCCGGAACAATTTGTCCCAGGACCTTTTCCCCCCAGACCTGTTGCTTTCTGCGTCTAAAGTACCGTGAAGATTAGGCAAATTAGTGCACCGCAACAGATATGCAGTCAACCAATCAAAATGTGGCATGAACTCAACAAATCAGCATGTTCAGTGCTCAAGTCCCACCCCAAAAAGTTCCTGATCTTTATTTGTTATTTATTTGGGAAATATTTACCCAGAACTTCATTTAGACCCTGGTTCCTGCGGTGGAAACACGGTTATTGTCACTCATAAAACTATAACCTAAAAAACTCTAACAGCATGTAGAATTACATAGTATTTTATTTGGTGATTTTTATTTTCTACTTTCTATTGTTCAGATTCACTGTATAATGCTCCATATTTACATTACAGTATCAAATGATAACTAAGATGTTTCCTTTTGATAGATGGTAATGAAATTGAATGACTAAAACTCAGACAGATGTTCAGCTACAATGGGAATCAACTGTGTTTTGTCTAATTGTTTTGATAGTATTTCATTTTTTAGATTCGTAATATATTTCAGTATGGTTTTGCTGTAGAAATGTAATAAATTGCTGTCTTAATCCATTTTGTGTTATGATAGGTTTTCAACTAAAGTTTATAGTTCTGTAAAGAGTAAACTGTAGGTATTTGGAGATGTGGTGATTTTGTCTGAAGGAGAAAATAGTTCATGGCACTTGAAAGATGTAGTCATTGAATGTACAGGTGCTGGTCATATAATTAGAATATCATCAAAAAGTTGATTTATTTCAGTAATTCTGTTAAAAAAGTGAAACTTGTATATTATATAGACTCATTACATGCAAAGTGAGATATCTCAAGCCTTTATTTGTTATAATTTTGATGATTATGGCTTACAGCTTGTGAAAACCACAAAATCAAAATCTCAGAAAATTAGAATATTACATGAAATCACACAGTAATTACACAGTGATACCATGGTCATTGAACCAGGTTTTGGTTCTTTTGGCAGTGTGGGCAGGGTGCAAATCCTGCTGGAAAATGAAGGAAGCATGAAGTGCTCTGAAAATGTCCTGGTAGACGGCTGCGTTGACTCTGGATTTAATAAAGCACAGTGGACCAAAGTCCTCTTTTCTGATGAGAGCAAATTTTGCATCTCATCTGGAAACCAAGGTCCCAGAGTCTGGAGGAAGAATGGAGAGGCACACAATCCAAGATGCTTGAAGTCCAGTGTGAAGTTTCCATAGTCTGTGTTGGTTTGGGGAGCCATGTCATCGGCTAGTGTTGGTCCACTGTGCTGTCCACTCAACGCAGCCGTCTACAAGGACATTTCCAGAGCACTTCATGCTTCCTTCAGCAGACAAGCTTTATGGAGATGCTTCCTTCATTTTCCAGCAGGATTTGCACCCTGCCCACACTGCCAAAATAACCAAAACCTGGTTCAATGACCATGGTATCACTGTGTAACTACTGTGTGATTTCATGTAATATTCTAATTTTCTGAGATTTTGATTTTGTGGTTTTCACAAGCTGTAAGCCATAATCATCAAAATTATAACAAATAAAGGCTTGAGATATCTCACTTTGCATGTAATGAGTCTATATAATATACAAGTTTCACTTTTTTAACGGAATTACTGAAATAAATCAACTTTTTGATGATATTCTAATTATATGACCAGCACCTGTATTTTGAGACAAAGCAATGGTAAATGATGCACGGTTTAACCACATAGACCGATGGTGTGATCACTGTGTGAAGAGTTTTGACAAAATGACAAACAGTCGAATTTCTCTTTACCACTTTAGTTCAAGAGGATACTCGTGGACTTGGACTGCAATCAGCATTTGATAAAGTGAAAAAAACAAAAAGATTTAAATTATTTATTTATGATCAAAGAGAGAAAAAAAACATCCAACCTTTCAAAAATAGTTCCAGGAGTCATTATTACTAAAAGGGGGCATATCTATCTATAAATGCATGTCATATGTCACTATTTATTTGACATGAACTTTTCAGTAGGAATAGAAAGGTTTTTTTTTGTTTGTTTGAAAGGTTTTTTTTTGTTTGTTTTTTTTTTTGAGCAAAAATGTTAAAAAGCTTTACATCATTGCCATGAAACAAGCCAATGAACTGCTAGACACTGAAAATAAATAAAGGTGTTACATTAGTCCTGTTATCAGTTTGTCGTGTGTGTGTGTGATATTTTGTACATCTCTTTTTTGTATCTCTGCATCCCTCTGTATTTTTCTCTCTAGTTACTACTCACTGTAGTAATTAACAAATTAAATAATCGTTTTAATGAAATTAGTTTTAAGGGAATTAAACCATGATGACACATTTAGATAATCATGAGTCATACATTAACTCAATATTATCTGTGCATTAGTTAATCATGAATGCATATAAGTGCACCCGTATTGTAAAGTGTTGCCATTTATTTTGTGACAAAAAAATATAATAATGCATTTAAAATGCTCTCATTTGTCAGAAAAAAATGATTGCAAACTAAATTTAAGATTAAAACCATTTTGAGTTGGTATAAAGACACTTCTATATGTAAGATCTATGCTTGATATTTATTGGCAAACATTATGCAAAATGAAGATGAAGAACAGATGACAGGAAAACAGAGAAAAGTGCTCATTAAACATTGCAGTTCTGTGAAACAGTTTTCAGTGGAACTGGTTAATGATATTGCAGAGCTTTAAAAGCAATCTTGATTCCTGGGTGTTGAAGAGATGTAATCATGTGACTGGCGAGTGTGTGTCCAGGTAAGCTCATTCTGGAAGAGTCTTCAGAGCTACTCCTCACCTCATATTACTGCAGAGACACACAATAAACAGGGAGTGAGGGAACATACCATTGAAATCTGAAATCTAGAATAAAATACTGCATTCTTTGTCAGATAGAAATGCACATTTGACAGTACTATTAACGACAATAACATTTGCAAGTCAACTCCTAATTTATGTAAGACACTGATATAGATTTTTCAACAGATTCTTATTGAATTAATATTTAACTAAAGTTCAAATTCATTAGGACTAAACATTTAAATAAAAGAAAGCTTTGTCCTTAATTCATGGGATACAAGATGTAAAGCTTTTATCATTTATCATTTTAAATTATCATTTGTTATTCCCCTAATAAAAAGCTACAATAGTTATTGCATAACATTCTGAAGATCCTGAATGCGTATCAGAAGAAAGTTGCACACATAAGAGTTTTTTTGGGATACTCCTTGTTTTTTTTGTTTTGTTTTTTGTGTTGAACTGTTTTATAAAAGGAGTTCCACATTCACAGATGTGTGTTATAGCTGTATATGAACACGTACTGATGTACAGCCACAACACACTCTTGTTGGTGTGAAATGACTAATGTATGTGTTGTGTGTGTATAACAGTGGTGTGACTCACAACAGCAGCACCCTTTCCCGCCCTGTGTTCCTGTGTCTGCTGTTTAAATACACATAAACAATCATCAGTCAAAGAAGTGTGTTATTAATGATGTATAAATGTGTGTAACTGGATAAATGTGTGTGAGAGAATCTTACGTGGGCACGGGAGGTTTACGTTAACGAATTGTGGGAAGTCCTGGCTTGGATGGTGCCGGATAGTGTCATTAATCCACTGCTGATACTGTGAGACGCGGGTGTAAACACCGGGTGTGTTGGGTAAACCACAGCCAATACCCCAGCTGGTGATGCCAGACTGAACCCACTTTGAACAGTACTGACTCATCATTGGACCTCCAGAGTCCCCCTGCAGACGAGAGTCACTTGTTTAGCTTTTTCATGCTAACAAACAGAAATACAAACTGGGGTGAAAAAATATCAAGTATTAGAAGTTTAAAGGTACAGTAAATCTTGACAGACATTCAGGCAGACATTGTCTGTATGCAGTAATGAGTAATAATCATCTTGTTGTTGTACACAGTATGTGTCTACGCCACCACCAGGAACGCCAGCACAAATCATATTGTTGGTGATTTGTACATATTTCCGTTTCTTCAGCTGATTTTGGCACTGAGTATTGTTCACCAGAGTAACATTAGCCTCCTGCAGAGTCCCAGGATAAGGTAGATTCACTGGACACACACACACAACACACATCATCATTATGTCTTTATCTGAATAAATTTGTCAAATCTAGTTGCTGACAGGACCTATGTACCTCCACGAGCAGTTTTTCCCCAGCCTATGATCCGACTACTGTTGCCAGCAAGGAAATCACTGCCGTGAGCCACCAGACACAGTGGTCTGATATAGTCAGAGGAGACTTGAGCAGACAAGTGCAGCAGAGCGATGTCATTGTTGTCAGTCGTTGCATTGTACAAGTTATGAGTGTAGATTTTTTGTACAAATATCATGATTTCATTTTTATTAACTTCACGCTGTGTCATCTTTCCCAAGTATACACGTATGCTGGTCTCATTCTTAATTGTGTAATCATCCCTATAAAACAAAAATAGTGGAAGAGCAATCACAAAAGACAGTGTTTGTAAGTCTGTAAATATACTGTTTGTGTTGATATGGCTCTAACCTAACGAAACAGTGAGCGGCCGACAGCACCCACTGACTGCTGATGAGGGATCCTCCACAAAAATGGCAGGTGGGGTCGTGCAAACTAACTATCCACGGCCATGCCCTCCTCTGGGCATCAGCACCACCCATAATACGAGGGTACAAAGGGCCATGTGCACACACTGTGAGAAAGAGAGACTGCTCAGAGACAGAAATATCACATAGCCTCCAGATTGGGGTGTCTTATTAAAGGTGTAATAAGATGTTAGATGTTTTGATAACTTCTACCAAATTGAACCACTCAATTGGACCTCCAACTCTCTCCAAAAATACACCCTCCAAAGACATGACATTCATGTGATACAAGTGTGATATTTCAGGACACATTTTCAGTGATTTGTCAGGTAGTTTTTCCATAGAAAAATCACTTAAATCTTTATTTAACTTTAAAACAGAACCTGCCATAGAAGTGACAGAGCGGTAGAGAAATAGTATTTTCCAGTGTCTTTGAGAGTAAGATCTTACCTTGGACACATATGAGCAGTGCCAAAGTCACACACGTCTTCCACATCTTCACGCAGACTCTCTCTTCACTGGTAGGATGGATGTCTAAGGCAGTTTGCTCTACTGTGCCTCTCACAGTTCCTTTAATAATGTCTCATATCTCTAGTATCTCTTATCACTCTTCTGCCCTGTCGTCTGTCACGCCCATTTTCCATTTTCCATAATCTTCTTTTATTCCTCGTATTCTTTCTACTGTTAGTACAAAACTTACTAAAAAAAGGTTATTGTCTGTTGTCTCATTCCACAAATGCACAGGCTTTTTCCTATTAACAGATGCTTTATTACTACTGAAACCTTTCAAAACACACTGATCATTTTTTTTACAGTTTGTTTTTTGGATAACACTTGAGAATAATGGTCCGACATTAATAAGTAACTATGCAGGACTAATGAGTAGTACTACATTAACTCTTCAGCTACTAATATGAACTAATATTGAAATAAGCTTAACTAATCAGTAAGTAGTATTGAATTTAGGAGATAGTTCTTTATTAGTTAATCAATAATTACTTGATTGGATTAGCCTCATTAATAACTATTAACTAACTGACAAATTATAAAGAACATTATCGTGTGTCTGAGACGTAATCAGTCATCAGTTTTACTCTGAAAATAGTAAAAAAAAAAAAAAAAAAAAAATGCATTAATAATAACTCAAGTGTTACCTAATCACTACACAGGACCTACTAGTGATCTGGACCATTATTTTAAAGTGAAAAACATATTTTCCTCTTCGAAATAATGGTCTAGATCACTAGTATTCCTAGAAGAATGACTAGGTACTTGAGTTACTTGTGATGCATTTTATGATCATGTTCTGATTTTTTTTAAAAAAAGGGCAATCTTCAAGAACAACTAGTGGTCTGGACCAATAATTTAAGGGGAAAATATGTTTTTCACTTTACAATAATGGTCCAGATCACTAATAGTTCCTGCACAGTGACTAAGTAACACTTTAGTGATGCATTTTATGACCACGTTGAGAGAAAAAATTACAATTGCTCACAACTCATAACCGTTAATGTTGTGATTAGTAATTAATTAATAGTTCTTTATTATTTGTTATAATTACCTATTAATTCTCAATGATGCCAATCTCATCAAGTAATTATTGATTACCTAATAAGGGACTATCTTAGTCCTAAATTCGATATTGCTTCCTGATTAGTTAAGCTTGTTTCTATATTAGTTTATTAGTAGTAGCTGAAGAGTTAATGTAGTAATAATCATTAGCCCTGCATTAGTTACTTATTAATGACGGACCATTATTCTAAAGTGTTGCTGTTTTTTGTTTCTTGTGCAAGCATGTGCTGTTTAAATAAAAGCTAAGGCTGAAGTGTTATTTCTTTATTTATACTTGTACTGTTTTTTTTTTTTTTTTTTTTTGCCAAAGTAAAATACATTAATTAGATAAGCAAATGACTGTGAATGGATTGAAATGCCACATTCTCTAAAAGCCAGTAGCCCCAGCAGTGCCTAAACACTTGAAACCTTGAGTAGTATTTTCCTTGTTAAATAACCAACCGGTGACTGAAAGATCACATCAGAGTGCTTAATCTCACCAGTATGGCAAACAGAGATATCACAACTTTACTGTTCAAGAATATTTCAATAGTTTTGTATGTCAGTTGAGATAGAGACAGAATTTGCATATCTATATACGTCAGTACAGTAGCAATTCCTTCTTTTCAGAAACATTGATCATCATGATCCTGCATGGACACACAAAGCACAAAGCTTGTCCATGTTTTTTTTTTTTTTTGTGGAAGCACATGAAGTTTATCCCCTTCTCAAGCAAACCCCCCTTTTGGCAAGTGGGGCAAAAAATGACATGCCCAAAATAAAAAGGTTGCGTCTATCATTCTGAATATACACATAATTAACATGCATTGAGAAAGCCAACACTTGAGAGTTTACATTTCAAGACTCAGCACTGAACTGTTATTATTATGGACATAAATTATGCTCAAACATAAAAATAAAAAATATTAAGAATATATTTATTTAAATGTATAAAACATTACGTGGCTGTCGTGTAGAAACTTAGAAACACAGTAAAGCTGAAGCCATAAGTCTGCTCATGCTTCATTTCATGATATATCTTGTTTTCCGAAGAAATAAAAAATCAAAATTAAGTGAGTCTTTGCTTTAACACAGTATCTAACAATGGGGTAAGAAATATAATGGTTACCCAAAATATAATGTGTAACAGTTTAGTTTAGGGTCCAATTCTCACTACTAACTAGTTGCTTATTAGCATGCATATTACTAGGATATTGCTGTTAGTACATATTAAGCACATATTAATGCCTTATTCTGCAAAATTTGAAAATTTATCGAAGACAGTGATATAACATTTATAATAAATAAAAAATAGGATCACATCTGAGTCCTCTGTGCCCACATTTGTCCACAATTACAGAATTAAGGGCTATAAAGTGAATACGGTTTGAGGGTTAACTCACTAGTTCACAGCTTAAATGCATGCAGTAGCTTCTTAATTACATTGCAATTACATTGCAATTACACAGGTATAAGCTACGTAAAATAAAGTGCATCAAGAATGTACTTAAGTGTACTTTGTGTATACATACCTTATCCATCTCTGCCTTAGTTTGATTTAACTCACTAGTTCACAGCTTAAATGCGTGCAGTAGTTTCCTAATTACATAATATTACACAGGTATAAGCTACGTAAAATAAAGTGTATCAAGAATGTACTTAAGTGTACTTTGTGTATACATACCTTATCCATCTCTTCCTTAGTTTGATTTAACTCACTAGTTCACAGCTTAAATGCATGCAGTAGTTTCCTAATTACATTGTAATTACATAATATTACACAGGTATAAGCTACGTAAAATAAAGTGTATCAAGAATGTACTTAAGTGTACTTCATGTGTATCTATAAACCTTATCCAACTCGGCTTGTTACACATGTGTAACAGTAGCTGCCTATTACATGTGTGTAATTACAATCTGTAAGTACAGGCTGTTCCATAACTTAGTTACATGTTAAGTACATTTTGTTACATGTTATTACACGTACCTAATTAAGTAATTACTCTGTATCAAGGGCACCATAAAATAAAGTGTTACCGAAAATGCATTAAAGACATCGTTAATATAGTCCAAGTGACTACAGTGGCTCAATCTTAAGTTTATAAAGCGACGAGAATACTTTTTGTGCGCAAAAAAAACACAAAAATACCAGCGTTGGCCAATAGTGAGTCTACGTGTGACGTACAACACAGATGCGCTGCGCTGTTATACTACGGTAAAAAACTCGAGGCCCAGAGAGAAGGAAATAAATAGTGGAATAAAGTCTTTTTTTTTTTTTTTTTTCGCACAAAAAGTATTCTCGTTGTTTCCACAGTCCTATAGCTCTCTCCACTATACAGCGTGTCCTTCCATGGGCCTGATTAAACCTTTCCTCTGCAATGGTGGCTGGATGCTGCACAGGTGTCAAGAGGTATGGGCGAAGAGGATGTCCACTGTCTCCCAGGAGCCAGCTATCACCAAAGCCACCTTCTTTAGCTATCTGGCAAATCGCAGAATTGGCCCATACAAAAGAGTCATGTGTGCTTCCAGGCCATTTTGCCACAATTGCAGTGAACATTCCCTGGTGATCACACACTACTTGAACATTAATGGCTGAATAGCCCTTCCTGCAAATGTACAAGGGCTCATTTACCACAGGGTTTAACACTGGGATTAGGGTGCCATCAGTGATGCCAATCACTGTTGTCAATATCATAGAATTGTTGATTGGCCAGCTGTATTTCCTCAGGAGTTTTGGGGGAAACCAGGATGCTGTTCATCAGCTGTAACAACAAAGGTGTTACTGTTGTCACAGTTTTGTTGACTGAAGACTTGCTGAGCCCCAGGCCATCACCCACCACCTCCATAAAACTTCCAACAGCAAAACACGCAGTGTAGCTAACAATTGCACCTCTGGACTTAAGGCGTAGTTTCTTCTTGTTGCCCTCTGAAGGTGTGGTTTCACTATCTGAAATAATTCAAGGATCTTGGTCCTTGGAAGACGGAATTCTTAAAATAGCATCGTCAGATAGTGAGTCAAGAGGGGTAAAATTTGTCCTTATGTAGGCATTTATATAAACTGACTGACTTCTGTGTCGCCTTCTGTGCTCCAGCTGTAAGATTCTTTGTAAAGCTGTAAAATTTTTCAGTTACTTGATGGTTTATGTGATGGTGGCTCACCACTGCAAAATAAAAGTTCCATTCCATATGTTTCATTATCAGGCTTGGTCACATTATTCAGGTATTTAATAAAGGATGACATGGCATGGTAAACATGCTTCCGCTTCACTCAGTAATGCCTGCATTTTGATCTGGCATTAATATACTACTTTGATGAGTCAAGTTACAATAGTATGCTCTTTTCCTCATATTAACCTACTGTAAGAGTATATTTGGCCATAAAATAAAATGTTTTATTTTGTATTTCAGTTCAACTGCTGAAGGGTTTTAACTTCATCACTGAAAAACAAATTGAATGCCATGCACCACACAGCTTCACCAGAGCCCCATTTGCCAGAACCAGTCTGTTTCCACCTCCCACGACAAGGACGAGGGGTTGTATTTTGGGAGGCATGATGGTCAACAATGTAGCCAAAAAAAAGAAAAAAAGAAAAGAAAAGAGGGTTACATCTGTGGATCTGAAAAAAAAGAAAAGAAATAAAAAAGATTACATACCGTAAAACTTCAAATAATAGCCCGGGCTTTTATTTTCCCAAATCGCCGAACTGCACCGGCTTGTATTTGAGACAGGCATCTATATGAGACAGGCCTTTAATTTAGTGTTGAGATGAGCATGACAGTAGGAGGTTATCATATCTGTGTTTGTGTTTAACAAATCAGTTAATGTCAGAATTAGCCTACTATATTTCCGTATGTCTGGAGGTTGCACACCAGATGAGAAGCGCAGCGCCACGTCTTTAAAATTCGAACACATTATTCTCTATGAGTGTACATTGCCTCAAATCGTCGTTAATGTATATACTGACTTCACCCTGTGCTGCAATATACATTCAGTTTTACATTCATTTACAGAAATCAGCTGCTTGAATGAAAATTGCTGATGTTATCGGATTTTCAGGTGATATTCTCAATTCATTCAGTTAACGGACGCTCTGAGGTAAAGTGTTCAGACTGCAGACTAGCAATGATTCTATTTAATTGTACAGTACAATCATAATATAGTACAGACATGATATTAATTCCATAATATCCTTAAACATAACTATATTGCTGGCCATAAACTGACAAAGTGCGCGTCCGGTGTGCGATACCTCGAGTTGTCATAGACGCGACGCGGCACTGCGCTTCTCGTATGGTGTGCGCGATCCTTAACTACAAGTTCATTGTCGAATTCCTACTCCACTTCTCCCTTTCCGGCCTCCGCTAACTCTGCCTGCCTTGCTTGCGCTAACAGCTCCCGCCCAGATGCGCAGGGCTCTCTTGCGTGCGCAATCTGCTCCATAGAACTGGCTTAAACAGACGATCTGACGGGTTTTAGAAGATTAAATACAACCCGAAACTAAAAAACAGACCGGGCCTCTATTTGAGACCGGCCTTTATTTATCCAAACCTGTAGCCACATCAGGCGTGTAAAAGAGACAGGCGTCTATTTGGGACTCGGCTATTATTTGAAGTTTTACGGTAGTTGTCAGCCACACATGATTTGACTTTCGATATTGAGTAAATAACGCAATTTGCACTTACTGTCGGTTGGTAGAAACATAGTTAAAGAGGGCTTGCTGGCTTGTTGTGGCAGGAGTTCCAATTTAGCCCTCCTATAGGCCATAACCTCTTGATGATGTCGGCCTTGCTGCTCCTTCAGGGCTCTCGATTCTCTCCTGATTCCCTGGAGTTCAGATATTTTCTTCTTCTCCGACTGAAGCAGCTTCTCACTGCAGCCACAACATCCCCGGTTTCTCTTTTGGCGGGAGAATAATGGCTGGTTTTCTGGAATGCCAGGATGACGTTGCCCAGCACATGACGGAGGCCTCAGACTGAGGGGAGTCAGGAGAAGGGAGCAATAGCCCAAGACCAGGACTCATTGCTGATGTGGAGGGGGCCTGATGTTGCAGGGCCAGGGTGGAGGGGGCCTGATGTTCCATGTTCCTGCTACTGCTTCACCATACTGCTTCAATAAAGACTGTTTTGCACCTACCACCTGTCTGTCCCCTTCTATGTGACAATGACTGTATAAGTTTTTTTTGAGTCATTTAATTATTTGTTTATTACAAATAATTTTTTGTTATTAGTCATTTAATTATAAACGCAGCACTTGTTTTTGCCCCCATTTTTCATGAGCTGAACTCAAAGATCTAAGACTTTTTCTATGTACACAAAAGGCCTATTTCACTCAAACATTGTTCACAAATCTGTCTAAATCTGTGTTAGTGAGCACTTCTCCTTTGCTGAGATCATCCATCCACCTCACAGGTGTGGCATACCAAGATGCTGATTAGACAGCATGATTATTGCACAGGTGTGCCTTAGGCTGGCCACAATAAAAGGTCTAGAAAAAGTCTTAGATCTTTGAGTTCAGCTCATGAAAAATGGGGGCAAAAACAAAATTGTTGCGTTTATAATTTTGTTCAGTATGTATATATATATTTATATATATATATATATTATGTGTTATTTTGTACAATTGGACCCCATAAAGAGAGCAATATGCTCAGTGATGACCAGGAGTCGAAGTTGAAGTTTGTTCAGTTGACAGGATTTACTAAAGACTAAGTTCTCCACACTTCTAAAGGACATAGAAAACGAATAAGAGGATATAACTTATGATACAGAAACACTATTACTTACAGTCAAATGGGTAATCAGTTGACATCATACCCACAAGTTCTGCTTAACAGTACAGATCATACTAGCAACATACAAATCTTTGGTAAGGGTCACAGGTAAATTCCAGAAGGACTCTTCTCATCTGGGGTGCTGTTGAACTCTATTCCTTTGGCATGGTCAACATGTCTCTAAAAATAATAATCAACCACTGCAAGCATAATTAGATGAAACAATACAAGGCTAAGTTTTGTCAAGACTTCACTGGAACAGAAAGTGAAAACTACATCCACAGAGAGCACAGATATAAACTTCTACATGAAGATGTTATCTTACACTCTTACATCCTCCCTGTGTATGTAGACATGATGTAGTTTTAATAGACTGCGCTGCTCTCGCCACCGACGCAAAGGTGTGTTTGTGTGTTTTGGAGCTCTGAAACTGGTATTGGGCTTTTTTTAGTTTTGGCCTTGTAAAACGATACCTTGGCCTTGCTAGTTTATGAACTTGCATAGCCTAGCTTTACAGATTTAACCAGTGTTTTTGCCTTTGTAGCTTGCAAAATTTAGACTACTAAATTCTGGTGGTAAGGTACAAAGGGAGAAGAGATGTGGGGAGAGGACAGTGTTTGAGAAGTGATAACTGAATGTTCAGAGAATTGGCTATGCAAATCCTGGTAAAAGTAACAGCTTTTGAGACTAAGTATGCGGCCATAAAAAGCAATCTCACACAAATGAAGGTGCTATCTTTCACTCTGTTCAAACTGTAGTTCCCAGTATGCTTGCCCACGGCCATAAAAGCAATTTCACACAAATGAAGGTACTATCTTTCACTCTGTTCAAACTGTAGTTTCCAGCATGCTTTGCCCACGGCCATAAAAAGCAATCTCACACAAATGAAGGTGCTATCTTTCACTCTGTTCAAACTGTAGTTTCCAGCATGCTTTGCCCACGGCCATAAAAAGCAATCTCACACAAATGAAGGTGCTATCTTTCACTCTGTTCAAACTGTAGTTTCCAGCATGCTTTTCCTGTGACGTATTAGGGTGAGTAAATCTCTTGGAATTAAGTATTATTTTTTTGTTTTTTGAGTGAGATGAGAAGAGGAGGAGACATGTAAGTCTTGTAACGACTGGGCTATTGAATCATTCGTTCGTTTGTTCTGAATTAACAAATTCGGACTCTCTGTGTTTTCTAAGCACATTTCTTCTAAACACATTCTTTGCTAAGCTTACTAAAGCTTTTAACCTCCTGACTCTCGAGCATCTAAATTACTGGCATGGAGCCACCAGGTCTGGGTTTAGATTGCTTTCTGACACTTTATGGCACCTCGGAGTAGTACCAGAACAACACGACACAACACGTCCTCCTAGCTTCGCAAGCTTCAAACGAAGTTTGCAATGCAACCCCCCCTGCTCTCTCTCTCAGCCAGAGAGATAATGGGCTTTCTACGTGACATTCCAATCACACACAGACATTCCAAACACACACAAAAACTGACCTTGCATTTAATTCAGAATGCAAGTGATTCAGAATCTAAGATGATGTATTAAGAAAACTAAACAAGAATAGCAACCAGCTTCGATAACAATTTAAGCAAGTAATGAACTAATATTGTACCACTTTAAATCATGTAATAAGCATCATTTCATTTTTGTACTTTTCTTTCTCCATCAGGGTGTGGCCAAAGTGCTTTGTCGTAAGTTTTCATATGATAACCAGTCAGTTTTTCTGAGGCACCATCAACCAAACACTGGCACATGACCAGACCGACCAGACAATGGCGGAGCCAGAGGGGTGTCCAGTGGGCACTGGTGTCACATGCCTGCCCTGTCTTGTGTAGCACATGTGGTGTTTGTGTTCCTGTCTCTGTTTTGACCCCACCCTCCTTGTTATCTCATTATTGGTTTCATTTGTCCCACCTGTTGTTCCCTCATTACCTGTCTGATTTGTCCCTTTTATAAGTTCCTTTGTGTTTGCAGTCTGTGTCGGATCGTTGTCTTGTACACGTCTCCTGTTCTCCCGTGACCCCTTTTGGTATGTTTGTTTTTGAAGTTGTTGTTTTGTATTTATTTATGTTTTCCCCCTCGTGGGTTTTGTTTTGTGTTTAGTGTTTCTTTTGTAATAAATATCTTTTTCCCTTTGCATTTGAGTCCTCCCTTTGTTTTCTGTAATTTACGTGACAGAACGATCCGACCATGTCAAGGACTCAGCAAAGGGTCTCTTCCCCAGCCACCGAGCGGGAGAGGAGGCAAAGTTTTGAGGGGACCCGGTTGGTCATATTTCGCGGGAGCCGTGGAGGCCGCAGTAGAGGAGGTGGGCGAGAGGAATTTCAAGACCACTCTCCACTCTGGCCCCTCCTCGACCCAGTTCCGGTGGTCCCAGTTCCGGTGGTTCCGAAACGGAGGAGGAGAGGAAAGAACCCCTCCGTGGCTATGTCGGTGGTCCCTGTTCCGGTGGTCCCTGTTCCAGCGATCCCGAGTCCGGTGGTCCCTGTTCTGGTGGTCCCTGTTCTGGTGGTCCCTGTTCCGGTGGTCCCGAGTCTGGTGGTCCCGAGTCTAGTGACCCAACCCGAGACTGTTCACGTTCCGTCTGCCCAGTCAGAGACTGTTCAGGTCACATCTGCCCAGCCAGAGATGGTTCAAGCCAGTTCTGCCCAGTCGGAGACAGATCGGGAGATGCCCATTCTCATGGCCGGGGGGGGCACTGATCGGCTATTTGGAGCGTTTAGCTCGGATCCTGGAGACGCCCTTCAAACCTTCAGTGTCTGTTCCTGAGCCGGAGCCAGTGTCTGTTCCTGAGCCGGAGCCAGTGTCTGTGTCTGTTCCTGTTCCTGAGCCGGAGCCAGTGTCTGTGTCTGTTCCAGTTCCAGTTCCTGAGCCAGTGTCTGTTCCTGAGTCTGTGCCTGTGCTTGTGTCTGTTTCTGTTCCCTCAGTGACCGCGTCACTGGCCATTATGACCACAGCCATGTGGTGTGTGTGGGCTACGCACACACTTGGACCGGTGGTGTCTGTTCCTGGGCCGGTGGTGTCTGTTCCTGGGCCGGTGGTGTCTGTTCCTGAACCGGTAGTGCCAGTTCCCGAGCCGGTGGTGCCAGTTCCAGTGCCCGAGCCGGTGGTGTCTGTTCCAGTGCCTGAGCCGGTGGTGCCAGTTCCAGTGCCCGAGCCAGTTCCAGTGCCCGAGCCGGTGGTGGGAGTTCCAGTGCCCGAGCCGGTGGTGCCAGTTCCAGTGCCTGAGCCAGTGGTGCCAGTTCCAGTGCCCGAGCCGGTGATGTCTGTTCCTGAGCCGGTGCCTGTTCCCTGGCCGCCCGAGGGAGAGTCTCCGCCCTGGCCACCCGAGGGAAGGTCTCCGCCCTGGCCGCCCGAGGGAAGGTCTCCGCCCTGGCCGCCCGAGGGAAGGTCTCCGCCCTGGCCGCCCGAGGGAGAGTCTCCGCCCTGGCCGCCCGAGGGAAGGTCTCCGCCCTGGCCGCCCGAGGGAAGGTCTCCGCCCTGGCCGCCCGAGGGAAGGTCTCCGCACTGGCCGCCCGAGGGAAGGTCTCCGCCCTGGCCCCCCGAGGGAAGGTCTCCGCCCTGGCCGCCCGAGGGAAGGTCTCCGCCCTGGCCGCCCGAACTCTGTGGCCCGCCCTGGCCTCCCGAACTGTCCATTTCCCCTGCCCTACTCTGGTCTGTCCCTCCCGTCCCGCCCTGGTCTGTCCCTCCCGTCCCGCCCTGGTCTGTCCCTCCCTGGTCTGTCCCTCCCGTCCCTAGTGTCTTAAGGAGGGGGTAATGTCACATGCCTGTCCTGTCTTGTGTAGCACATGTGGTGTTTGTGTTCCTGTCTCTGTTTTGACCCCACCCTCCTTGTTATCTCATTATTGGTTTCATTTGTCCCACCTGTTGTTCCCTCATTACCTGTCTGATTTGTCCCTTTTATAAGTTCCTTTGTGTTTGCAGTCTGTGTCGGATCGTTGTCTTGTACACGTCTCCTGTTCTCCCGTGACCCCTTTTGGTATGTTCGTTTTTGAAGTTGTTGTTTTGTATTTATTTATGTTTTCCCCCTCGTGGGTTTTGTTTTGTGTTTAGTGTTTCTTTTGTAATAAATATCTTTTTCCCTTTGCATTTGAGTCCTCCCTTTGTTTTCTGTAATTTACGTGACAACTGGCCTCTGACATCTGATTGGCCACCCCAAAATTTAGATTGCTACTTCCAATTGACATCCTTTTGAAAGTAGGGATGTGCACAACTAGTCAACTAAACGGTACAGTCAGCTATGTCTTAACCGAAGCAGTTGAGAAAGAAACCGGATGCATGTCAATATATTGATTCAATATTGTGCATTCGGTCTTAAAGTGACAGCAGTGGCAGTAGTCTACCTTTGATTAAGTTAAAGTTAATCAAAGATGATAAACTGTCCCTGTGGACTGTTGCAACCATCTCCTCTTATGGGGCCAGGTGCAAGATGTGACTTTGTCTACTTAAGTATCAATTGTATGTATATTATATGCATGCATGTTACAGCAGTGTGGGTGGGTAGCTGACAGATGTGGGTTTAATGTATTAAAGTGTTGCAACCGTCTCTGCTCTCCCCTACAGAGATGGTGAACCCTCATCAGCTCAAACAGATGCAGGAGAAATTGCTGAAAAGATGCAGATAGACATGACCTTTCCTGTTGTACAACAACGAAGAACAACTTGCATGTTTCTTTATGAATAAAGAGGAGGCTCACGTTTATGCAGACGTTCTCAAAACGAGCTCACATACTGTAGTTTAAAAGATTGCAAGTTGGCTTTGTTTCAGACAACCAATTTTCTTTTAGCAGCTTAAAAAAGTTCTTATACCATGCACCGTATGCCCGTGCTCTGTGACGTCTGAAGCTTCATTTCCACACACAGTCATGTGACTGCTTTGTATTCAGATTCAAAAATAGCCGGACCCCTTGAGCAGGTTTCGAGTGTCATGCCCTTTGGTAGTAGTGTATAAAAAAAGAAATAGACTTAGCCCTCACACTGTTGAACAAGTCCTGTTCCTTAATAAAATAAACATTAATTTATCAAATTACCCACAAAATAAAATGTCAGCTCCCCAGTTCACAAGCACTTCACCATTCCACACAATTTTCTTTAATTTAATTTTATATGCCTATGAGCCTTGCCTATGAACTCATAGGATTAGGACTGAGGCTAAAGTTTATGTGAATAAGGCTGCATTTGTAGATCAAAGCAGATTCATAAGAATTGTTTCTGTATAAGTGAATTAGTTCCATTTATTTATTTATTTTTTTCATAAATTATATTATTAATTATAATATTTTTTCATTATTATTTTTCATATAGTTGTTTGTATAAGAACTACATCAACACTAACACATGAATTATGAGGATTTATTGTATTGCTTTGTGGTTTACAGAGCAGAAAGTGATTTATTAAATGGAAAAAAAAAACGGTCTTCTGGGACAGAAAGGCAGCTTTTCAACCTTTTGACCACAAGATGTGGTTAGTGTGTGTCAGAGGTACCCCTCTACACACTAATGGAATCCCAGGAACTAGAGCCAGACAGATATTTTAGAAAGCTTAAAACCAATTCATTTATAATTCACTCAGTAAAAGCTTGGCGGCTTTCCGCCCTAGAAGGAATCAGCAAAAAGTCCTCAGCAAAAGCGGCTACAGCGAGCGCTAGACCATCAGCATCAAGCAATGGATTACGAGAGGAAAAAAAGAATGTCCCTTTCTAGGGATACTAGCGTGCGTTGTATACTCGCGTCTTCGATCGATCGTGCCGTTCACCAGCCGAGGAGCACCCGCGTAGGGAAGGGAGATCAGCGTCCGGACAGCGCACCCATGGTAAGTTTCAATCCACTTTTATAGAGCTGTGAGTTCATGATTATGGTGATCGGGAGGTGTGGCAGCTATTCAGTCAATGGGGATCACCTGTAGTAGTCCATTACATACCACACCCACAGTAGGCTTCCGATAAGACAATGTCAACAAACACATGTGCTCATTATAAACACACATCACACGTGCTCAATATCTTTATACGCAGGATCTCACTGCAAGCGAAATCAAACACACACAAATTACAAAGGAGCCATACTATCTCTCAACCCACTTTACATTTCCCCCATCTGACAGCTAACGTGTTGAAAAGCTTCGAGTAATGAACCATTTTACAATACAGTCGAGGGGGAAAGCGTCATTTCACCATGACTAATAAATATAACTTAAATATTGTAAAATGACAAGAATGATCACACAGGTAAGTAAAATAACACAATACACATAAATTGCAGTGAAGATACAGATATAAAAGCAACAATTACACTAAAGATTAATTAGGATTAACAGGAGCCAAACATAACTCACCTCTTCAGTGTATTAACAATGCCAAGAGGAAGAGGAGGAGACAAAACAGGAAATTATGTAGGCTCATGATGACATCACAGCAATTAAAGGGGAAAAACGCTCGTTATTCAGGCAGGTATACCAGATATATGAAAATACACTCTTTTGTGTGAATTATAATAAACCATACATACACTTTCTGTACCTGTTACACACACACACATTTTGTTGTAGATAGATTTGAAATGATTATTGCAAATCTCCTCAGTATAACACCATTTTGAGGTTTCACATTAATCATTAAGAGGCAGAATTGTTAAAACCAAGAGCTCAGTACAAATGAAGTGATAAACTCTGACAAAACATGATTGTGTTATAATAGTAATTTTATATTGTCTAATTATGAATGCAAAAGCACCGGTGAATGTCCAGCAGATGCAGTAGAAGAATTGGCCCACGACTGAAGGCAGGTGGTGCTCCTCCTGATACTGATCTCAAAATGTTTATCAGTTCTCAATGTTAGTGGTTATTTCTGAATAAATCACCCGATGGCCGTCCCACACTCCTTTATTTGTCACACCCATAATAACCAGGGGCTCGTTCTTCGTACGTTGCTTATTACATCCGAGATCAAATGACACATCCAAGATGATATCATCGTGCGAATCATGATCTGGCTAACTCGGTTCTTCGAACACACTTGCCGGATATGATTAGTATCGCTGGATTGAGTTATCTGAGATAATTGCGCGTTCATGCGCTGGTTAAAAGGGGATATGTATCGATAGTAGAAACATTGATCAGCAACGCTGCTATTGGCTGTTCAGCGTGGGCTAAAGAGCGCGCTCAGTTTTTCTCCTCGACAGAGCAAGAACTAATAGTCAAAGTTTATTCGGAATTTTAATGTTTAATTAAAACGCCAGGGAACACCTCAAAGTCTGCAAAAGCCAGGAGAGAGGCCTGGCAAAAAGTAGCAGACAATTTAAATCCATTAGAAGTGGCCATGTTAGATGTTTTTATCACTTAATAGCCTATATTTTTGTATTTTAATAATTGCATAATTACTTTGTTCATTGTAATGTCAGAGTCACCACACTAGAACATGGGAACAAATACAATTGAAGTACAAAAATATTCTACATAATGGTAATTTTTAGTTATTATAGTCTCTTTTATAAAAGGCACTGACAAATAAATGGTTGTCTGTTTATAAAAGCAACCAAGAAAAAGGCTGAGAAAAAAAGAAAAGATCTTAGTCTTACACTGTAAAATCATTTTTGCTGCATTAAATTAAGGCTGTATAGTCATTTCAACTGTTAAATCTTGAGTAATGATGAATTGCTTCGACTTGTGAAAGTGAAAACTGATAAACTTATGTTAATGTAAAAATATTATTATTGATCACATTTTCCCGAGTGTAGTTCATTGTAATTACATTGTGTTTTCCTCTTTTGTGCACTTTTACATAATACACCAACACTTGTATCTGTTCCCAAGAAAGTGGTGGCTGAAATATGTGCAGTAAGTGGACATTTTCTAACTTTCCAAAGGAAATGTCCATTTGTTTCCATTGCACTGGACAGTGAATAAACCCTCTCAGATAACTGTCATATGGAGGAACTAGCCTACCTGCAAGTGCATAAATAACTTTACTTCATTTATACTTGTATGCTTTATGGCTGCAATATAAGTTGCAGGATTCCACATCTACAGAAAGGCCTACAGAGGAGTCTGCACAGACAGAGGAGACATAGTCCTACAGGTGGGCAGTGTATAGCCAGCTTTTCCTTTTTATTTGTTGCATGAGGCATGTGTCTAATATCTCTTGTTGCAGGCACTTGACCACTGGCTTTTCTTTACAAAGAACAATTGAAATAAAACTCAAGGAACTAAGCATATTTGTCTTTTATTAAACATTTAATGGAAAGTGTTGTTTTTTTGGCAATGTTGTGTAATATGGCACATGCAACAATGTCACAGGCCCTGTCAGGTGTGCAACCCTCAGACTTTTCAGACACTGAAATCTTCCCTTTAGTTAGCCAAAGATCATTTCATTGTGTGCCCTTGTCCTGGCTAGAGCTGCATTGTAACTGGTTTGGGTCAGGGAATGGGGTCATAAAACACCTGTCTGCAGGCAGGAACATGTCATAATCACCTATGAAAAAATGCAGTTCTGTTAGGATCAGCATAAGTGTATGTAATACAGTGAGCTTGATATTTAATTGTCAAACTTTTCTTACCACTTTCAAATAATGTCCATAAATGTGAATCTCTGAAAATTCTTAAGTCATGCACAGATCCTGGCCATTTTTCTTTCACATTTGTGATATGGAAGATTTTAGTCAACTGCCTTTTTTTATTTGATATAATATTACTAATCTGGAATATTAAGAATCCCAATAGTAACTGGGCTGCACATTTACATTGTGAACCCCCTTTCTGTTCACAATCCCCTTCATTGAGGCCTTGATGGCAGTCTATGGTAGCCTATATGGTACCAATCAAGTTAGTGAAGCCTGAGTGACATATACTGAAATCGACATGGTCATGATTGCACGATCTTCATAAAAAATTATGATAGCCTAAAAAAAAATTGCTTTAAATTGCTTTAAAAAAAACTGCTTTACAACATTGGGTCTTCAGTGGCTTGGAAATGCCACAAAAAAACCTAAAACTGTTTTTAAACCTAAAAGCGTCAGGTAAACTCCGAATGACACGACAGACAGCACTTTACATCAAGTTCTCCGCATCTCCAATAGTGTAAAGGAAAGAGCCACTCGCAAATAATCTTAGGGCAATGCAAACAGTTTGTGCTGTAGTTAAAGGCGTACTCCGACAAGCCGAAAATAAATGTGTGTTTCCAACAATTTAATAATGTAAACGACAATCTCACGGGTCACGAGAAAAAATATATATCTCAGAAAGTGCACTATCGTGCTGCGCTGGACTTCCCGTATCAGCTCCGCTTATGAAGCCGGGATCTAATCCTGTTTACATGAAATAAGCTGCTCCCGAGCAGGCTTAAGATTGCTATGACAGCAAGTCCAGGATGAGCTTCGAAGAACCAAACAATCCAAGATCATGCCAAATCGTCAACAATCAAATCCAGCTAACTGAGTTAGCGACGTATGAAGAACGGGCCCCTGAACCAGAAAGTATGACCATATTAGCCCGGTTCTGTCAACACTGCATTGGCTCCCTATAGGGGCCCTGAACACAGCTTAATGGACTTCACATAATAATAATAAACTTTATTTAATATAGCGTCTTTAAAGCAGCTTTTCAAGGCACTTTACACAATAAAACAGACAGATATAAAAAGCGTACAAAAAAAAGAGCAGATTTGAATACAAAATAGTTAAAACCATCAAGAAAAAGGTAACTTTAAAAAATTAGCTTTTAGGTTAGATTTAAAAATGCTTAGATTGTGTGCATCTCTAATATGAAGTGGGTGCGTTCCAGAGTTTAGGAGCATAGGATGATAAAGCCCTGTACCCCTACAGATCGCAAACGTGTCTGGGACAGCCAGTAAACCAGCTTGAGAGGAGCACAAATGACGCTTGGGAAAAGTTAAAAGCACAGAAAGATACTAAAGGGCCAGACCATGCAGTGCCTTAGGGTAGCATACACTGTGCAATTTTAGTCCGATTTTGAGCCGAATTCTGACTCAAGTGACATTTTATTTTTTTTAGTTGGGCTGATGTTCAGATTTGTCGTGCAGTGTTACATTGTGAGACTGTTGACCATAATTTTGCAATTGTTGATAGGCTACAGATAAATGTCACGTCCCAATAGTGGACATTTTTCTGTTTTTAAATCATAAAATCAGTTTGTGTTACATTGCGTTTCAATATTCATTGCGTTACAACATTTTAATCAAATTTTTTAAACATTTATAATCAATTTTTTTAAACATTTACCCACGATTTCTCAAACAAAGCTTTAAGCCTAGTCTGAGACTAAAAAGCATGTTTGGGCTGTTTTACCTGAAAGAAACTTGCACTGACAAATCTTAAAATATGTCAGTGCCATTGTTTTGTCTCAAGATTCAGACCATTAATGTTTTTTTTTTTCTTCCTAAATCACGTTTATAAAAGCTACTTAAATGTCCTAATTAAACTAATCTTGGCTTAATCTGAGTACAGTCTGTGAAAAGGGCTTATTCTCACAATACTAAAACTAAGCATTCTTTGTAAAATTCTGCTCTAAACAAAAAGTATTCTGCCTATTTAATATTTTAGCCTACTGTAAAAAAAAAAAAAAAAAAAATGTGTGAGAAAAGAAACATCCAACATTACTTTTGAGGAGTCTTGTTTATAGTAGGAAGAGTTGCCTTATTATCAATAATCTGAGAAAAATAAGTAGATCTTAAGTCGGGTGCACACTGTGCGATTTTGAGACATATTTTCAAATTCTAAAAGATTCCTCTAATCCTAGGCTAAAATCTGAAGTCTTTGATCGTAAAAACCGTTGCGATCAAATTTGACCTCAGACGAAATTCTGGCAGTTTCAGAAGATTTGACTCTCAGTCCTGCAAGTGTGACTTCTACGACAACCGTCAAATTGTCTTAGTTTTTCAAGACAAGCCATGACCAAAATTAACGTTAGAGATTTCTTTGTAGTCACCATTTCAATCCGGCATGTAACGCAGCTCACATCACGAACGTGTCATTGATTGATGATGTAAAACTCCAGTTTTTAACGCATCTTGACTGTCGTACAGTCTGACATTAATGACAACTGAGATCTTACAGTGTGACACGGCTTACAGTGAGGATCATGTTCGTTCAGTCTGACAAGCAACAGTCGTAAAGGACTATAATAAATCACACAGTGGCTTTAGACTCAACTGGAGCTCTATAAAGACCGCTTGGGGCAAGTGTATACTTTATATTAAGGTTCACTTTCACAGGTTATTAATGTAAATAAATGCTTTATATAATGAGGAGGAGATTTAAGCTAAGCTGTTTTAATGGTACAAAGACCTCTTTTAAGTCAAAAGATCAGGGCTGATTTGATTTGTCATGACCACTTTAACTAGTCCATCACTGTTTTGATCTGGTCAATCTTCAGCGTATGAGCTGTGTGTCATCTAAAGGTTTAATCTTCAGTCTTCCATCAAAGCTAATCGTTTTGTGGTCTGGGGTCAAGCTACTGTTGGTTATATTTGACTGAACTCTGTGTTTGGACTCATTTATTAAATACGTTAATAAATAATGTATTTATTGTGATAAGATGTCATCTTGTTTTATATATACTTTACACACTGTCACTATAAAGTAGTGACTGTCATTATTTACAACTATGGGGAGAATATTAAGAAACTTGACTTACAACACAGTTCACATGTTGTTACGGCTGTGATTAAAATATATTTAATTACTCTTTTTAAATATTTTTCACACAGATACATTTAAAAGCATTTTCACATGGATAATCAAACCACCCTGATGGAAATAACACAGCACAGTTCTCTTTTTTATGTCCATTTGGTTCTGTCAACATCCAGGACCTGCATCAACAGATCAGCATTAGATGTTCAGACTGTGAGATATGATCATTTATTAGAGAATAATCAGTTCAGTGATTTCTCACCCAGAGGTCAGTGTGCTGCCATCAACCCATGTCCATCTGCCCTCCTCATCACCGTCAGTCAGACCCATCCAGACTGCAGTTTTTCCAGTCATCTTCTTAACAAGCTCCTAGTAGAACCAACAAGGAAACTACATTTAAAGGGTTAGTTCACCGAAATATGAACAATGCTATCATCAGTTCCTCACACTCATGTTGTTCCAGCTCCATAAAACTTTCATTCATCTTCGGTACACAAATAAAGATATTTATAATGAAATCTGAGAGATTTCTCCCCTCCATTAACAGTCTATTCAGAGACTGTTCAATTTAGAGACAGATACAATTTAGCTTTTATTCACATATAAACTTTGATCAGCGAACAAACAGAGCAACATTGTTCTCATGCATCAAGCAAGAACGGTTGATCTCTACGTATGTTCGATGAGCATTTTGAACCAGAGTTTTGGGTGAATACACTTTCAATGGAGGGACAGAAAACTTTCAGATTCCATTAAAAATATCTTTCATTTGTTTTCTGAGAAAGAACAAAGTCTTATGGGTTTGAAAAGAGGAGGTTGAGGAATTGATGACAGAGTTTTTGGGTGAATTAACTCTTTAACGTCTGTGTTTCTGAGTGGTCATACTGTAAGAGTGCAGCACAACCTTCGGTGGTCAATCTATGTTTCACTCACTTCTTTCTCTCTGGTGTTTACGATGATCAGATCAGCTCCTCTCTCTGTACAGTATCTTCTGCTCTCAGACCAGTTCTTCTTCTCAGAAGACATATAGTAAAAACTGGATTGATTAATACATCCATCTGTAAACAGAACCAGATCATCCACTAGCACTTTTACCACTGGTACTGAATTATGGAAACACTTTAGTTTAACATTACCCATTTCATTGAGCATCTTCCACAGTGCATTTCTCTCCTGATTAAACTGGTCTCTTTCATTAGTCTGGTAATTGTTCTTGGTTACTCCATCACTTTCATTTGTCAAGGTTATGTCCTTATTTAGTAGCTGGTCTCTCTCTTCTGTGAGGTTGGTAATCATGTTTAGTAACTGTTGTCTCTCTTCTGTGTAGTTTGTGCTCTTGGTATGGATGTGGACACACAGCACTATGACTGCAGTCAGCAGAAGAACACACAGAAGCACCAAACACACTGGAGCTGCTCTGGAGCTTCTGGTCTTCACACAATCACTTCCTGAAAATAAAGTAAAGAAAATAATGAAAAAGGTTTTATTAATTACCTAATGGTGTTTTATATTTACCTGTATGGTTTCTCTGAGTGTCTCTGTCCAGATCTTGTGTTCCATCAGTGTTTATATAGCCATAAACAGGCTGAGACATTTTTGTTCACTTGGTCATGGAAATGATAATAATACCAATAAATTTGCGTAACAAAAAGCTCTTGCTAAAAGGCACCGTTGTGGTAGTGTGGTTAGATGTAGTAGCCGGGTTCAAGTTAACACATTTTCAGGGTGACTCTTATTCAGTTGCATCGTTTAACAGCTCACTGGAGAAGTTGATCAATAAACAACAACTTGAATTTCAGATTGTTCTTCACACCAACATATCATGACTACAGAAGACTTGGAATAAACCCCCAGGTCATATGGTCATATTTGATGATACTTTTAATAGCACTTTAAAAGCGTGTTCTTTTAAGCTTTTTTTTTTTTTAATCTCAAGAAATCTTCAAAACATTTTCATTTCTGTACCACAGAACCTAGAGTGTAAATTATTTCCAGGATTTTACAAGATGTAACTAATATTTCACAGTAAATTACATTATTATCACACAGGCTTTAACTGTGATATTTGAAAATACCATATTCAGAATTGTACTGTGAAAATAATGCAGGAAACTACTGTAAATTCAGTCTTTTGTGAACACTGTGTCTTTGAGCGCCCTCGTCTCCTGTGTGGTCTCATCTGATGGATTCAGTGGTAAGTGTTAAAATGTAAAAATTTGCTCAATTAAACGATATGATAGAGCATGTAATTTAAAAGTATTAACCAAATAGCGTTAGTTGTAGCTTATGTTGTTAGCGGTTAACATACTTGCGTAGATTTGATCATGTCAATTTAAAGATGTTAGTTTTAGTGTTAATTGTACTGTATTAAGTTAGTAGCAAACTGTGAGACTTTAGATACACCGTCGGAAATCTCTTTGGAGCCTCATTTAAAAAACATTGGTCATTATGTGTTAACTATAGCTTAGTACTAACAACGATAGCATTTTTCTGTGGTGACCACTGGGAAATAAAGTTGTAAGGTAAGGTGCTGTATGTAATTTTTCACTCTACTAAAGCATAAAAATACCACAATATGTTTGCAGATATTTAGGAAACATGCTGAGTTCATGTAGCACTGAGGATGTCAAAGGGACAGATAAAATTGCACCCCCTTTAAATTTTGAACGTGGTAAAGGCATTATTGTCACATTTATTTGTATTACTGGATCGCACTGTGTTCATTTTGGTTAAACTCAGGTTCGTCAGCAGCGGGCACCCAAGAGTTACACTATTCATCGGTAGCTGACTAACAGAATAGAATGGATAGAGTGGATAAACCGTGGATCGGGCGGATGACGTGACGAAAAATAATATTTTAATTAAATTCGGGCGGGTGGGCGGTTGAACCAATCAAATGAAAAATATATGTATCATTGTTAAATATTGTTATGTGACTATACCTTCATCCAAAAAAATGTGAGCACACTTTGAAATAGTTCACATCATTAATTAGATGTGCAAGACAAGCAGGTATGTTTTTGGGGTTGTTATGGACAATTACAAATGTGAACATGCACTGTTGTGCGGTGGAATTTCATCGAATTTCGGAATGAACAGAGTCGATGTTTCTTTAATATCGAGGCTCTATAGTTTATTATATGATTGTTAGGCCTGTTGTTGGTATAAAATGAATTGCACTGTGCCTGAAAAAGACGCGCTCTCCGCTCTCTTCCCGTGCATTCAAAATTAACGGGAGTCTTCAGAACAGGCTTGTTATTTTATTCGTGCTTTCTATCTATTTGCTAAAAAATAAAGTGAAATAGGCATTCATTAGTAGTAGGCTAAATAGCAGCATGTTGAAATGATGTGCCAAAATGCGTTTTCTATTAGGCTACAATGAAAATATTGTACAGAAGCCGTACATCAGATCAGATCAGATAAGGTCAGCTTTGCCGAAGTGCGTCTAATTTAGGCTATTTATTTATTTTTGTCCCTGTGCGCCGATCAGAGACAGAGTTCACAGCTGATATTCTGAGGTAAGAGCTTTTGATGCTGCGTTCCAGTCCACTTTTAGACACGCACTTGCGAACTTCCCTAAGCACTTCCCCTTGGGGGAATCCCTGCCACCATTTTGAAGTGCGTTCCACTTCGTGAAGTGGACGAGGGAAGTTTATATGGACAGACCCTCGTTCCCTCGACCTTGACCGAGGGAGCGAGTCTACTTCAAATGTACACTTCAGGTACCTATATGTCCCACAATGCAGTACGACTGTGACATCACCACATATCTTGTCTAATCACCACCACAACAGACAACTCTATGATATATTAATTATATTTTTTTATTTTATTTAAAAAAAAAACAAACACACATAAACATTTGGATGCTGCATTAAACAAATTCTTAAAGGATAAAAAAAATGTAAATAATAAATCAACTCCACAGCTGATTCCAAGTGATTAAGGGCTTAGGACGTTCCAGTTCAGCCCATTGCAGTTTCCGTCAGTAGTGGGCACTTGTGCAACGTAAGCAATGACGTACATCCGAGTGAACGAGACGGATGGAAGTTAGCGAGTGAAGGGCATGACAATTTTGGACTGGAACGCAGCACTAGTCTCACGGCTGTCATCAGCAGTGCCTTGCATCGCCCAATCAGCGGAATGGCGGGCGGGTATGGAGATATTCTCGTGCCAATAATAATGAACGTAGCTTTTCAAGAAACTAATGAAAATATAAATTGAAACTAAATAAATGATCTCTAAAACTGAAAAAGAATAAACTGCAGGCAATTTTTTTTACTTCGTTTTTAATACATTTCATTATTTTTTAATACATTTCATTTTAATACATTTCATACATTAAAATTTTAATAAATTTTAATAGCCTACTTCATTTTTGCTAACTATTTCTCATATTTCAGTAGCTGATCTGAACTTACAAATGCGCTTCCAGAGTTCCCTTTCGAAAGCTACAATCGATGCTGCGCTGCTCAGCGCATTGGGAACATATTTTATCGTGACCAGCTGTGAATAGTGTGTATAACACGTCGATGGAATTGACCCGGAGGTAATATAGCCTCGGTCGGTGACGTCATCGGCGCGCCCCCGCGACACGAGGCTATAAGTAGATGAGCCACAGGTGCATCATCAGGTCTTTTGTCTTCAGACCATTACTGTGCAGTGTGTGCGTTGAAAAACATTCTCTCTACTCTCATCTGTTCTCAGATCTTTGTTAGGAGTTAGTTTTTGTCAGGCAGTGTGCAGAAATTTCTCATTCTCAAATCTTTTTCTCTCACGTTACAACAAAGAGTTTAAAAAGTAAAAAAAGAAAGAGAAATGAGCCAACAAAGCAATAAGCGTTGTGTTCCTCCATGCTCCCGTCCCATGTCTGAGCTGGATACACATGATTATTGCTTTGTTTGTTTGGGGGAAGAGCACGCGGTACTGGCGATAGAGAAAGGCGGGTGCGAGCATTGTGATCAGCTCACAGTTAAGATGCTTCGCTCCCGTCTGAACTATTTCCAGTCCGCACCCGCATTACCATCGTGGGGCTCTCGTATGGATCTGCATGACGAGCAAGAGATGGGTCCGTCCCTTTCGCTTGCTGCGTCACCAGATCCTAACATCCCTTCTCGTGATCTCGAAGCGCGCTCCGGTGCTTCTTCGGTTCACGAGGGGGATGATATTTCTCTTGGTTCGTCAGATCATAACGAGCGGCCAGCCTCTGAGCATTCCTCCCGTGAAAAAAGATCTGTTGAGGAATTGCTAGAGGTGGTCACTCGCGCGGTGGCCAGGTTACAGCTTGACTGGCCACGCGACCAAGAGACCCCCAAACCCAGTAAGCTTGAGGATAGGTTTCTGTCCGGTGGCAGGGGGGAGAGAACATTACATCAGTCTCTCCCCTTTTTCGAGGACCTCCATGACGAGCTGTCTAAGTCATGGAGTAAACCATATACTTCTCGCGTTTTTGTGCCCTCGACGTCGACTTTTTCGACTATCGTGGGTGCGAAAGCGCGGGGGTATACGGAGATGCCGCGGGTTGAAGAGACGCTCGCGGGCTATCTCTCACCCGAGTCGGCATCTTCGATAAAGAAACCTACCCTCCCCACTAAACCCTGTCGTATAACATCATCATTAGTGGGGAAAGCTTATCAAGCTGCAGGTCAGGCTGGTGCTGCGCTGCACACTATGGCAGTGTTACAGGCGTACCAGGCTGACCTGTTGAAGGATTTGAGTGTGGGCAGTACGATCGACGAGGAAGCGTTCACGGAGCTTCGTCGTGCCACAGATCTGTCTCTCCGTGCGACCAAGCAGACGGCCCGTGCCATCGGCCGTTCTATGTCTGCTTTAGTCAGCACGGAGAGGCATCTGTGGCTTAATCTGACAGGGATTAAAGAGAAAGATCGTCTGTTTCTTATTGACTCTCCTGTATCTCCATCTGGGCTGTTTGGTGACGCGGTTAACACCGTAGTCACACGCTTTAAGGAAGTCAAGAAACACGAGGAAGCGTTCGTGCAGTTTCTTCCTCGCCGCACTCAAGGGGAGGGGCCGTCTGCCACCCAGCCCCGCCCCGGTCCTTCAAAAGCCAGGGAGGTGAAAAAGCAGAGCGTGGCGAGTCGCGCTCCCCCTCAGAGAGACTGGAGGCAGACTCGCCAGGCTCAGCAGCCTCCCAAGCCAGACCTCAGGACTGTCATCAATAGAAAGAGGAAGTCCTGATGGTCTGGCGCCCATTCTAGTGGGGGTAGTCCCCCGCGGGATGGGGCGCGTTCAAGATCTATTCGTCCCTTCCCGCTACCCTCACAAAACCTCTCCATCCCCGCCACCTCTCGTGCTTCGGGGGGCAGCGGTTTCCAGCGAAATATTAGATGTTCCGTCGTTTCCGGCTGTCATTCCGGACACGGAACATCTAATATCCCCTCAAAAGGAAGTATTAAAATTAATACCACTCTCAGAAAGTCTGGCAGCGTGGGAACTTCTGCCGGGCGTTTCTGCGTGGGTATTAAGCACAGTACAGTTAGGATACAGAATCCAGTTTATTCGTCGTCCTCCGCGTTTCAACGGCGTGATTTTCACTACCGTGAAACCGGAGCAGATGCATGTACTGTCGCAAGAGCTGCAGACTCTTCTGAGCAAAGAGGCCATAGAACGTGTTCCTCTTCCAGAGAGGGAGTCAGGTTATTACAGCAGATACTTCCTAGTACCCAAAAAGGATGGGGGGTTGCGTCCAATCTTAGATCTTCGAGGCTTAAACCGCACAGTCAAAGCACTCAAGTTCAAGATGTTAACCGTCAAGACGGTCGTGTCGCAAATACAACATCACGATTGGTTCGTCACGATCGATCTGAAGGACGCATATTTTCACATAGAAATATTGCCACAACACAGGAAGTTCCTGAGGTTCGCTTTCGGGGGCGAAGCGTACCAATTTCGGGTTCTTCCATTCGGTCTAGCACTGTCACCCCGCACATACACAAAATGCATGGATGCAGCACTGGCTCCATTACGACTCCAGGGCATTCGCATTTTGAATTACATAGACGATTGGTTAATACTAGGATGGCCGTCCAGCTCAAGGGGAATGGGAGGGTCATCAGCTCGATTGGCACATCAATTGCCTCGAGCTGATGGCCATATTTCTGGCTCTGAAATATTTTCTCCATCAATTGAGGGGCTGTCATGTCCTAGTGCGGGTGGACAACACAGCAGCAGTCTCGTATATAAATCACCAGGGAGGTCTGCGCTCACGCAATTTGAACAGAATAGCGAGGAAGATTTTTCTCTGGGCCCAGGGCAAGTTCCTGTCACTCAGGGCAGTATACATCCCAGGGCATTTGAATGTGGGAGCAGATCTATTGTCCAGACAGACGCTACCGACGGGGGAATGGAAACTCCACCCAGAGGTAGTGAAACAGATTTGGACCAAATTTTACGAAGCGGAGGTGGACCTCTTCGCCTCCCAACAGACAGCGCAATGCCCCCTCTACTTCTCTCTGAGTCACCCGGCTCCTCTGGGTCTGGATGCGATGGCGCACACATGGCCCAAGATGCGCCTTTATGCGTTTCCTCCAGTTTCTCTGCTCCCGGGAGTTCTAGCCAGAGTTCGCCAACAAGGGTCTTGCCTCTTGCTGATAGCGCCACGTTGGCCGAACAGAGTGTGGTTCTCGGAGATAATAGCTCTCCTCGACGGCTCGCCGTGGGCGATTCCGGAGAGGAGGGACCTTCTGTCTCAGGCGGAGAGCACGATATTCCATCCCAGGCCCGACCTGTGGAATCTTCATGTTTGGCCCCTGATGGGAACCAATTAAGAGACACTGGGCTTTCGCCGGATGTTATTGAGACCATTCTGAGTGCTAGGGCTTCCTCCACTAGAAGAAGTTATGCTATTAAGTGGGGTGTTTTTGAAAGGTGGTGCGTTGAACACAATGTAGATCCAGTTAACTGCCAGATTGCTTCAGTGCTGGACTTCATGCAAGAGAAAATATCAACAGGCACATGTCCTGCCACTCTTAAGGTTTACGTGGCCGCTCTTTCGGCTTTCCACGCCTTAGTTGACGGGGCGCCACTTGGGAGACACCCTCTGCTCTCACGCTTCCTTCGGGGAGCCAGGCGACTGAGGCCTCCAGTAAGAACCAAGATCCCTTCATGGGATTTAGCTATAGTTCTTGAGGGTCTGGTTGACACCCCCTTTGAACCAATAGAATCAGCGTCTGATAAACTTCTGACTCTAAAAATGGTTTTTCTGATGGCAATAACTTCCTTGAAGAGAATTGGGGATATGCAGGCTCTGTCTATCTCGCCATCCTGCTTAGACTTTGCCCCAGGTATGGTGAAAGTGATTTTGCATCCACATCCTGATTTCCTGCCTAAGGTTCCATTTTCGGCTGTACATCCTGTCACTCTTGAGGCTTTCTGCTCCCCGCCGTTCTCAACGCCGGAGCAGGAGAGATCTCATAGGCTGTGTCCAGTCCGTGCTCTTCAGGCTTACGTCCACCGCACTAGCCAGTGGCGTAAGTCGGAGCAACTGTTCGTCTGTTATGGGGGCAGCAACAGAGGAGGAGCTGCTACCAAGCAGACCATGTCTCATTGGGTCAGGGATGCTATTGCTCTTGCTTATGAGGCGCGCGGGCAAACTTCGCCTATAGGTCTTAGAGCTCACTCCACCAGGGGGGTCGCCTCTTCTAGTGCTCTGGCAAGGGGGGCCCCTTTGCAACATGTTTGTGATGCGGCAGGTTGGTCCTCTCCGCACACATTCATAAGATTTTATAGTTTGGATGTTCATGCCACTCCGGGCTCTCATGTCCTTGAGTCGACATCGCAAGCTAATGTCTAGGCCTTCTTACGTTCTTGTGAAACACACCTGCACAACCGTGGGAGTCCAGACATGTTCAAGCACGGCGGCGTGGGTATTCTCGTTCCCAATGCGCTGAGCAGCGCAGCATCGATTGTAGCTTTCGAAAGGGAACGTCTCCGGTTACTTATTGTAACCTTGTTCCCTGAGAAAGCGGAACGAGATGCTGCGCTACTTTGCTGTGCTGAAGATGTCCCGGGACTGCTCTTCAGACAAAATATCCTGATGATGCACCTGTGGCTCATCTACTTATAGCCTCGTGTCGCGGGGGCGCGCCGATGACGTCACCGACCGAGGCTATATTACCTCCGGGTCAATTCCATCGACGTGTTATACACACTATTCACAGCTGGTCACGATAAAATATGTTCCCAATGCGCTGAGCAGCGCAGCATCTCGTTCCGCTTTCTCAGGGAACAAGGTTACAATAAGTAACCGGAGACGTTTTCATTTACGCTTCTTAAGTTTTCGTTTACGTTGCCTGAGTTTTCGTTCGATATTCTGACACATTTCTCTCGTGGGGGCGGGGCTAGTAGCAGTGTGTTCTCATTGGTTACTGAGCTTTTGATTGACAGCTTCGTGACCTGGAAGTGAAGACGTCAGTGGTGTGTTTATGTGTGGATGTGAGCGTCTGTAATCGCAGCTTTCTATTTCATTTTAGTGATATTAAGTTTATATCTGTATTTATTTGCTGCTACACTATATTGTTGAGATGATTTCTTATAGAAGGAACAGTACAGACGAATGATATTTATCATTAGTCATCGTCGCTATATCAGGAGGATACTGGATAACGTTAGCCTACTCATGGTAAGTTTGATTTTTTTTTCCATTAATACTATACTAATACTATTTATAATAGGCTACTGGCTTTTTTTCTGGTGGAGAGGCATTTTAGAGCTCAGTGAGAGCCCATAACATTATACAGCTGTGTTGTCTTGATTTAACTGTTAGCCCAATCATTACGTTACATGACTTGTTTATCTACATTCGGTTACAGTCTTCGATTAGATCATATTTGCTTCGATTAGATCATATTTCCCCCCAGCCACCCCAAACAACATTGGGCCGATGCCATAGGACCAGAGCACTGTCAATCACTGCCTGATTCAACTTTGGCAATGTAAAGCCTTTTTTACCATGCCAATAAAGCTATTTAAACCTGAATTTCTCAATTGCTGATTAATTTGCGATGCAAAGTTTTTGAAAGTGGAGAGACACGACTTAACCACAGACCACGTCTCTGTTCGTAATATGTAAACACTCAATTATTTTGAAGTATCGCCCTGGTTGCAATATTTATTCTGATTACCTTTGTGTGATAAAGATGACTGATAAAGCTATTATATGTATCTCGTATGAGTAACAAAATGATTTTTTTATTTGACTAATAATAATGAAAAAAAGTGCAATTGAAATGAACATTTCTGAGAAAAATGTTTAATCTTTAATAGTCTTTAATAATAATATATGTCCAAATTAAAAACTTAATACATGCAAGTAATTATTACTGAAAACATCCAGCAACTAGGGAATACACAGCCATGGATATATGTTTATATATAGGGCAATACAGCCATCTACTGGTTACACAACAGTATTACAGATGATAAATGCTGATTGACTCCGAGGTAAATATTTAGTACTGTAAAATCCCTTAAATATATATATATACTGTATATAATAACTTGTTACTGTATGGGGAGTTCAAAGCAGTTTGTATTGTTAGATTATAATACATTTCCTCTCTCATCTTCCAGGGAGTGGAGCAACTTTTCCATAAACAAAATTTTGATGCTGACACAGAGGATGGAGTGATAGTACCAGAGATCCACTGTCCCTATCAGACAATAATCTTACTTTGTTCAGACACATCACCTTTGAATGACTGGGATCTTGATCTTCAGACACCTGATTTATTTTAATATAAACTAGCAAATATTTCAATTTCCTCTAGATTAAAACAAACATAGTTCACAAGTACACAAGAGGTTTCACTTTATTCTTATTAGCATACCAATAGCATATGAATGTTGAGGGGATAGTTCACCCAAAAATACAATTCTTTTTTTTTTTTATATTTTATTTACAATTTTTTACATGTTTCAAAAATACAATTCTCTCTTATTTTACTCACCCTCAAGCTGTCCCAGATGCATTTTACTTTCTTTCTACAGATAAACACAAATTAAGATTGTAAGGAAAGTAATCCATCTCTGCGAGTCCTAAAGATGCTTTAAAAACCACACACAGTGAGCGTGACGGTAATCCATGCGACCTCAGTGGATGAATCAATGCCTTCTGAAGTCAAACAATAGGCTAGATAAGAAAAATACTAATAATATGACTGTTTTAACTATTAAAAATCACTTCCGACCAACTGTCTTACGTACATGTGTTACAATCCACTTGTATTATGGACTCACAGAGATGGATTATTTCCTTAAAAATCTTTGTCTATGTTTATGTGAAGAAGAAAGTCATATACATCTGGGATGGCATGAAAGAGAGTAAATGATGAGAGAATGCTCATGTTTTGGGTGGACTATCCTTGCACTGCTTGTGTCCAGTCACTGCTTTGTTACTTGTACTGCAACAGGAACTGCTCAAAGAATCATTGCAACATTTAAAATGTATATGAATTTTTAAAATGTATTCTGTATTTGTAATTGTGCACTTTGTATAGTAATGTATATGATGAGATACTGTGCATTACATGTATATTATGCAGTTAATGTTTTGTGGATTCTGGTCTTTCCAGTCACAACATAATTGCGTCCAAGACCTTCACTTCGATACTTGTGTTTATGCTTTGGTGACAATAAAGAATGTAAGTTTATTTGAATTCATATTTTCAATTACATTCATTTAACTGGTTGTATAAGTCACGATTGAAATGGTTGATGATTGTTAAAATATATTTACAATTTTAAATGTTAGAAGATAGTGTTAATTAAATGAAATAACTAAATACAATTATCAATTAAAAAAATGGCAACAAGAACATTCTTTGTGTGACATATGTAATGAAATGCCCTTTGAGGTCTGTATCTGACAGCAGGCCACGATTGTAATTTTCATGTTGTTTAAATTCCTCTTATTTAAGTGATCATTCATTTTGATGGTGTAAACGTATATCATGCTAACAATGAGTAGTGTGATGGCCATGGTTGCCAACCTTGATTACCTGGTTGAAGTTTGACTTTCTTGACGGCTGAATATATCACATACGTTTGCTAGTATTCTCTTTAAATTGTAACAGCTCAACCTAATCAGAGCCTAACATGCAAAGGAATCATCAGGAATAAACAAATATTCTCCGAAAACATTGGACACTACAATATTTTAAGTATTATATACATTACTTTAATGTGCAATTACACCTGAATAGACTGAATAGATCTCTTGTGCTCCTAAAGCTTCTGCCAACTAAGTAGTAGCAGCAGGTAAATACAGATAAAATTAAAAAACAAACATAACTTATCACTAAAATGAAATATAAAGACGCTCACATAAACACAACACTGACGTCTTCACTTCCAGGTCACAAAGCTGTCAATCAAAAACTCAGTAACCAATGAGAACACACTGCTACTAAGCCCCGCCCCCACAAGAGAAATGTGTCAGAACGGCGAACGAAAACTCTGGGAGCGTAAACGAAAACTTCAGAAGCGTAAATGAAAACTCTGGAAGCGCATTTGTAAGTTCAGATCAGCGATTGAAATATGAAAAATAGTTAGCAAAACATGCAGTGTATTAAAAACGAAGTCAAAAAACGTGATTGGTTGAAGCGAGAATGTGCTACGATTGGCCAGCTCGAGGTGGCCGTTATCTGATTGGCTTGAGTAGGCGGTGGGTGGAGTCCACTTATTTGTGGATCTGTCTGCACGTCGACACTAGAAGTGTTTCAAAATCCACAAATGTGTGCAGCGATTTACAAATGCACAGAAAGCGGTTCACAAATAAATGTCACGCAGAGTTGTGTTTGTAAAATAATAAAACATTTGTAAATATTTTATTTATTTGCAAATCTCATTTTATTTATTTGTGAATTTTATAATTTTTTGTGAAACTCTTTACATTTATTTGTGGATCTTAATCTATTTATTTGTGAATTCGATACATTTTTGTGAACCTCTTTACATTTATTTGTGAATATTAATCTATTTATTTGGAATATTGCAACAATAATACCCCCATACACACGTGTCTGTGATTAGTCTACACATAGACATGTTAACCTCATTTAGCGTTACTTTGTCAGCCATTACATGTAAAAGTGCATTCAATATGTACTGTTAATAAGAAGTCCAGTCAGATTCAGTGGTAAAATGCTTTTATTAATCATCTTGTGAGTTTATGATGAGAACACAGTAACTGGTGATCGGTTGAAATCTAGTTCATGATATAGTCAGTTCATTAGCATATTTCATCGAAGATTAAAAAGAGTATTAAAATATATGTGCAGTTATCAATGCTAGAATAATGTGAATTTATATAAAATAGCTCTAAATATTCACATGGTTATGGTTATTGAGTTTAAATGCATGACTCGCTTGTATTCATTTTAAAGGAGTTTGTGAAACTTTAATGACGTTATTCGTCAGACCTTTCCTTTATGCCATGTGAGAGCGGACACAGCACATGTTCAGATCTATGTTATGATGTTTATGTATTTAGAGCATGTATTTCTTGAGAATTGAGTGTGGTATGAAGAGTAATGTGTCTAATGCTATGTACCTGCTTAGACATCTGCACTATCAGACATGTGATTGTTTATGATAATCTGTTAACACACAATAACAGATACCTTTAATGTAGGCATTATGACAGTTAACAAGTTTGTTTGCCCACATAATCTTTAAGTTTTCTGTAAATCTAAGTTGTGTTCCGCACTGTCAGCTGAAATTGGCTTTTTTTGGCCGATTCGACATGTTGAATCGCCGTCGGTAAGAGAGAGGACTCTAATTGGCTGTTCATCAACATTAACTAACTTCACAGTACAATAATACAATAATTCTACGGGAGAACACTGCTAAATCATAGTAATCTCATGACATTAACTAACTTCACAGTTAAATATAGTAATTAGGCCTATACTGGAGCACACTGCTAAATCACAGTAATGCGATGAAAATCGATAAAAATGATACAGTAACTTCCTGCAAAACCATACTAGTAGGCCTAGCCAGTAATTTACTGTAAATGTACGGCCAAATAATTTACAGTGTAAGGATTGTGACTAACAGCACTAAAGTCAAGGCTAAGATCACTTTTTATGATCTGTGTTTTCTCTGTTTCTCCAGCAACACAATGAACATTATTATGAAGGCCATGATAACACCAAACTAATGCTGGATGTTTCTCTGCAGTTTTTCTGACACTCAAATACACCTGACCTCATCTGAGGATTGCTTCATCAATAAAGAGCAAACAATAGACTGACACTGTGCTTCAGTTGTGTTCAATGTTATCAGTGTACAGTTCAGTTCATAAAATCATTTCAGATTTATGACCATCCTAACTAAAACACACAAGCTGAGTAAACATGTTGCTCTGTTTTTAAATACAAACGGTTAGAAATTAAATCCAATAATAGCGTCAGAAGAACAAAAAGTAGAACCAAACACACTGTAGCTGCTATTGAGCTTCTGATCTTCACACAATCACTGACTGAACACCACAGTTATGACATTAGATGACTGAACATGTGCAGACTGTGATGTTTCTATCAAAGTAATGAATGTGATTACCTGAACGCTGAAGTGGTTGATGTGTGTTTATCTCTGTCCTGAAGTCATGATCTCTCACTGTACTCTCATAGATCACCACTGTCATCTCCATTTTCTCTGTCGGCCTCTTTAACAATAATTGATTTTGTTCCTTGTTTTTTTAGATGTAATCAGCACTCGTCATCTTTTTAAAGCTAGTGGCAAACAAGCTTGTGGTCAATGTGTGAAGAAAAAAAAAGTGCCATCAGACCCTTAAAGTTGACAGGAAGCAGAAGTTGTGATGGTCTTTTCTCCCCTTTTCGTATGTAGCCTATATGTGAAACTCAACCATGTGAGTGACAGCCCAGCAAGCAATTTTGTGTTTAAAAGACATCTAATAGCCGTCCAAACACAGCCCTGACAAGGCTAAAACAAGGCAAAATTTGGGCTGTCAGTGAAAATTTAAAGGGGTCATAGACTGGATTATTTTATAATTTTATGTTTCCTGGGGTGCCCTTATAATGTTAGTATGATTTTAACATCGGTCATAATTTCTATCAGGCATTTTTCCTAGCCTGATTTGAACGCTCTGTTTGAAGGGGCGTGTCTGCTGTGAGACTTCAGTGTAAACGCCCACTGCTGTGATTGGCTGTGAGACTTCAGTGTAAACGCCCGCTGGTGTGATTGGCTGACATACTTGCATATGAAATAGCTAGAATTACATGTGGAACTCTCTCTAAAACTACATTTACTACAATACTACATTTTTACTATTACAGCAATCGAGATTAAGGAATCGTGAAAAGTATTGATCATAATGATCTATTCCCAACACATTAAAGGTTGCAGTGATGAGCACTGAAAAGATGACGGACAAAACCGGAGCAAAACTCCTGCCAGAGTGAAGATTTTGGAAAACTTCAATTGCATGTTTGCATATAAACTGAAGAAACTGAGTTTTAGGCAGCCAACGTCACAGTATGTGACAGAACTTGCAATGCGGCAAAAGTGCGACCTTGCAAAACGATTCATTCGATTGGCTAGCATAAAGCTTGAGCCTCTCGTTACACTGCCACCTACAGGTTTGGCATGCTTTTGTCGGCAAATACACGGATTCATGTAAACAAACACTTTTCTGAAAACTGACAGGTGTGCACGATGTTATTTTTGAAAACAAAGAGGGTAAAATGTACGTTTATGAAAATAGCCGGTGTAAATGTAGCCTTAGAAAGTAAAAGTCCTGACATTGACATTGGTTGTACTGTACATTGTAACAGCGTCATGATTTTGTGATGATATATTCCAACGAGTTTTGGCAACTGTCCAGATAAACTCATGCTGTTTGATTGACAGCTTGGGCGATTGGAAAGGGAGCGTTCTTTGATAGCTTTCTTTATATAATTCAATCACAGTTTAAGGCTACGTTTACACGTGGATGGCTATTTTCATAAACGGACATTTCACCCCTCTTCGTTTTCAAAAATAACATCGTGCACACGAACCCGTGTATATGCTGTCAAGAGCATGCCAAACTTGTAGGTGGCAGTGTAACGAGAAGCTCAAGCCCACGGTAGCCAATCAGAATCCCGAAAATAGTCACATTCCGTGACGTCGCTGCCTAAAACTCTGTTTTTCTCAGTTTACATGCAAACGTGCAAACGAAGATTTTAAAAATCTCCACTGTTATGGAAAAATGTATCTTTCTCTATATTTTATTTTCAATGATTTAACAAATGAATGCCATACATTCATGTGTCTGTATTTTGAGTTTCTTTTATTATGTTGATACAGCTGCAGGGTGTGTGTGTGTGTGTGTGGGAGTTCAGAGGTGAGAGAATTCCCGGGGGTAGGGGAGCCACAGGGGTCCCTTTTGTTCCTTGTGCTGTGGTGGGTGACAAGAGATAACACTATAAAAATGCTGGCCAACCTCTGCTCTGAGTCTCACTCCGCCTGCAGCTGGACTGTGGATGGACTGGGAACATTTCTTGCAAGAAATAAATATCTTTTAAGGACAATTTGAATCCTGATGTCTCTTATGCCTGATGCTGTTTTGTTAGTTATTTGTTTTTGCCACAACACCACTCTGGCAGGAGTTTTTAGAAAGAATCGTTTTCAGAGGCGAATTCTCCATTTGCGTGTAAACGAAGGGCGCAAACGAAGGGAAATTTCTCCGTTTTTCAAAATAAATAATTATAATTATGTTATGTTTTTCACTCTTGATGTTTTAGAGTTTCACCCCTTCATTGCTGAGCACTTTTTTTCTGCATTGTGGCCGATTTGTAGAAAAATTTTGCGTTTTTGTCAATTTCCCATTCATTTCCTATGGGGGTCATTTTTGTGACTAATTTTTTTATGACCACTTAGCATGCTCGGATCATGAACTCAATTTTTTTTGTGTTCACATACCAAATGCCAGAAAAGTCACCAAGTTTCGTAACATTCCGATGAAGCTGTGATTTTTAAACATTCAAAACAGATTTTTTGTAATCTGAATTTATTGGTGTGTATGTGTATAAAAGTGTGCTTCTATGTGTGTGTGTGTGTGTGGGTGGGTTTGAATTTTTTGCACTCTTGATGTTGTAGAGTGTCACCCCTTTACTGCGGTGTACTTTTTTTTAGAATCGTGGCTGATTTGTAGATTGTACAGACAAAAATTCAGAGAATTTTTGTGTTTTTGTAAATTTCCCATTCATTTCCTATGGGTCGGTCATTTTTGACCGAAGACCACGAGTGTGACTATTTTTTTTACGACCACCTAACATGCTCGGATCATGATCTCAATTTTTTTTTTGTATTCACATATCTAATTCCATAAAAGTCACCAAGTATCATAACCTTCCGATGAAGCTGTGATTTTTAAAAATTCAAAACAGAAAATTATTCGGTCAGAAATGACCGAGGACCATCAGAGGGTTAATGAAGTGGTAAAAATCATGTCTGACGATTTAAAAAACAAAATTTCATTAAATGGTAAAAACCATGTCTCCCGATTGCAAATGTTCATTGCTAATGTTTATTATTGCAAATGTTTTTCATTTGTTTAATAAATCTCATAATGATGGCACATCACTATATCATAGCTTTTATTTCTATCTCAAATGATTGGTGGTCGGTCAGGGGGTACTTGGCAAAGAATCAATACAGTTGGAAACGACATAGACCATTAAAAACACAGACTGTTAACAATTGTTTTTAATTAGTATTTAAACATTCTCTATGATAAAAAATGTTTGTAAAAAATATTTTAATAACACGGTTTTGGCGGTTATAGAGTTCTAATGACGGTGTTCAACTATAACCGTCGGTCTCACGGTTATATACTAACCGTCACACCCCTAGTCACAAGTCTCCACTTTTTAGATCCTGTGGTTTGCTGGCCTTGGTTTCAATAAAAGCAGTTTTTGGAATAACAAGAAAGTTTTAAAGGTCCCGTTCAATGTGATCCCATGTTTCAAACTTTAGTTAGTGTGTAATGTTGTTGTTAGAGTATAAATAATATCTGTAAAATTATAAAGCTCAAAGTTCAATGCCAAGCGAGATATTTTATTTAACAGAAGTTGACTACAAAAAAACGGCTCGATTGGACTACACCCCTCTACTTCCTTCATTAATGACATCACCAGAACCGTGTTTAGACTAAGCTCCGCCCACAGGAACACAGGCGTATTGATGGCGAAATGTCAACAGACGGTTGATGTTTATCTATAATCGGATACCGCAAAAGTTTAATTCGAAGTTGTTAGTTTGCTCTGTCCATTTCACCACGGACTGTTTTTCTAACCTGGGATAATATCAAGCAGGCTTCTCTCAGCGTTTCATACTAACGAAGGAGGCAATTTCAACTATATTCCAGCAAGCGGTAAGTAGTGATTTACTATGGAAGTAGCGATCAACTTCACATCGTTTCTCTTAGTAGGATGAAAATAATCTTACTTAAACTGTGATTAATATACAGAAAGCGATCAAAGAACAATCACTTTCCAATCGCCCAAGCTGTCAATCACACAGCACGAGTTTATCTGGACACTTGCCAAAACTCGTTATGAAATCAATGACGCTGTTACACTGCACAACGAAGCTCTTACTGTATTTGTATACCTCATGTTTGCATTGGTGAAATCATCAGTGAGAGTGCAGAAACTGCGTTGCAATGATAAGATCTTTTTTCACGCGATCAACAGGCTGTCATCTGCTCAATGCTCTTCAGTCATCACTGCAACCTTTTATGTGATTGGAATAGATCTAAATACTTAAAAAACTTCTCACGATTCGTTAATCCCGATAGCTGTAATAGTAAATACGTATAATAGCTGTAATAGTAAAAGTTTTCCAGATAGTTCCACATGTAATGCCAGATATTTCATATGCAAGCATGTCAGCCAATCACAGCAGAGGGCGTTTACACTGAAGTCTCACAGCAGACACGCCCCTTCAAACAGAGTGTTCAAACCAGGGAATGAAATCAGGCTAGGAAATATGCCTTTTATTTCTAAATTATAACAATTTTTGATCTAAAAACCATACTAACATTATAAGGGCACCCCTGGAAACATGATAAAATAATAAAAATAATCCATGGAATGGGACCTTTAAGTTTTGAAACCTGCAGGGTATTTTTATAGTATAACAAACTCTTAACTGTCAAAGGATCAATAAACATTTGAATTCTCAGTCTATGACCCCTTTAATATCCGTCTAAACATAGCCAAAGAATAGACCAGTCATTAGATAACATGTCAAAGAAATTAAACCAAACACCTTGTAATCACTGTAGACTTTGCTTACATGATGGAATATCATACATCTCACAAGTTATTTTGGTAAAAACGACATGTAACCAAATTCAAGGTTATTTTGTCTAGAAGTGTGTCACTCATAGCCGGACTATCGGGTCTATGGTTAGCCGAGACGGTGAAATGACGGCTATTGCTTGCTGGGAGATTGCACCAGTAAACACTTCATCAGAGAAGAGATGTCATTGCAAGAGGGAAGTTGATGACTTTGACTTTTAAATTTGATGTGCATTGATCAATTATTTATAAATACTGCTACATTACATAAAATATAAGGCAAGGCAAGTTTATTTATATAGCAAATTTTATACACTATGGCAATTCAAAGTGCTTTACAAAAGGAATTAAAATAATCACAAAATAAAAGTTACTGGGTTGTCACTTTTCATGTTTTCTGGGTTGGTAGATGCACCGGGGACCCGATTATAGCATTTAAACACGGAAAAAGTTGTGTAATGTGTGTAATGACCACATTACGTTACCACTATATTGTTCATGTGAGTGTAAATGTAATGCAATAATTTAATTAGAATGTCAAATTTTGTGTATAGAATCGGTCAAATCAATAATTTGAAAGATGCTCATAAACATTCCTCTATAGGGCATCACCATCTTGAATGGCAGAGTCTCATTTGTTTGATATTGAGAATAACATGCAGCAGAAGCAAAGCGCACTTTAACTGATCTGCAGCTTCCTGAAGCCACTTCCTGAACACGTCAGACATGATGTTTCAGTATGTCTCTGTTCCACAGCACAGGACACACACTTTACTTTACATAGGACAGATCATTGCAATATAAGTAGTAAATTACAGCCTTTAAACTACAGTATAACCGATCCAACTTGTGCTCTATTGCTAATGATCAAGGACAACATTAGATGCAGGCATTCTTGTTTAAACAACAGCTGAATAAACAAGAAGTTAAAATTGAGAAACTTACATTTTAGACACAATACTGACAGTTACTTTGTCTACTTTTTCTCCACCAACAAAAGTAGTTCCAAATCAAGCCAAAGCAGAAAGAGCCGTTCGGCTTCTCAGAGCAACACAGTGATGTTTCATTCCTGAAAGAATCTGTGTTTTTGAGCAAATCGATTGACTTATACAGGCCCTTACTGTCACGGTTCGCTTGTTCATTCTGTGTGTACTGCACTGATCTGATTGCCTATCAGCGTCAGCTGTGCTGACGAGCGATCAGATCAGTCGCAAGTGTCTCGTTTATTAGTCCTATATGTAGGGCTGTGTTAGTCATGTTCAATGTCAGATTGTTTGGTTTGCTGGTTCCTGTTTCTGATCTCTGTTCTGTGCCGTTCTGGTCCTGCTCTCGGATCGCTCGGATCTCTTTTCGTTTCTGCCTGAGGATATTCACGGCGCATCACTATTCTAGTCTGCCCTGATTGGATTCTACTCTGCAGTTCTCGTGTCTCCTAGGACCTGCTTGGTGCTCGTTATATTGCCAGCAATTCTGGTTGTTCTATTGACTGTTTACAATAAACTTTATTACGACTCGCTACTGGATCCATTGTGTGCTTCCTGGCATAACGATCTGAATCTCGTTATGGATCCAGCTGTGTAAACGAACTGAGAGAAGCCCTTCACAATAATAATGCTCGATTTGATCGACAGGACGAACAGATCACGGCTACTGGTCGAGCAATCCAGGCTTTGGTGGTGCAAGTATCTGATTTAACCACGCTGTTGCAACATCTTGCAGTCGAGCCTGCCCACGCGCCCACTGCGCCTAATCCACCACCCGCTGTTCCACCCACAGATCGTCCCGCCTACAATCCGGAACCCCGTCTGCCTCCTCTTGCTGCCTATGCTGGTGAGCCACATCTATGTCGGTAATTTTTGACAAAATGCTCTTTGTTTTTTGCTCTACAGCATTCATCATTTCCCACTGAGGAATCTAAAGTGGCTTTTGTCATTACCCTACTGTCTGGACGAGCGATCCGAGAGCAGGACCAGAACTGCACAGAACAGAGATCAGAAACAGGAACCAGCAAACCAAACGATCTGACACTGAACATGACTAACACAGCCCTACATATAGGACTAATAAACGAGACACCTGCGACTGATCTGATCGCTCGTCAGCGCAGCTGACGCTGATAGGCAATCAGATCAGTGCAGTACACACAGAATGAACAAGCAAACCCATGAACCGTAACACTTACCTACTGAATATGGTGTTTAAATAAGGGTTACGATACAGTAATTAAAACGCAGAAAACATTCCTCAACTCTAGTGTTACACTGGCTGCTCCGAAAACTCCTGAAACATCTGTGATGTGTTTAACAAGAAGTTCTGTTGAAGAAGAAAACCTTCCTTATGCACAGCAGAAAAACAGAGGATTCATTTAACCAAGTTTCTTCATGATGATGAAACAGGAGTTTCTGAACGGCACAATTGCGGCACAATTGTCCAGGCCTTGTGCGTTAACGCTCAGAAGTTTGGGTTTTTGGGTCAGAAGTGTGAGTCGAAGGCTCAGAGAAACAGGAATGTTGAAGCAGACTTTGGCAGTCCATGTAACAACCAGACAATGTTCCTTCAACTTTTGATCAATGAGATGCTGCTATAGCACAGCAGTCCGCGGCTAGTAGAGCTAGAACCCTTCAGTTCAGATAACTGAGGCTGAGCTCTATGTAGAGTTTATCAGGACAGTGATTGGGGCCTGCCCTCACCCTGCTGTTGTGTAGGGTGTGCGAGGTTGTCATCAAGAAGCCATAAACAGAGCCGATCCGCCCTATACGCACACTACGCAAGCTGCGTAGGGCCCCGCAAATTACTCAAGGCCCCGCCTCCCCCTCGTGTCAAAGCGCGTCATTCAAAGTTGACAACATCGTTGAGAAATGAGAAAATGAAGCGGAACTATCCTTCTGGTCACGAAGAAAGAGGAAAAAAAAACACTATGCGAGTGAATTGTGGGAACAGCAATCAGGTAGACTGAGTTTGCTTGTTTATAAACTGCAGCTGGGAAAAGATAACAGCGTCGCGTGTTAACGTGCGTTCATATGCGCGTGCACGAAATGAAATGCGCACTTTCCAAAATAAACATCCATAGCGGGATGACAATCCTCACACATACTTTTAAAAACAAGACAATGATCATCTACTCTCCAAGTCAAGGTTAAGTTACAACTCTGCAATAATGCCAGATGGAAAACAATGTATTGGCTTTATAGTCTATATTGCAATTAAGATGTTGATCGACTGAACATACTGGTCAATATGGATGCACATCCCTCAGTAAATAATAACCTTCAAGTATTAAGTATTGCTGTTATCATTTAAAACACAGTGACATGCTGTGGCAATTTTAGCTAGTTTTATTCATTCACAGCACAGGATGCATATGTGATTTCAAGAATTCAATTTGTTCTATTTGAAGTGTGAATACTTAATATTTTACTAGTAACACTGTCTATTTCTGATATCAGGAATTACCTTTATTATATTACCTTTATAATATTATTACACAGAAAGTAAACAAAAGCGTAAATATCTACGTAATAAAATACAAATTCTGATATTGGGGTTCCAATCATGCACTGCTGATTAATTAACAAGGTTAATTCTTCACTGTTTTCCAGCTGTATATACAGTTTTACCATTGCTTTTGTTGTCAGGATTAGTAACTTGCCATTTTGTGACATTTGGAGTTAATTTTCTATCAAATGTTATTGGCATTGTGTATTGTCTACAAGTATTGAGGTCTCTGCATTCACATTATGCTTAACACCTGACGTGTTTATATGGTGTCTCGCAAAATATCTGTAGTATAAAGTACATGGATTTCCCAAGTAAAGCACATACCATAAATGTGTGGTATAATTTAATATTATATTGTTTGAGTGAAATGTAATGCAAAGGAAATTTCAACTAAATGTATAGCCTACTACCCAACCTTTTACTAGCAAAGTTAAAATACTTTTACCTAGTTAAGTAACGTATACTTAATGCCATATGTGAAATTAACTTAAAAAATATGCATGTGAAATAAAAAAAAGCAAATTTTACTTATTGTTTCTTTAGTCTGGGTCAGGTAGGAGGGCCCCTTAAATTATTTTTTTTGCTTAGGGCCCCAGGGAGGTCAGGATCGGCTCTGGCCATAAATAACTATGTAAATTACAGTCACGATGCAACAGAAGTAGCAACAAGTACAGCATGTCACCAGAGAGAAGTTTATTATTTTCACTCAATCCAGTTACAAAATTTTGATTAAATGTCACGGTGTGACAAAAATTAGAGAAAAGACTAAAGTCCTTGTGAAAGCAGTGTTGTTGTGGAGACCTCCAGTGGACACCCGTCTCTATTGCACTGCGAATCTGTTGCCATGGCAGCAAGGCCAATTGCCCGATTGACAGCAGGTGTGGAGTTATTACAGAGAGTGTTGTGAGAGGGACACGTATTCAGATGGGGCTTTAAAAATAGAGAGGAAGCAGACTGCCGTGTGGTTCTCCTCCCGTGAGATACTGTGTTTGTCGGCGGGTTGTTTTGTATTTGAGGCTGGGCTGTGAAGCTGGCGAAGATTGAAGCTGAGAAGTGGAAAGGAGAGGGTGAAGTATTTATCAACGAAAACCCAAGGAATATCGTCAGCAGTGGGGAAGACGTAAAGTGATGAGTATCGGATTCGTTGTTTATATGCACTAACACTGAAGTGGTGTTGAGAGTTTGGAAGGTGTGTGGCACGAGTGAACTAGTACACCGAGTGAATTGTTGATCTGTCTCCAACTTTTGTCCGCTCCTCGCTGAATGTGACGATCGCTGCACCCGTTTCTGCTGTCTCTGGAGAGAAGTTGAGCCCTTGTGAGAGACGAGAGTCGATCTGGTGGGAGAAAGACCGGTGGGTGAGTGCTGGCCCGAATGCACGGTGTGCGAGTGGAATACAGTGCCTGAAGTGACGATTCACACGGTTTGTGTTATGGAGTGAAGTTCATCGTGTGGAAAAGTAATAGTAGTCTGCTGTGCACTCTCTCCTTACAGTCTTTCACTCGCCGTCTCCAAGGAAGGTTTTGATATATCAAGCGCCCAACTTACCATTTTGAGATAGCCCGGCTCTGTTAATGCTGAATGTTTTATATGCTGTTGAACTGTTAAACCCTGCTACATTGTTACAGTGTACAGCTTAAGTGGAGTGTCTCGCTTAAAGCATCCTCCCCGCCTGGTGGTCTCCACACGCTCCTAACGAAAGCCGCTGCCCTGTTCAGAACGAGAGAAGGTATTGCAGCTGAATGTTTCATCTATGGTTGAACTGTTAAACCCTGCTACATTGTTACAGTGTACAGCTGAAGCGGAGCGTCTCGCTTAAAGCATCCTCCCCGCCTGGTGGTCTCCACACGCTCCTAACGAAAGCCGCTGCCCTGTTCAGAACGAGAGAAGGTATTGCAGCTGAATGTTTCATCTACGGTTGAACTGTTAAACCCTGCTACATTGTTACAGTGTACAGCTGAAGCGGAGCGTCTCGCTTAAAGCATCCTCCCTGCCTGGTGGTCTCCACACGCTCCTATTGGAAGCCGCTGCCCTGTTCAGAACGAGAGAAGGTATTGCAGCTGAATGTTTCATATGCTGTTGAATAGTTAAACCCTGCTACCTGGTTATAGCGCACAGCCGAGGTGGAGTGTCTCGCTCAAAGTGTCCTCCCCGCCTGGTGGTCTTCATACGCTCCATCGAAAGCTTCTGCCCTGTTCAGAAAGAGAGAAGGTATTTCAACTGAATGTTTATTGTGCTGTTGAATAGTTAAACCCTGCTACCTGGTTACAGCGCACAGCCGAAGTGGAGTGTCTCGCTCAAGTGTCCTCCCCGCCTGGTGGTCTCCACATGCCCCATTGAAGGCCTCCGCCCTGTTCAGAAAGAGAGAAGGTATCACTGTTGAGCGCTTGTATACCGCTGAACCGTTGAACTCTGTTGTATTGTTGCAGTACACAGCCGAAGGGGAGCGTCTCGCTCAAAGTGTTCTTCTGCCTGGTGGCCCTCCATGCCTACGTTGCAAGCCGCTGCCCCTGTTGAGAAGGAACAGGAATAGCTGTGGCACATGTCTCGATCGAAGTGTCTTCCTGTTGTCCAAGGTTCCCTCACGTCTCGGCTAAAGGCCCCCGTTCTAACTGGTTTGGCATAAAGGACACTTACCGGGATATACTCACCTGTTTCCCCTCCTGGCCCGGTCCGCTCGCCACCTGTGTCCCTGTGCTTCGTCCGAGTCTGAGGCAACCGCTCCCTGGGTACTTACCTCTGGGGCAGCATCCGGGACTTGTTCCACTCCCGCCCATGAGTACTTACCTGGTTCCAGTCCGAATGGGGTCCGTATAACCACGACTTCCTCTTGAGTCCTGTAAAGAGTACTTACCCAGTGACCTACCTAGACGGTGTGAGTTTCCTCCTGATCCCTCTCCAACGAGCTGCAGGGCCGCCACGATCGTTCTCCCCTCTACGGTCCAGGGGGCCATCGAATTCCCTCTGGTGACAAGAAAGAAGATTTTAATTAGGATTTTTCAAATTACTGCTCTTAACTTAATAAAGAAAACTGTTATTCCTTTATTCCCTTGACTATCTGGTCCTTGACGCGTTCCTCGAGGTGGTACCCGGTTTCCAGGGGTGGGTGCAGTCTGGCTTGGCCCACCCCGACCTGTGACATAAACATTACAAGTTTAAAAACATATGCATGGGTGAATTGTTCGCAATCAATCTCCTCCTAAAAAGATTCCATGTCTACTGCCATCTCAAAATTCCAGCCAGTTAATAATACCTAGAATATCAAAATCGACTGCTGGCGGTAGATCCTTCTCCTATTTAGCACCTAAACTTTGGAACAGTCTTCCTAACATTGTCCGGAAAGCAAACACACTCTGTCAGTTCAAATCTAGACTAATTATGTGATCTGTCATGTAATTTTAGGTTAATTTGTAGGTTAATTTAATCCAAAAGTGAAAAGTATACAGCTTTACTATATTTCAGGTGTAGACTAACTGAAAATAAATAAAACAGCATTGAGCCATTTACTCATAACTATTAACTAATTAAAAAATAAACTATGAAATAATATAATAAGATCAAAGAGGTTATTTAAAATATTTTTTTAAATATTACTTTTGTTGATCCTATCTAAACATTGCCTGTAAGACTCTGATCTTCAGAAGGTGTCAGAATTGAGGTGTCATTTTTTGGAGTGCCTCTTTCTTTCACACTTTCTCCAAGAAAGACAGGATGGGAGACAATTGCCCCAGGAAGAAAGGACAATTAGTTTATCATAACAATCAATGGATAAGAGTATTTAAAATTTAACTTCCTGGCCATTTTGTTTTGAACCCTGACTGTTTCCTGATGACACAGGTATAAACATCTAATTCTATTGATCTTACAGCCCTGGGGCCTGTACCATGATAGTAGTTGTACAAACTCAGGGTTACAGGATTGGTTTTGAGTTCACAAAACCAAACCAATCCAACCAGGGGCCTGTACCATGATGGTAGTTGAACAAACTCTGGGTTACAGGATTGGTTTTGAGTCGACAAAACCAAACCGATGCAATCAGGCTTTATTGGTACCATGATGCAGCTCATCAGCTTTCTCTGTCAACTCAGGCTTTGATCTTTAAGCTATGATTACTCCACGCGCGCGTGCACATAAAAGAGTGACGTCGACACTGAACAACCAATCACATTCGATATGGATAGAGCGAGAGCTATATATTTTTCCACGCATGAGCAAGAGATTATTCTTCAGAAATACGAAGAATATAGAAGTGTTTTTCAAGCACACAGTAACACTGTATCTGCTGCCAAAGCAAGAGAACAATATTGGAGGAATTGCTGATTGCATTATTGTGTAGGCTAAGTTAAACAATTAATGTAAATTTATGTAGGCTAATCATATTAAAAATGAATTAAATGCTAAAATGAAAATGTGTGTATTTGTGTACATACATACATACGTGTGTGTAGATGTATGTAAAATGTGAATGTTTAGGCTATTACATCCTAAGAAAGATTGATATTCATTGATTTTTAGATGCAACCCCAACTCCAAACGGTCTTGGCAGCAGATCAAGACATAATATACAAATATAATTCAAAGTGGTGAGTATTTACCACAAACTTTTATTATTTTTGTGAACATTTAATCACAAACACTTGTTTGCAGCAAACAGAAAAAAATGTGAAATGAGGAAAACTGGGGGAGGGCCACCTCCTCAAGATCACACTGGCGGAGGAGTTGGCGCTGAGTAACAATAAGGGGCGGCCGATTATGGATGGGATTGCAAGTGCTGTACAGTCTGACCCTGGTGCTGGCTCCTCTAAGCAAGTGACACTGGGTATGTGTGTGCAATACATTACTAATGTTTTTAAAAAAAGTTAAATATGGCTGACTCTGTTCTGCAGTAGAGGGAAATACAGTGTCCCTGTTGAAGCCAGCACACATGCACACAGTCTCCTGCACAGAGGTCAGTATGCAGCAGACAGAACACAATGAACATAACCTGCTTTACAACAGTTATGCTTTACATTGGCCTTTTATTTATTAGGGTGAACCAAATGATGAAGACGCTCTGTCTGTGTGTTCTGAGACAGTTGCTGAGGTGAATGCACTGGGCTTTTTATTATGGCACACATTTGAATGTCATAATTAAGGGACTGGCCTTCAATCTCTTTTATTGTAGGATTTTTCACAACCTGCCCCAGAAACTGAAGCCTCTACCTCAATGGGCTTCAGAAGAAATGTGTAAGGATTTAAAACCCTTGACATAAATTACAGTCAGTCCTGTGTTTGTAGAAAGTCATGCCACTTTTTGTGATTTGATCAACCTCCAGAAATCGTGTAATGATTGTTTGTGGTGGAATTGTTTCAGGTGGAAACAGACTCAGTCAGGGCCCTGTACAAAAGGAGTCTCGAACTAGACTGCACACTGAAGGAGCTGGACTGTGAGCTGAGGAGGCTCCAAATTAAAAAATTAAATTGGAGATCAAACAGCTGGAAAAAAACAGATCTCTGAATGCAAACTTTTTTTAACCAAGTAACCCTTTAGTATGAACACTATGAATGTTTATTAATGTAATTTTTCTTGTGCTCTTTCTTCCTCCCTAGCCACATGACCAATAAAACAGTTTGAGACATATCTGCAGTGTCAGTGTGCTTTTATTAAGTGTAATATTGTGTTGTGATTGCATCTCTGACAGCTGCGCCAGCTGGGTGGTCGAGTGTGATGGGGTCAGTTTCATCAGGGAGAAGCTGGTTTTGTGGTGTTTCTCACTCCTTTCTAATAGTGGCTATATTATGCAGAATGGCACATGCAGCCACTATCTGTGATGCCCGCTCTGGTGACACTCTTAAATGCCTAAGGCAGTTGAAACGTGCCTTTAGGATGCCAAAAGTCATCTCGATCTTGACCCTGGTATTACTGAGGGCCACATCGAAGTGGTTTTGTGGCCCTGTCTGAGGGTCAGGATAGGGGGTTAGCAAAAACCTCTGGCATGCATAACCTCTATCTCCGACCAACAGGCCATCAAAAAGCCCTGTCATAGAACAGAAAAGGGGAAAATTGTGTAAGTCTTGCTATTAAAATTAAAACTTTAAAGTGTACTGTACCAAATTTAACTTGCCTTCCTCAAAGCGCTGACACAAAATAGATATACGGAAAATTTATGAGTCATGCACTGAGCCAGGCCATTTGGCATCCAAACTTGTGATCATGCATTCATGATCTAGACTTTCTGGCGTTTAGGCCATGATTTGCATTGGAGAGTCAGGAGGTTGAAAGCTTTATAAATCTGAGCGAAGAATGTGTTCAGAAGGAAAGAATGAAAGAATCATGATTCTTGTCCATACGCTACAGGTGCACTGGAACAACCCTTCCTAAATGTATTAAACTTTCGTTTACAAAGACGTGAAACTCACCAAGTGGTCAGGGGTGTTCACTGATATGCTCACACAAAAATCGCTGCAAAAGATGCTTTCCAAAAGGTTTTATCATAGTTTTTGTTCAACTCCATTGACTTGTATTGGATGTGCTGTGAGGTATGGTATTACTCCGCCGCCGGAAACGGAAATGGGGTTGTTTGTATTCTTTCTGTAGTCTTATGCAGTCGCGGTATCGTAGGCTACGCTATCTAAACATTTTTAAAAGATCAAAGCTATCTGTGTCAACTTGGAAATGGATTCCGAGACATTTGTATGGGAGGATGAGGGTAAGACAGCGATCTTCTGCTTCTTCTGTGTATTCAATGAAATGCCAGTGGTTTGCTTGCAATTGGCAAAGGTGCATTATTGCCACCAACTGGACTGGAGTGTCTATTGTTCAAGCTCTCAACGGAAGAATGTACGGGTGTGAGTAGTTTGGAAAAATAGGTCCACAGTTTTACAAAGAATGGTAAAACACCTGTTGGAAAGCATCTTTTGCAGCGATTTTTGTGTGAGCATATCAGTGAACACCCCTGACCACTCTGTGAGTTTCACGTCTTTGTAAACGCAAGTTTAATGCGTTTTAGGAAGGATTGTTCCAGTGCACCTATGCAGCCATTGTGGAGGTGGGGGGGGGGGGGGGTGCTACCACAGAAACCGAAAATTCTCTGGCCAGCAGCATGTGTCCAAATTTCAATCTTAACCATTCTATTTCATCAGAAACGATCTGAAAACAGGGCTTTAAGTGTAAAATGCCGAACTTCCTTTAATAAGCAACTAGTTAATAGTGAGCATTGGACCCTAAAGTGTTACCTTTTTTTAAATCATACACTCATTGGGGGCTGAGTCCCCCTAAAATAAAAATCCTAGAATCGCCCCTGGATTGGCCTTTGGATGAAAGTTCAAAGTGAAATTTGGCACATTACTGTTTTTAGGTGAGAGTGTGATGGGTTGCCTGAGAAATGTCAAACAAGACGGGGCGTGTTGAAGTCAAGCAAGTTCAGCAGGTAACCTACAAATGCATTCCTGTTTTTTTTTGAGGGGTGGATCATTTGACAAGGAAATAAATTTGCTCTGCAAAATAACCAGTTTAGTCTGCAGAGGTTAAGGTAAGAATGAGAAATGAGTCTCTTCTCTGAACAGCTTTTTGAAGCGCATTTGTAGAAAAACTATTTAAAGGTGATATTGCAAAATTGAGCTCTTGACAGGAGCTTAGGTGTGATTTGGTATTTTGCGCACTTTAAAGGTTTTGCTGAAATGTACTGTTACAGAATGCGGTTCTTTTTGTAAGGGACAATACACGGCTAGCTGTGCATTAAACTATTTGAATGCACAACGGGGAGGTAAAGGACAGCTCAATGTGAATCAGACACAGAGATAAAGCAGTGCATAAGATTTATTTGAATGAATGATTGAATTAATTTTAGCATTTATTTGAATTAATTAGAGAGAGAGATTCTTACATGCATCTGTTCAGCGTCTCTCTCTCCATTAACAACAAAGCTGTGAGTGTAGTTTCTGAGAAATATAATGTAAGAAATTCAGTAATAAAACAATTTTATTACTAAAAGTCATGGGGCAATTTGATAAGTTTCTGTTTCTGTGTGTGTGTGTGTGTGTGTACACGTTAATGATTTATGAAATAAAAGATTGTGTACTTTAAATGACCACAACTAGAAACAAGTACTTGCCATTTAGTTTCTCTTCAGCAATTCCGTATTTCCAATGATACTATATTTCTTTGTGCATGTTGTTTGGCTACATCACATAAATATCAAAAGCAGTTGTATTCTGTTTTATCATTTATGATAGTATTTTCTGCTGCATAAAGGAGGTGTCTGGATAAGCCACATATTTTCTCTTGGAGTGATGTTGACTTCGTACTTGAATGCAAAACATGGTGAGTAAAGGTACTGTAAACTACATTGTTTTGGTTTTACTACAGCTATCTTTGTTCTATAACCATTGAACCTTTAGTTTATCTTAGGTTTTTAGATGGTTCTGTTATCATTACCACTGTTTTCCAGTTGCAGGCATTGGTTAATATCCACAGTAGACATCCTAATGCACTCATAAGAAGGTTTTGGACCTAAATCTTGATTGTCACTCTACATTTGGCATACATGAGTGTTTATATAAAAGTTACATAATGTCAGGGTGTGGTGTAGGTTAAGGAAGACAAAGAGGCCAATGGCTCCAATACATACATTTTACTAAATCACTCAGGTAGGCACATACAGGCAGAAGGTTTAACCACACCAAACACGGTGTGATTCAGACAAGAACAGACAAAGACTGACTGAACAGAGGGAACTAAATACAGACACTGATTAACAGAACACAGGTGATGTAGATGATGATGATTAACTAGACACAGGTGATACAACTAAACTAATAATGACAGTGAAGACAAGTCCAAAACGAAAAACAAACTAAACAGAACACAACAGTGACACATAGGTTTATTTCTTCTTTTTTTATCAGGTCAAATTCTGGTAAATATTTAATTTGTTTGACAATGAAATATAAATATGATGCAAAATAATATCTTTTTAATCGTATTTCTCAGATGCATGGACAGTATTGAAATACCTGGTAGGATTCCCCATAGCAATTCTGCTTGCTCACGTAAGATGAAAATGGTTTGAAAAGGCACATTTAGAAATATAACTTTCACTCTGCCATTGTAAGACACATTTATAGTACCAACAATAAATAATTTTGTTCAGGATAATGAAATAACATGACCTTAAGGCATGCAATAAACGTTTGTGTACATTATTTTATTCCAGATTAGCTACAAAGATGGGCCACTGGATCATTCAAGACAAAAAATCACAGGTCTGATTTGTTGTTTTTGCTAATATTCTATAATTTAACATAATGACATTGACATCCATACATTTTTAAGTGTGGCATAAAGGGGCTTTATGTAAGAACTTTCATGTATTAATCGCTTTTTTTATTGCCAATGTGTGAACAAGTTTTAAAAAAATATATTATTATTTTTTAATTGAGACCTTCCCTGACTTAGGTTGTCAATGAAAGCCTCTAGACTGATTTTTTTGTGAGGGACTTGGGATGTCTTTGCCAGGAAATTCAAAAGTATGTGAGGGTTACACACGCTACCGAGAACCCCTCTTCCATTCAATGACAAATGAAATAAAAGCTAATAAAATGTTCAGAATAATGTCGAAAGAGCCATTCTGTACTGTGATGTCAACATGTCATGTAAAGAAAAAACTACAGCCTCATATAGCCAGATCTAGTATAGTCTATAGTCTCAAATAGTTTATAATGAAACTTTAATAACAGTGTAATTTTAATAACCTGATCTGTAGACATGATGCCAGTGAATTGCAAAGCTGGTGTCCACGTCACTATGTTCAGATGCTTTCTTAACCCTCTGGGGTCCTAGAGAAGTGCCCTGACTAGGGCTATCATTAAAAAAAATATTCACTACATGGTTAACATGGCCTAAAGAATTCACAATAACAATATATAGCGATATCTATAGACATCTTGGAAGAAATGCTATCATCTAAAGAGAAATTATATTATTATGTATTATTATATACAGTGATAAAGGCTGTGTCGATTGGCCTTTCCTTATAAATGTACATTATCCTTATTAAAATACCAGAGATGGCTTGAACACAGTTAAACCATAATACTGTCGCAATGATTCATTAATTTTCTACAGGTTTAATCAGTCAAAATTTCTCTATCTATGTTTTATTCAGCTACAGCAATAGCTACTGTAGATGTCTTTAGCTTCGTAGTGTTCCTTTACACCATGAAATTGCCAAATACTGGCCTGGCATGCATAACAGCATTTTAGTGGTTTTGACAACGTTGTTGTTATGGTAAGAATGATGGAAGACCAGAGCGGGATGCAGTTTACAGTCTTTAATAGATAAAGGAAATAGTCCTCAATGAATAATTAGAACATAAATCACAGGCATTAATCAGAGCCAGAACAGAAACTACCAGATGACTGGATCTTTAGGAAAACATAAACTTCCACGAGGACAATAACCAGGGACCCCGAGATGCCTTTAGCCAGTCAGGAATAGTGAAGACAGCAGAGAGGGCGAACAGCCGTGAGCAGGCGCTGAACAGGTATTCTGCAAACAGGCACAGCTGGATAATACACAGTCTGATGGCAGTATAACTCACAGAAGAATAAATGGTATCTCTTCTCGCAGACAGGACAGGACAGGACACGAGTTAAGACGTTTCTCACATGAAGTCATTGAATAATCCAACAACAAGACAGGGCTAGGAAGAGGGAATAAGAAGCTGAGACAATCAAGAGAAAAAGGGAACAGGTGAGGAGATTGGAATGAAAGGGGAAACAGCTGTAAGAGATAATGAGCGGAGGAGAGGATGTGTGTGTGATTGTGTGGGTGCGTGATTGTGTGAGTGAGTGTGTGACCACAAGAGGGAGACAGATGTAGCCAAGTGGAATAGTCATTACAGAATGACATTTGACATAAATTGGTCGTGGTTCCTTTAAGAGATGGTGTTGCGACGCTCACTTTATGGCATTGCCTCGTGCAGTGTGCATTGCACTAGTTTGAGTGAAGAGAGAGCAGAGATTGCACAATAGAGCTCCCGGTTTTGATCAAATACACACCTAGTTAAGGTTTGAGATCGTCTTTCAAGGATGCCTGATAGTTTGGGCGCGCTGGATCTGGGTTGATCACGCGTGAGACACGTGCAAAGACTGGTAGTCGGGGAGCCAAAGTCTCAAAAATGGGTTGAACCTGACATGGTCTGTCATACTTTTTATTTGTGTTTTTTCTGTTAACTTTGACCCTAAGAACGAATAATTGGAGGGTCTGCTCTGCCGGAAATATCGCGAAAAAAAATTGTGGCCATTTTAGTGTATGCACCCTTTATTTTTTATCAGAAAAATGTGAAAAAATGATTTTTTTCCTCAAATCCTCAGTGGGTTTGGTAGGCTGTCAATAAATGCATTCCAGATACAAAGAACACATTTGCTGACAACATCCACTGAAAAAATAACTCTTAAAACACATTTCTACATGATTTTGCATCAATTTAATGCAAAAAATTAGGCGTTTTCTCACTTTTTTCCAATATTTTCATCTTTACTTCATTGGCAATCAACTATTCCCCCAAGCTATGACATCAGTCAATATGTCATTCTTTTCACCAAACAGTATACTCATTCCACAGAAAAAATCATAAAAATCCAACCAAAATCAATGGATCTGTGATGATTTCACTAATAGTTGATCAGCAGGCTCAGAACCTCAATAGAATTGTAGGCTACTCTCAAAATTCCGAAAGACATGTAGTCCATGAGCCAGGGGGTTGATCGGTATCATCGGGGGAAAAAATGCTATCATTGTTATTTGGCAAGGTATACACCCCTAGTATTAGAAAAATCACGATAGCAGTGCAGGGGTGGTAGCGAAATCACTTTTTTCAGCTCATGAAGTTACTAACCCCCTAAGATAAATTCCGTTTTTGAAATCTGGGCCCGTATTCATAAAGATTCTAAGAATCCTCTCAGAAAACTCTTAATTTAGCTTAAAAACTTTTACGTAGGAGTCTTAGCTTAAGAGCGATTCGGGACCGATCTGAGAGCAACTCTGAGTAAGGAAAAGACAAACACTTTTATCTTAGTGAGGAGGCGGGGTTGACCCCGTTGCTGTGTATGACACAATCTTTTGAAGACTGTGATTGGTTGGTTGTCCAAGAAGAAAAAAAAAGTGATTTTAAGTATAGGGTCTATTCTAAGCCTTCACTTTGAAATTACATGCGTAATTTTTCCTATTTGACTGTTCTCTCTCACACACACACACACACACACACACACACACACACACACACACACACACATTATATATGTGTATATAAATTTTTTTTTTTATTTACCATGCTGTTAATTTCCTATAAGGTATTTGCTTGGCTTAGAATGATAAACATTGTTCCACTCTTTCCAGTTACACTGATTGCTGGCATGTCAATGGTGGTGGTTTGAATGTTGGTTTTAATGTATCAAACATGTAATTTTCCCAGTTCCCAAATATCGTAATGTAGTGATTACTTTCATTTCTGGCGCTATTGCATTTCTGCGCTGTCTGAGATGTTAGCGTGTCTCTAATAAGATCAGTCACAAACATGATCCCTGCATGATCTAATCTATAGCGTCTTATTAACTCACTGTCATCCATTGTCTGCAACACATTTCTTCTCCCTCTTCGTCTTTCTGCCATGTTCTCCTCTGCTAAAGAAACTCTTAAGCTTCTTAAAAGTCCTTGTCTGTGCTCCTAACAATTTTGACCTTAAGACCTCTTTTAAGGGTTAAGATGCTTTCTGAATTACTTTTTTCTTTACTAGGATTTTTTCTTAAATTTAAAGAGTAAACGCCCACATTTCTAAGAATTTTCTTAGAATTGTGTCACTAGGAGCTACTCTTTGCATTAAGATTCTTTATGAATACGGGCCCTGGTGTATATCTGGTTTAGGCTCATGCTAGGGATATTGTCAATATTCTATAATATGGTGCTTGGTATCGCTGGAAAGGGGACCTTTTAGGCTTTCATTTAAGCCCAGTACTGAATCTGTCTGACAAACACAGAGGTCACATGACTTCTTTAAACCAGAAATAACACACATTTTTTTATCAAAATAGAATAGAGCCAATAGAATGGACTAGTCCAGGGCCAAATGTTGTAATAAAAACACTTGTAATTGGTGTAACAAAATGTTTCTATCATGTATTTTGATATTCACCCACTTTCAGTTAGAATGTCAGAAAGTAGCTCATGCACGGAATATTGATGGATTTTGACAGTTTGACGAGGTTTTGTCAGTTTTGTGAAAAGATTGTTGGTTCAGTTGACTGGTTATAACAACACTACCAACTATACCATCTTCAATCAACTTCCATTGAGTTCCAGGGGTATTAAAAGTAAGTACAAAATACTTTTTCTCTTGTGCTTGTGAATTGGTGGGGAATAGTAGCAGTAGCTAATGTAAGCTTGGTGTTTTTCACACTTAGTATACTTCTTTTAAACTTAAAATAAGAAAGTATACTTTCAGTCTACATTTTATGTACTTCTCAGAAATATACTTAAAATTACACTTCAGTGTACTTGATTTATACTGAGAGAAAAGTCCAGGGCCCGCATTCATAAAGATTCTAAGAATCCTCTCCGAAAACTCTTAATTTAGCTTAAAGGAGAACTCCGGTCAATTTTTACATTGAGCTCATTTTTTTCTAAATTTGGAGTGCTGTCAATACAGAGAACAACGACAAAAATCGGTGTTGCCTACACCATGTTATCCTCTTTTTAAAATTTGCACCCTGTTGACTTCAATGGGGCAAGTTTTAAACCTGCTTTTAGCCTCTTAACATCCTTGATGTGTCATTACAAGTGCACAGCCATGTGAGCGCTGGCTGAATTATTATCATTTTTATCCATATCTTTCACATCTACTGCAGTCAGACTGACCCGCATTCACTCTGAAGGAATCACTCACATGGCTGTGCACTTGTAATGACACATCAAGGATGTTAAGAGGCTAAAAGCAGGTTTAAAACTTGCCCCATTGAAGTCAACAGGGTGCAATGTTAAAATTGACCGGAGTTATCCTTTAAAAACTTTTACGTAGGAGTCTTAGCTTAAGAGCGATTCGGGTCCAATCTGAGAACAACTCTGAGCAAGGAAAAGACAAAAACTTTCATCTTAGTGAGGAGGCGGGGCTGACCCCGTTGCTATGTATGACACAATCTTTTGAAGACTGTGATTGGCTGGTTGTCCAAGAAGGAAAAAAAGAGTGATTTTAAGTATAGGGTCTATTCTAAGCCTTCACTTTGAAATTACATGTGACTGTGTACATTACACACTGCTGCACTGTTGCATTTTCCCAGTTGCCAAATATCGTAATGTAGTGATTACTTTCATTTCTGGCGCTATTGCATTTCTGCGCTGTGTCGGAGATGTTAGCGCGTCTCTAAGATCAGTCACAAACATGATCCCTGCATGATCTAATCTATAGCGTCTTATTAACTCACTGTCATCCATTGTCTGCAACAGATTTCTTCTCCTCCTTCTTTCTGCCATGTTCTCCTCTGCTAAAGAAACTCTTCAGCCTCTTAAAAGTCCTCGTCCGTCCTCCTAACAATTTTGACCTTAAGACCTCTTTTAAGGGTTAAGATGCTTTCTGAATTACTTTTTTCTTTACTGGGATTTTTTCTTTAATTTTAAGAGTAAACGGACACATTTCTAAGAATTTTCTTAGAATTTTGTCACTAGGAGCTACTCTTTGCATTAAGATTCTTTATGAATACGGGCCCTGGTATATTTGGCCTGTACTTGAACTCAATCTTTTGATCCATATATACTTAAAAGAATAATTAAGAATTCAAAGTATACTTGTCTTGTAGTTGTGTTAACTCTTTTGATTGAGTAGTCAATTCAATTTTTTCATATACATACAGTCTTATGAAACTTACATTGTTTGAAAATATTGATTAGAAAATTGATATAAAACAGATATGTTTCTAATTCTGCATATCTGAATTTTTGTGGAGGCTAGTCTACTGGTCATGTATATCAATTTACTCTAATTCTACTTTTTTGTTTAAAATGTTGCCTTTCTTTATGAAACTTACTGACATTCAAGTGTTAAGATTAAAAAAAGATGCATGAAGCTAATAACATGTTTTTAAAATTAAAGTACAGTTAAAGGTATTTTTCAAGTGCAAAAATAATAATGTTACATGTTAAGTGCAAAGTATAATGTTATGTTTAAAGAACATAAAGAAAAACTTAAAGAAAACTTACAAGTACACTTGCAGTATAAACTACGAAACTAGTAGTTTACTGAGAGTACACATCAGTGTGTACTTTCATAAACTAAAAAATGTACTACTTGTATTAAAACAGTAAACTACTAGTATACTTATAAGTTCACTTGTAGTACAGATGCATTACAAATGAGAAACCTAGTTGTGTACTTAGTTTACTACTCTTACAAATACTAAAAATACGAAAAGTGAGCCAATTTAGTCCCAAGCAGTATTGAAATAGTACACAATTTTACTACAAGTACACATTGATATTAGTATACTTACTACATAAAGTATACTTAAAAATATACTTGAAAATTACTTAAGTATACTTCATAAAATGAACATGAAGAGATACACTTTTATGATGAAGAGATGCACTTTTATGATGGATAGATGCACTTTTATAATGGAGAGATGGACTTTTAGAATGGATAGATGGACTTTTATGATGGAGAGATGCACTTTTATAATGGATAGATGGACTTTTATGATGGAGAGATGGACTTTTATGATGGAGAGATGGACTTTTACAATGGACAGATGCACTTTTATAATGGATAGATTGACTTTTATAATGGATAGATGGACTTTTATAATGGATAGATGCACTTTTATGATGGATAGATGCACTTTTATGATGGATAGATGGACTTTTATAATGAATAGATGGACTTTTATGATGGAGAGATGGACTTTTAGAATGGATAGATGGACTTTTATGATGGAGAGATGCACTTTTATAATGGATAGATGGACTTTTATGATGGAGAGATGGACTTTTATAATGGATAATTGCACTTTTATAATGGATAGATTGACTTTTATAATGGATAGATGGACTTTTATAATGGATAGATGCACTTTTATGATGGATAGATGCACTTTTATGATGGATAGATGGACTTTTATAATGGATAGATGGACTTTTATGATGGAGAGATGGACTTTTATGATGGAGAGATGGACTTTTATAATGGACAGATGCACTTTTATAATGGATAATTGCACTTTTATAATGGATAGATTGACTTTTATAATGGATAGATGGACTTTTATAATGGATAGATGCACTTTTATGATGGATAGATGCACTTTTATGATGGATAGATGGACTTTTATAATGGATAGATGGACTTTTATGATGGATAGATGGACTTTTATGATGGAGAGATGGACTTTTTTAATGGATAGATTGACTTTTATGATGGATAGATGCACTTTTATGATGGATAGATGGACTTTTATAATGGACAGATGCACTTTTATGATGGATATATGCACTTTTATAATGGATAAATGCACTTTTATGATGGATAGATGCACTTTTATAATGGATAAATGCACTTTTATGATGGATAGATGCACTTTTATAATGGATAGATGGACTTTTATGATGGAGATATGCACTATTATAATGGAGAGATGGACTTTTATGATGGATAGATGCACTTTTATAATGGATAGATGGACTTTTATGATGGATAGATGCACTTTTATGATGGATAGATGGACTTTTATAATGGACAGATGCACTTTTATGATGGATATATGCACTTTTATAATGGATAAATGCACTTTTATGATGGATAGATGCACTTTTATAATGGAGAGATGGACTTTTAGAATGGATAGATGGACTTTTATGATGGAGAGATGCACTTTTATAATGGATAGATGGACTTTTATGATGGAGAGATGGACTTTTATGATGGAGAGATGGACTTTTATAATGGACAGATGGACTTTTATAATGGACAGATGCACTTTTATAATGGATAGATGCACTTTTATGATGGATAGATGCACTTTTATGATGGATAGATGCACTTTTATGATGGATAGATGGACTTTTATAATGGATAGATGGACTTTTATGATGGAGAGATGGACTTTTATGATGGAGAGATGGACTTTTATAATGGACAGATGCACTTTTATAATGGATAATTGCACTTTTATGATGGATAGATGCACTTTTATAATGGAGAGATGGACTTTTAGAATGGATAGATGGACTTTTATGATGGAGAGATGGACTTTTTTGATGGAGAGATGGACTTTTATAATGGACAGATGCACTTTTATAATGGATAGATGCACTTTTATGATGGATAGATGCACTTTTATGATGGATAGATGCACTTTTATGATGGATAGATGGACTTTTATAATGGATAGATGGACTTTTATGATGGAGAGATGGACTTTTATGATGGAGAGATGGACTTTTACAATGGACAGATGCACTTTTATAATGGATAATTGCACTTTTATAATGGATAGATTGACTTTTATAATGGATAGATGGACTTTTATAATGGATAGATGCACTTTTATGATGGATAGATGCACTTTTATGATGGATAGATGGACTTTTATAATGGATAGATGGACTTTTATGATGGATAGATGGACTTTTATGATGGAGAGATGGACTTTTATAATGGATAGATTGACTTTTATGATGGATAGATGCACTTTTATGATGGATAGATGGACTTTTATAATGGACAGATGCACTTTTATGATGGATATATGCACTTTTATAATGGATAAATGCACTTTTATGATGGATAGATGCACTTTTATAATGGATAAATGCACTTTTATGATGGATAGATGCACTTTTATAATGGATAGATGGACTTTTATGATGGAGATATGCACTATTATAATGGAGAGATGGACTTTTATGATGGATAGATGCACTTTTATAATGGATAGATGGACTTTTATGATGGATAGATGCACTTTTATGATGGATAGATGGACTTTTATAATGGACAGATGCACTTTTATGATGGATATATGCACTTTTATAATGGATAAATGCACTTTTATGATGGATAGATGCACTTTTATAATGGAGAGATGGACTTTTAGAATGGATAGATGGACTTTTATGATGGAGAGATGCACTTTTATAATGGATAGATGGACTTTTATGATGGAGAGATGGACTTTTATGATGGAGAGATGGACTTTTATAATGGACAGATGCACTTTTATAATGGATAATTGCACTTTTATGATGATAGATGCACTTTTATGATGGATAGATGCACTTTTATAATGGATAAATGCACTTTTATGATGGACAGATGCACTTTTATAATGGATAAATGCACTTTTATGATGGATAGTAGATGCACTTTTATAATGGAGAGATGGACTTTTAGAATGGATAGATGGACTTATGATGGAGAGATGCACTTTTATAATGGATAGATTGACTTTTATGATGGAGAGATTGACTTTTATAATGGACAGATGCACTTTTATAATGGATAATTGCACTTTTATGATGGATAGATGCACTTTTATAATGGAGAGATGGACTTTTAGAATGGATAGATGGACTTTTATGATGGAGAGATGGACTTTTTTGATGGAGAGATGGACTTTTATAATGGACAGATGCACTTTTATAATGGATAGATGCACTTTTATGATGGATAGATGCACTTTTATGATGGATAGATGCACTTTTATGATGGATAGATGGACTTTTATAATGGATAGATGCACTTTTAGAATGGATAGACAATAATAGGTTTTTACAGCGATTGATTCCAACAATCTTTTCACAAAACTGACAAAACCTTGTCAAAATTCATCAACATTCAGTGCATGAGCTACTTTCTGACATTCTAACTGAAAGTGGGTGATGATAGAAACATTTTGTTACACCAATTACAAGTGTTTTTATTACAACATTTGGCCCTGGACTAGGGTATTCTATTTGTCCATTCTATTGGCTCAATTCTATTTTGAAGACTTGTGCTGGCTGCACAAGTCTAATTTAAGGCTCTCACAAATAAATAGTATGGGTATATTATACATTTTCTGAGTTATCAGAGTGCCTTGAGTATTGAAGTTGTTGACTTTTGTGTCCGTGGTGTTCTTTCATGCCACAGGGATAAAATAAAGCATACAATTTAGGTGGAAATTGTGAAAAAATGTGTGTTATTTCTGGTTTAAAGAAGTCATGTGACCTCTGTGTTTGTCAGACAGATTCAGTACTGGGCTTAAATGAAAGCCTAAAAGGTCCCCTTTCCAGCGATACCAAGCATCATATTATAGAATATTGACAATATCCCTAGCATGAGCCTAAACCAGATATACACCAGATTTCAAAAACGGAATTTATCTTAGGGGGTTAGTAACTTCATGAGCTGAAAAAAGTGATTTCGCTACCACCCCTGCACTGCTATCGTGATTTTTCTAATACTAGGGGTGTATACCTTGCCAAATAACAATGATAGCATTTTTTCCCCCGATGATACCGATCAACCCCCTGGCTCATGGACTACATGTCTTTCGGAATTTTGAGAGTAGCCTACAATTCTATTGAGGTTCTGAGCCTGCTGATCAACTATTAGTGAAATCATCACAGATCCATTGATTTTGGTTGGATTTTTATGATTTTTTCTGTGGAATGAGTATACTGTTTGGTGAAAAGAATGACATATTGACTGATGTCATAACTTGGGGGAATAGTTGATTGCCAATGAAGTAAAGATGAAAATATTGGAAAAAAGTGAGAAAACGCCTAATTTTTTGCATTAAATTGATGCAAAATCATGTAGAAATGTGTTTTAAGAGTTATTTTTTCAGTGGATGTTGTGAGCAAATGTGTTCTTTGTATCTGGAATGCATTTATTGACAGCCTACCAAACCCACTGAGGATTTGAGGAAAAAACATTTTTCACATTTTTCTGATAAAAAATAAAGGGTGCATACACTAAAATGGCCACAATTTTTTTTTCGCGATATTTCCGGCAGAGCAGACCCTCCAATTATTGGTTCTTAGGGTCAAAGTTAACAGAAAAAACACAAATAAAAAGTATGACAGACCATGTCAGGTTCAACCCATTTTATTGAGCTTTTGAGACTTTGGCTCCCCGACTATGGGTATGTGTTGTAACAAAGGTTATTTTATTTTGTTTCCCTTATTTAAAGCCCAGTGTTCGTGAAAGTTAAATGTAATGTCATGTTAAGAACAGGGGATCTTAAAAGCATTTCATGTCTGGTTAAGAGCTATTGAAACTAATTGAATGCTGTTTGAACTGTTAATTATTTCTTTATTTGTAAAGTGAATGCAGATAACTGTGAAGTTTAATGGTAGACTAATGTACTGTTTTTCATTTGACTATTAGCCGCTACTGTATTTCATTTCCGAAATTGTGCTAATTGTTATACAAGTACTTTGTTAGCCGAATGCATTTCATTCTTTGCATTGTATTTAATTTGATTTGACTTAAATTTAACCAATTGTCTTTCATACCAAATTAGTACACCAAGAAATCAAAGACTTTATCATTTAAATTGTATTTCGACCGCTGTCCTTCATAGAGGCAGCGGCCAGAATAAAGCCCCAAAAGTATTTTTTGTATCCTGTGTTGTTTCATTTAACCACTGGTTACACAGAGAAAGAGGAAAGAAAACTCAGGATCATGACAGTTGTAGTCTGTATGCGAAAAACACAAAGGAAAAACCATTTCCATTTTTAGTGCATCACTGTCGTGTAAACATACCCTCAAATTCTGAGCCGAGTTAATTTAATACTGGGGTTTTTACATAAGTATTTCCAACATCTTTTTAATTCTAAATGAAGACCAGACAAGAAACTTGCCATGAGTATATCGGGGCATTGAATCACTCTTGTGCATGAGTGTGAGCACGAGCAATAAGTTGCTAGCTGCAGTTTACTTACAGCCACCAGTGTTGTTAATAAGGGTTTCTGAATTCTACATATAGCCCCTTTAAATGTCAAAATACATTTAGGGGTTTGTACATGATAAAAAGGTAAATACATCCATTAATTTCAGTATTTGCCTATTGAACAAAGCCTTTTAGCTTTAGGATGATGTTATCTAGGACAAAATGTAATATAGTCAAATCATAATTTATACAATATCCAAATTATTTTTATCATTTGTTTCTTAACTTTATCAGTTAATTTAATTCAGGTGTTCATGAATCTCTTGCGCTGCTGAATGGGCCATGTGATTACTTTTATTTTTACAAAGGTGAGTTTTTTATTATTATAGAGGTTATATATCACTATTTTTAGATATAAATTATTGTGTAACAATTTATATTTATTCTTGAGTATAAAGTGTACTTTTTAATATGTTTTTGAAATATTAGCATCATGCGATCTTGGTTCTCTTACGAGGGAACTCGACTCTGCATTAAATGTTGACGCTATAGGGACGCATCTGTGGAAACGTGTGAAATCTCTTTGGTAGGTGGCAGTCCTATAACGTCATATGGAGTGCCTGTTCATATAAAAGTGCACCTGCATTAAACATCAGCTTTATTGTCTTGAGGAAGCTGACATATAAATGATAAATATTATTACACTTACATTTAATCATTTAGCAGAAACTTATATCCAAAAAGACTTACAAATAGGGCAAGAATATGCAAGTGCTGTGACCATTCTGTTTAGACTAACGCAGTACATGTATTATTATTTTTTTATAGATATAGAATAGAAAAGAAATTGTTACTATTAATGGATCAAGTGTTGCCGAAAAAGATGATTCTTCAGCCGTTTCTTGGCTAAAATGGCTAAAGACTCAGCAGCTCTGGTTGAGTTAGGCAGGTCATTCCACCAGCAGGGAACAGTCCAGGTGAAGGTCTGTGACAGTGATTTTGTGCACCATGAGGCACGTTCATTTGCAGAATGCAAGTTTCTGGATGACATGTAAGTCTGGAGTATTGAGTTTAGGAATAAGGGAGCAGAACCAGTGGTTGTTCTGTAGTCAAACATCAGTGCCTTGAATTTGATGCGACCAGCAACTGGCAACCAGTGCAGTTTTGTGAGGAGAGGTGTGACGTGTGCTCTCTTGGGCTCCTTAAAGACCACTCTCGCTGCTGCATTCTGGATAATTTGCAGAGGTTTGACAGTGCAAGCTAGAAGACCAGCCAGGAGAGCATTACGATAGTCCAATCTGGATAGAACAAGCTCTCTGACAAGGAGTTGTGTAGCATGCTCCGATAGGAAGGGCCTGATCCTCCTGATGCTGTATAAGGTAAATCTGCAGGACCGAGCAGTTCTAGCAATGTGGTCTGTGAAGTTCAGTTGATCATCAATCACAACTCCAAGGTTCCTGGCTGGCCTTGATGTTGTTATGGATGACAAACCTAGCTGAATGGAGAAGTTGTGATGTAGTGTTGGTTTGGCCAGGACCACAAGCAGATAAGTCTTCGCAAGGTTTAGTTGAAGGTGGTGGTCCTTTAATTAGCAAAAATGTCTGTCAGGCAGGCTGAGATACGAGCAGCTACCGTCAGATCGTCTGGTTGGAATAAGAGGTAGAGTTGTGTGTCGTTAGCACAGCAGTGATTGGAAAAGCGAAAAGCCATGTTTCTGAATGGCATTCTAGTGATGTCATGTGGATGGAGAAGAGAAGTGGTCCAAGCACTGAGCCCTGAGGCACCCCAGTAGCTAGATGTTGTGTCTTAGACACCTCACTCACCCACAACACCCTAAAGGACCTACCTGAGAGGTAAGACTTGAACCATTGGAGTGCGGTTTCTGAGATGCCCTTTGTCTTTAGGATTTTTAGGAGGATCTTGTGGTCATTAAAACTGACATTTAACAAAAAGAGACAGGATTGTGTTTTATGTCATATTTCATTTTATTACAGTGAAGATAATCAGAGTACATGCACATATTGACTGAACCACATATTAATATGAAAAGAGGCAGGGTTTAATATAATGAATAAACTGTGTTCAAGCCAAACTTTTCGTACTTGGTATCGAGAAATGCCCATAGTCTGTGCTATGTAAGCATGATTCCTGAAAGTTGAGGGAGGGTTAACATACCAAGAGGTGGATTTCATCACTGTTAGTATCCCACTTTATCATTTGTAACCCCTCCAGCACATTAACTGAAAGGAGACAGCATGCTTCCTGGCACTTAAAAAATGGAAGGAGGGGTTAGGGGTCCGCAAGGGCAGTGTTTAGAGCAGTAATGGACTATGATTTTACAGTCCCCGCTGTCTCACTTGTTGCCCCTTCCAACGAATCAAGGTTGGCAAGATAGACGAGTCGAAGTAGTTTGTATGACTAAGACATCCTACATGCTTGTACATTACTTACAACATATGAAGGTAGTGATAGTATGGACGTGTCATCCAGTGGGCTTCCTGAAAGTGCCTTAATTGCGTTTGAGCAGGAACAGTATTTTACCGTAAACACTGGTATAAACATTCTGCAACATTCATTATGTTAGTGTAAACACTTGTTTACTTTTACTTTTATATTTTACTATGTATTATATTATATTATCTTATATTATAGAGCATAAAACATCATCGTTTCATATTTCATTTCATAATTAAAGGTTTTTTACCAGCCTATGTATTTCATATTTTACACATTTTAGCCTGGCAATACAGTTTGGGAAAAGTCCAAGTAGTTAAATGGGCACAAGTTTATGTAACAATAACATGTTGACTAATGTAAGTAGGAATAAAATACTTGTCAGAAATTACATCCTCAAATGGATCAAGCTGTGCATTGCATCACTTCTTCTGAGGTATATTCAAGGCTTGTTCCTCACTTTGGGTCTTATTCCTAAAATGATGAAAAGTAGAGGAATCAGGTGAAGCTTGGTGCTTTGTTCCACAGACACGTCTCCATAGCATCAACAGCTGATGCAGTGTCTCGTTCCCTTCTCAGAGAACCAGGGTTACATATGAAGAGTTCAGATGCAAAAGCCTCTAAGTGCCATCTGAAATTTTCTTCCAGAATGATCATTTTTATAAATCTTGTATATTTAAGTTCAGTAATTTCACTTAAATGACAATTAATAGGTAATTTGCATTGCCATTTAAGTGAAATTATTGAACTTAAATATACAAGCTTGATAAAAATTAAGAAAATTTCAGATGGCATTTAGAGGCTTTTGCATCTAAACTCTTCATATGTAACCTTAGACAGTTTTGAAGTTTCAAAGATTCTATTAATGCCATTGAGTGATTTTTAAGTTTTCATGCTATTATTCTCTTAATTTCTTTTCTCCTTTTTATAGAGGAATGTTGTGAGACACCAGAGGTCTGTGGTCCAAACTCAACCTACAAACACATTTATGAAGATTATGACTTAATGCGAATAAATAGTAGCATCTCATGTAAAGGTATGATTGTAGTAGTGGTCTTTGATATGTATCTTACACTGTGTACATAGGCATATGCATTTCTGCTCTTGACTGCCAAGTAGCGCTATAACCATAGGTTTTCACAAGTTATGGAGTGGATGCATCACAGCTCAATTTCATGAGCAACAAGTTAAACAGTAGAGATTACAAGAAAAATACGATTTATCAATAAGTTTTATAAAAAAAATAAAAAAAAATCACACTTACATAACCAAATTTAGTTATCAAAAGCCAATGTAAGCATTTGTTGTTTAGAACAAATTCAAACAACAGTAAAATTGTGTTCTGTGCTTATAATATTTCATAGACTGTGCTTGGCTACTAATAGCCCATATTTCATCAAAAAATTATTCTTAATATCTATTATGTTACTTTATAATGGGTTCTAATAAATGTAATATATGGTAAATTTATATATACTATTTGTGCAGCAGTATGTTGTACATGCTCACAGCTGTGTGTCGATGTATGCATTGGCATTAGCAAGTTCCTGTAACCTACAACAACAGCAATAATCAACAGCAGCAACAATTCAGCATAGCAGATCACCAAATACATTAACATTACCTTGTTAAAAACTTTGAGACTTGTCATGATAGAACTGATATTAATAAATGAGACCTAATTGTAAAATGTGAATACAACTGTTAAACAAACTTTTCATGTTACATGACTCCTAGCATTGTTTTGTAATACACAAATATTTTTACTAACTGGTGTTACTAAATTGATGACAGCCTAACCATCATTAATGATGCAGAGTTTCAAAGATGATAAGGCAACTATAAAGTTAATTTTGTTAATTGTTAATTTTACCAATTCCCCTTTTTTTGTTTTTGTTTCTGATACTATTTTTCAAATCCAGGATTTGACACTGAAGATAGAGTGCCTAGAAATGGACAGAAAGTTAAAAAGATGAACAGACCGTGTGAAAAATGCAATGAAGGAAGACTATCCTCTCAATACAGATTATGTGGCTGGAAGCCAATACCAGACTGCTGTGTTCTGCAAGTTATAAAAGACCTTGAAAGGAAAGCAAAGGTAAACTACTGATCATCTATTTTATGTCTTGTACACTAAAAAGGTGTTGGATTTGCTTGAAAACTGTGATATATTATTGGTGCATATAATTTGGCTAAAGAAAATTTTGAATGAACAACTAGAAAACCTTTTAAAGATATTCAGTACGGTTTGAGTTCACTCAACATTTTCTACTTAAATTAAGTATCTTAATCAGGATTAGTTGATTAGTTAATAAAAATTTCCTGATAATTTATTCTCCCCCACGTCATCCAAGATGTTCATGTCTTTCTTTCTTCAGTCGAAAATAAATTAAGGTTTTTGAGGAAAACAACATTCTCCAGCCGAGGAATAAGGGAATGACCGATCGTTTCGCTAAATAGGACTCTTATTCCTTGACTGGGATCGTGTAGACATTTGGGCCTTCAAACCGTTGGTCCCCATTGAAGTCCACTATAAGGAGAAAAATACTGGAATGTTTTCTTCAAAAACCTTCATTTCTTTTCAACTGAAGAAAGAAAGACATGAACATCTTGGATAACGTGGGAGAGAGTAAAGTATCAGAAACCCTGATAGTTAAAGAGAAGAAAGTACAGGAATTACATTTTATCAAAGGTTTTAAAGATAACGACAAACATACAGTATGGCACTAATAGAGCTATATACATGTATTTAAATGCAGCTACCTTCTTTACCAGCAACATTCAGTGTATGTATATATATTTGTGGACATTTTTCTGATAATCTTGCATTATTTCTTTTGTTGCTTTGTAATTTAGGCTTTGGTTGTGCAAGATGTACCAGTGTTTGTGGCTCAGCTGAGTAATGCTACACACCAGCATCATCAGGAGATAACACAGTCTCCTGGGACTGTCCAAACAATTGTTGGGATACTTGTACACATTGCTGATATCTCACAAAACATTACCATCAATAGGCCTGTGATGGAGGTGTGTGTAATTATTTCCACGTTGCTCTTATGCAAATGCAATGTATATTGGATCATTCTGGTTACTTCTCCATTTCATTTACAGAATTTCCTTAAAACTGTGGACATACTCGTGTCAGAGAAATCAAAAGAAACATGGGGGAAACTAAACAATGGCAACACGACATCAAACACCAGCACTGAACTTCTGAGAGCTATTGAGGATATAAGTAGCTGTCTTGCAGATGACAGTTTTACGATCAATGAAACATCCATTGAGTTGATTAGAACTGTAATAGAGAACTCGTATAGTGGTAAATCAAAACTGCCAAACTCGGCTACTAAGATCCTGATACCGCAGGTTCTTAAACCAACCTCTTTAACCATCATAGTATTCACAACTCTTTTCCATGTCCTACCTACTCGTGATACTAGTAATAACAACTGTAGAAAATCAGATGTGCACATCAATGGAGATGTGGTTGTTGTTAAGGTTAATGAAACGCTTAACAACATTTCTTTAATCTTCGACATTACTGATCAGTCTTTGGGAAATGCTCAGTGTGTCTTTTGGAACTTCAGTCATGACGCATGGGATTCCACTGGATGTGAAGTAAAGCCCTATATAAGTAAAGGGAATGAAACAAGCAAGATTGCATGCGAATGCAACCACACAACCTCTTTTTCAATCTTGATGTCACCATTTTTCATTGATGATAAAGCCTTAGACTATATAACTTTCGCAGGTCTAGGTATTTCAGTGGCCAGCTTGATTTTGTTCCTGATTATTGAGACTATCGTATGGGAATCAAGAAATGACACAATCTACATGCGACATGTCTGTGGCGTCAACATTGCCGTGTCTCTGTCAATTGCAAACATCTGTTTTATCACTGGAGCCACAATTGTACAGCCAGGGGAGCTCACTCCTGAGGGTCCATGCAGTGTAGTGGCTATCTTCATGCACTTTTTCTACCTGGCTTATTTCTTCTGGATGTTATGTTCAGCCCTGTTGCTGTTTTACCGTACAGTCTCAGTCTTGCACCAAATGTCAAGGGCCAAAATGATGGCCATTGCCTTCATAATCGGTTATGGTGTACCTTTGCTCATAGTGGTCATTACTGTTGCGTTAACAGCTGGAGCTGGAAAATATATTTTGGAAGCAGATGTATGCTGGCTGAACTCGAATGAAACAAAGTCACTGCAAATTTTTGGGATTTTGGCTATAATTATTATAGCCATTGATATTTTGATTATAATTGTGGTTTTACGTAAAATGCTGGTTCTGGATTCCAATAGATTGATGCTCATATCTCGTGCTTTGATCATATTGACTCCACAATTTGGTCTAACATGGGTATTTGGAATAGGAACCATGCTGTCACCGGCCTATGGAGTCCATATGGTGTTTACACTCCTCAATACACTGCAGGTACAGGTTTCTGACTATTCATCTATATAACCATGTTGTTTTTATGCTTTATATCAGTGATTATATATTATGATTTATATTATTTGCATCATTATGTGTTGTGTGCATTATGAAGTTGTTTTTGTTTTTATGAATATGGAATCATACTACAGTATTATTGTACAGTTTTTCTTTATATATTTTTATACTTATTTGACAGGGATTCTTCATTTTGGTATTTGGATTACTTATGGACAGAAGGGTATAAGTATTTTTTGTTGTTTGAGTGCCCGAACAGACAGGTCTGATAACAAGGCTATTGTCATGTTCCCGTGTGTGTGTGTGTGTGTGTGTGTGTGTGTGTGTGTGTGTGTGCTCTTAGGACTCACTTATTTTGTACTGTTTTATGCTGTTTCTGTGTTTGTTTCCTGTTTTAGTTCCCCTTAATTTCCTGTCCCAGTTTCTGTGCCAATCCCTTTGAAGCCTCTTGTTCATTGGTTTCCCTTGACTGTCTCTCCCCAGGTGTCTTTTCTTGTTACGCGTGTTAGACCGTCTGTCTCTCTGTATGTAAATTTTTTAAGAAATTTTTGAAAGAAGTCTTTTATGCTCACCATTTAATCGAGAAATATAGCAAAAATAGTATGTCTTCACTGCCACTATTAAACAATTTAATGCATACTTGATGAATAAAAGTATTTATTTCTGTCTTTATTTTTTTAATATTACAATTTCGATTTCAACATCAAATCATCATAATTTCTGAAGGATCATGTGACACTGAAGACTGGAGTAATTATGCTGAAAATTCAGCTTTAACCAAAAACTTTAAAAATATATTAACATAGAAAACATTTGCAATAATGCACTTTTTGTTTTGTTTTTTATTTAATCAAACAAATGCAGCCTTGGTGAGCAGAAGATTTTTTTTCAAAAAAATAACAGTTTCCAAACTTTTGATAGGTAGTGTGTGTGTGTGTGTGTGTGTGTGTTAATATAAATGATAACGCTGGATTCATGCTGTTAAATCTCTCAGGGCGGTGTATTATTATCTAAAGACAATTTTCTTTTTATGATTGATTAGAGAATACATATTGTAAAGGTGTTGGAGGTCAAGGTCCTTGCACATTGAGTCTGAAATTTTTGCACGTTAAAAAAATAATACAACTTAATGTTGTGTTAATCACGTTTACACACTGCCTCAAAAGTTTTCGTCCGTCATTAATTATTATTTTTTTTGTTAAATTTAATTTTTAGGAGCCACCGTAACACTTGACCTGACGCACAACATAATGACGAACGCGGAAGCACAGAGGAAAGAGCTAAACAAAACACCAGTAACTAGAATTTTTAAAGAGAAATGTGGGAGGAGCTTGAGTTTGTTGCCCAGCCCTGTTTGGTTGAACCCCGAGAGGCGTCAAAGCTTACGCTATTTCTACATCCTACGTCTTACTCTTACATCTACTCAGACATTGTTAAGTGTTACTCTTGTGGCGTAAGTCGACTTGCGTAGGCCGTCTGCCGTAATCTAGTTATTTTAGTTGCTAAAGTTTTATTTAGTTTGTCCACTTTGATGGACATCAAAATAAAAATGTCCATTCACTGCCATTTTAGAGCTTGGAAGAGCCAAGACATTTTTTAATATAACTCCGATTGTATTCGTCTGGAAGAAGAATGTCATATACACCTAGGATGGCTTCAGGGTGATTAAATAAATCATGGGCTAATTTTCATTTCAATAAATCATGGGCTAACTATCCCTTTACTATGTGGCTCCAGTATTGCTAGTGTAGCAGTAGGCATTGGTTGTGCCTATTAACGCTCGGCTGGGTGGTGATTGAGCTCTAGTTATGAGGACTATAAATGCGGATTGTGCATGTCACCTGTGAGGGCATTACACGTGACGTCATGTCATTGTTGTTGTTCCGGCGCGGTGTGCAAGAGCTGGAGAGTGGACAGCGGAACTAATCGGCATATACTCGGCGGCGCGTGTTGTTGTGCGAACTTCTAGAGAAGCGGATGAGTTTCGTGGTTCTTTAATGATGTGCTGTTCAGGTGTGTTTCATATGCCTGTTTAAGGTTATGGTGGGTTGTTCGTCGTCATTGTCATTCGCTGGACGCTTTAATCAGAAGTCCGGTTCAACAGACGACTGCTGAGTGACCACAAACTTACTGCAGACCGCTGTTTTGTTTAACTTCACGGATATACGAACACGGAGTGACCACAAACTTACTGCAGACTGCTGTTTTGTTTAACTTCACGGATATACGAATGCTGAGTCACCACAAACTTACTAGCCCACGTGCTGCTCGACTGTGCAGCTTTATTGACTAGCGTCATTGCGACATCTCCGACCTCGACGGCACCAGTAACGTTAACGTTTCTCTTTTATTCTATGAGAATTGGTGTGAACATTTTCATTACCGGGGATTTGATTTTGGGTGCTCAGAATGTAAAGAGCTGCATTTAAAGTGGCCTTTTGATGCTCATTATTCTTAGTCATCACTGTTTATTGTTTTGATTTAAGTTTTCTTTTTTTTTTTCTTTTTTTCTTCTCTTTATTTGTTTTGTCCATTTATTATGTGAATGTGTGTTTTGTTTAATTCTTTTTGGCTCAAGTGTGGTCTTTGTGGCCAAGGTAAGTGTTAAACACTGGTCTGTGTCTTCCTGAGGCTGTCTAGGATATCCGGTCATCCAATTGTTCTCATGAGAGTACCCTGAGTTAAGTGGTGAACGTGTAATATTCAACGATGTTGTGAGGTAACAATCATCTGGAATGTATCTGTCCAAGACGAGAATGCTTGTTATCATACTTGTTTGAGACGAACATTGTGCATTTGGGTCAAACAATTGTTTTCGTGTTTCTTTTTTTTTGTTTGTTTGTTTTCTTTATTTTTTTGGTATATGAGTCTGATGTGTGTTCTTTATTGTAGGCTTGGGCGGCAAGGAGATTAGGGGCGGCAGCCCTTCTCATCTTGGTGGGGGTATTTGGGGAGTGATTGCTGTGCCACCCGGAGGTGTGTGACTGAGTGCAGTGTGAGTGCACGTGTGTTTGTGGTTTTCTTTGTTTTTTTTTCTTTTTAGGAGAATAGAGAGGCCCCTTGGGTTGAGGGACTTGGCTGTCGTCCCCTATTTCCGTCGCCAGGAGCGTCCAATTTTGTATATCCTTTTTGTTGATGTTTTCTTTTTCTCTTTGTGATCGGTTGGAACATCTTAATCAATAAAAGTGATTTTACTGTTTGTACTTCACCCCTGTCTCATGCCTGACTCCAGCTGATCCGAGCCTGTGAGCCTTGTGTGCTCCTAATATGTTAAGGGCGATTCCCTGGTAAAGAAAAGCCCCCAGGGTGGCGTAGTTGGTTTATTTTGTGTTCTCGTTCTAAGAGCTCGGTCGCCACACTAGCTAAGCATCAAACTGAGCCACTGACATCTTGAAGTAAACTTTGAATGGCTCAGAATAATCCTGAGCTCCTTGATGAGGAGGTAGAACTCTCCGTCCTCTCTACGCAATCTCAGGATGGACCCAATATTTCCTCTTTCTTTTTCTCTTATAAAGAAGAGAGAGGACATCCTCACTGCTTGAAGACTGTATTGTTTTTGCATTTTTTTCCGCAACAGATCAATTAATACGCAGCGCACTCAGTGTATAAGGTTTCTTTTGCGTGACGAATTTTTAGGATGACGAATACGAAAAAACGCACAAAATTTTCAGACTCAGTGTGCAAAGAACTTAATGGTTGTTGTATCAAAAACTAAAATGAATTATACATTTTTGTCTTGTTAGTTTCTTGAAAATCAATTCATTTCAGTAAACAAAAGTTAATTTTTTAGTTTTCCAATAATAATTCTCATGAATTTTTAATAATAATAATAATAATAATAATAACACTAGATTGCATAAACCATCATAGTTAAAATGAAGATTGAACCTAAAAGATGAATATACATTATCACATCATAGCGTAACCACCAGATCTAACCAGTTATAGTTTATGTAAAAATGATCAGAGGCTTTGTACACATTAACTTTGCTTTTAGCCATGCCATCTCTGTTTTTGCAGGTCAGAGAGTCACTGAGCGCCCGTTGTTCCTGGATGCGGGGAAACAAGACTCAGATTCAGGAAAGCTGCCAAAGGGATCCAGAACAGATATCATTACCAAAGATTCTGGTAAAACATAATAATACTGTTCCGTCATTAATGAATAACTGCACAAGAACAAATGAGTAACTCAATATTAACATTCTAGAAACTACTATTAAAGACACAATATGTAAGTTTTGCTTTCTATGGAAATCGAGGGTAAAGCGGATATTATGTTATTGACACGGGCCGTTACACTAGTTAAAACTGATGATTTCTCTGGATTTAAACATTGTTGGAAATATTTGGGATAATGCAAGTACACAAGTCAACAAAATATATAACACTGCTGGTGGTTTTTGGATATTTTAATGCAAAGATCTTTGGGGAAGACAGATGTATGGAGGAAGAGGATCTAAGGGAGCGGGAGGAAGTGGGACCATGGAGGAGATCAGACAAATATGGGGGGGCGAGGTTGTGGATGGCCTTGAATGTTAACAGAAGGACTTTGAATTGACCCTTCACAGGGAGTTTTGATTGACAGGCGTTCTGTGTTGTCAGTGTCCTCTCTGCTCTGCGATATATTTTTCACTGCGTGAGAACATTGTGTGGTGTGAGAGCGGCGTGGCTTGTCGGACATAGCAACAGTAACTAAGGGGGGCGGGTCTTTGCGAACGGTCATTGGACACGGAAGCTGTTGGAGAACAGAAGTGATGTGGTGAACGGAGGGGGTTCAGCCAGCTCAATCCTGGACCAGTTGAAGTTTATGAAGGGATTTGTGAGGGAGGCTGAAAAGGAGGGTTAGGCTAGCACTATATTAACCATGACTGTTAATAAATACACAAGACTGTTAATGTAATAAGTACGAAATGCCTAACTCATGAAAAACCAAAATGTGAATTACAAAGTCATCATTTGTTTGTTTTTTGAAAATAAAAAAAATATAAACAAATTATGAAATAACTGTTTAAAAAAAAATGTTTTTGGGTCAAAATCTAAAATATTTAAAGTATGCTTCATTTATAGTTTTTTGCGCTGATCAAAAAGCACGATGGAAAACGACTTGCTGACGACACAGCTTAATGCTCATTGGTTTAAACAACCGTGATGTATTGTTCTCTTCTAAAACTCCGATCTCATGTTTGTATGCGTATAAATTGTGTGAATATTCCCCCAAACTGTCTAACAGTGCGATTATTATTGTCTGAATTAAAAATAAATAAATAATTAAACATGCATTTCTGGTGAAATTAATTAACACGTACTCTGGGTGTCTTGTTCATCATATTTATTTTCATATAAAAGCAACAGAACTTAAATAACATCCAGTTTATTAGCAATGACCTTTATTTTATTAGCTTTTCAAAAGTAACAAGATAGTCAAAGATCGGCAGGATTTTCAGGTGCTGCTAGCTAAGAATCTTATTACTGATTAAGCGCAAGTGTTAAACACTGAATTTAGTGTCAGTAGTGCATGTTGAGATTGAAAGTAAAAAAAATATTGAAGCAATAATAATAATAATAACAATTTGTAAAAATTTTCATTTTTGTAAAAAAGACATCAACAAACAAACAAAAACTTAAGAAATGCTTGGGCGTGTGTACTTTGCAGGTCTCCAAAGAAAATGTGCACAATGTGAAACAATCAGAAAATGATGAACATGGCGAAGTAAATGACTCAGCGGGTCGTCATGAAGACCACGGCGACAGAGAGTCATGTGACCTGCCAGAATCAGCCTGCCCGCTGCCACCAAACACTGACAGGTGATGCCAGGCAGTCATACACAGTCAAACCAAAAATTATTCAGACACCAGATATAATGTTTGATTTTTTTTATTTTTTTTTATTGAGAAATAAAGTAAACTGTGACATATTATACCCAAATATTCTTCATACAGTTGACTACCAGTTAAATGCATAAAAATTTGGGACCAAAAATTATTCAGACACTTTGACCTGATCATGTTTTGCTTAAGTGTTTTTTCTTTAATTGCAAATGTGACCTTTTTACACCACAGACTGAACTAAATGAATGGTAATTAATTAGGAAATTAGTTGAGCTAAATTGGTATTATGTGATTGTGTAGTTAAATTTAACAGCTGACAGATATTCAACCTAATTCATTTGTGAGTCAGTCTAACAGAAGGATGGCCAAAACTAAGTTCTTGTCATATTTTATTATCATTTTCTAAACTATAGTGAATAAACTGTGATCATGTGAGAAATGTTGAAGGTGTCTGAATAAATTTTAGTGTGTGTGTTTAATGTTGGTTATCTTCTGTGTTATCTTAATTTCAGTCCGAGAGATGATGATAGCAGTGTCTTGCAGAATGATGAGTGTGAAAAAAATGAAGAAGTTGTGCTGATTGCCCAAAGTCTACAAGAAGCCTCGCTCTCTGACTCCAGTGACAGGAGAAACACACGGGTGGTCACACACTCCCAAGCACAAGAGCTACGGGCAGCATTCAACTGTCTTATATGCAAAGGTTTGCTTTGCTAACTCGTTTCTTTTGTACACACTCTGATGCTTTGCATAAATTCATTTAGCCAATTCTGTCATTTCCGTCAAGTCATGTGTATGCAACATCACTCAGTTACTGTGGAAATGAGCTGTTTGCAGTTGGCCATGATTTAATCCATAAATAAAGTATCCAATAATGGAATGTTACAGAAAAAAAAATATTCTGCATACTTGACTGATCATGTGATATTCTCACATCGGCTTCCATAAGATGAGCTGTTTAGTATAAACCTGTCTATTGTGAAGCCTTCGTATCACGAATCAATACATAAATTACAATTTTTTGTTTAAATTCCTATTGCTTTCTCTGAGAATGAACTTTTTGTAAAAACTTTTGAGCAGACAAAATGACTGAAGACTAATTCAAATTTAATTTATTGGATATCTCTTATTTTACAGGACCCTTCCAGCAGCCAATGTATGCATGCTGTTGCCAGAGCCTGGTGGGATGTAAAGTGTGTGTGCTGCAGTGGCAGGAAACTTCTAGCCAGTGTCCTAAATGTGGAGAAGATGATAGCAATGTCTGCGAAGTCACTGGCCTTACTGATGCACTGTCTGTTCTGAGAGACATTATTTCTGTTGACTAATTCATAAATGTTGTTTTATCTGCTTTTTTTCTATTTTTGGTCCACGTTGAGCGTATCTTCTCGTTGTTTTGACTAAATCTAACAGCTAGCTTGAAATATACGATAAGTCAATGTACAGTACAGACAGGCCCGGATTAAAAGGACTTTGGGCCCCAGGGCAATAGCAACACCAAGGGCCCCCTTTTATCTTATTTCCACGCCACAGAGTCTTCTACCACAGTAAATATATATATATTTTTTATTGTTATTAAGCAATGTATTAAATAACAATTTTTATCATTATTATTATTCTTTTTTTAACATTTCCATTTTATACACGCACAAGATAGATTGCATACTAAATATTCCAGGCTTTTTAACACATTAACCCTCTCCTGCACACATTTTGATTGAACATCATGATAAAAATGACTCCTTTTTGACCCCTCCCCTACTGTAAGTGCATTTACTCCAGATATGATCTCCAAACATTCAGGTTGCCAAAATCGGCTAAAACATTACTCATACTTCAGTCACACTTCCTCAATGAGTACTTCACCATGACTAATTTAAAGGGATAGTTCAACAACATCACCCTCATGTTGTTCAAAACCTTTATGAATTTCTTTCTTCCGCTGAACACAAAAGAAGATATTTTATAGAATGCTGGTAACCAGACAGTTTACAGTAGCCATTGACTTCCATAGTAAGAAAGAATTTAACTATGGAAGTCAATGGCTACTGTAAACTGTCTGGTTACCAGCAAAAAAAATTTACACTGCATTTACAATTGCATAAATGTTATTATTGTTTTTTTATTCAGTATTTAAATATAAAATGATTTCTAAATTAACCTTTTTTAATTAAAGGGTACTTTAAATAGTAAACTAAAACTGCCAGTAGGTGGCATCAAGTCACTGTCTTAAAGGATTAGTTCACTTTCAAAAAATGTTTTGCTGATAATTTACTCACCCTTATGAGGCGCCACGTAGGATTTAAATCAAACTTCGCTTATCAATACATACATAACACACGTGCATATACACCTATAAATTACTCGCATATACATGTATACTATTGGATGTTCAAAATACATATATGAAATACACGTGCACACTAATATGAAATCCATACCAATACATATTATGTTAGTCATGAATGCATATACATATAAACTTGACGCACGCATACACCTATAAATACTCGCATATACATATAAACTTCCATGCATATAAACCTATAAACACTCGCATATACATATAAACTTCCATGCATATAAACCTATAAACACTCGCATATACATATAAACTTCCATGCATATAAACCTATAAACACTCGCATATACATATAAACTCGATGCGCGCATACACATCCATAAAACACTCGCACATACATAACGTGGATGTGTGCTTTGTGTATATATGTATATGCGAGTGATTTCATATGTGTATGTGCGTGAACTTTTCAGTGCAAACGGAAGGCATTTCAGTGTAAAAGTCATTTGTGTCATTTTGATAGTTTGTTTTCCAATTTGAAATGAAATAAGCATAAACGAGAAAACGGCCCCTTTATTCGTTTTTTTTTTCGTAAAAAATAAAATAAAAAAGCCTAAAGCCTCTTACGTTGTTTATATTTCAAACAAGAATTCGACATTTGCTCGCAATGTTTTTCTTACAAAAAACCTCATCATTTTGCAGGACAATTGTCTATTACAGTATACAACACAGAAGGGTAACAATAAATCTGTGGTGATATACAACACGCTTTAAGAAAAGTTTATTTCCATCACACTGTAAAGTGTTTTTAGATATTAGCCTACATATAGATTACATATACCAAAGATTTTACATATAAACTGGGTCAGCATACTGGTAATTACAGTTAGTACCATAGACTGTAAAAAAATATGGACGTAGTGTCCGTGACGTCACCCGTAGGTTTCTGAAGAGCATTTTTGAAGCCTAAAGTGGGTGGAGCCGTCTGTCGCCATCTTGGCCTCGCGTCACTCCCGGATAACAGAAAATAGGCAAACAGGCGGGGCGTGAGTGGAGCTGAGGAGCCTAGCCATAGATATGAGCCTGGCTATCTGAAATCACCTAGCTCGATGTGATCGAGTTAGCTGATGATGTAAAGCCAATTAAAAGTTCCTGTTTTTGCCCTTCGAAATATTATAATAGTTAAAATACATGGCTACAAGTGAGACTGTGTATTACTTCGAAAGTGTTTGTGTGTGACAGTGATTTATGTGCATACATGTCAGTCACTCTTTCATGGTCCGTCAGCGCGGCATCGCTCAAGTTCGTAGAGAGCTTATTCAGTCCTTTTTAAATTCTGATTTTGGCCGCCTCTCAAATGGGTTAAACCGTTAAACCATAGATATATTGCCTATGAAGTTCAAGTAAATGCGCTAGAAAATCCGCGCTCATTCATGGATGTGCATTTATAGCATGGACGGAGAAAGCGCCGAAACCTGCAGGATTTCACCTGACGGTACATAAGCATATTATAATCCATCCGTTCCGTGAGAGCAGAACGAACGAGCCTTTATTGACGTTTTAAATTTGAAAACCCCCAAAAGCAACGAAATTGTCAGACATCCATTAGTGCATGTTCACAGAGGAAAACAACTGAAATACAGCGCTGGTTGTTCTCTTAAACGATACTCGACGACAACGACTGAATCCAAAGACGTGGGCTTTGTACCCCAGTATTAAATTGTATGAAATAATCCCGAAAAAAAGCACAAACACTGCAGAGAAGGCAAGTTCAGCAGCTAACATTTGCTGAGGTGAAGTGACGGCTAGTAACAGCAGACAAACGGCTAGCATTGACATCAGCAACAACCCACCTGTCACTCAAGTGGCCACACCCTTAAATTTAAATATTAATCAACTAAACGGATGAGTTGTAAAAAAATGCACCCCCCTCACAGTTGTTATGAAGGGCAAAATTAGCTGTATAGACCAAAGCCACATACAGACATCAGGCTGTAAACATGTTTTTTTCTGCTGTAAAGTTGGTAATTTTAACATGAGGGAGATACAGATTTGACTCACTTCTGCAGCCAGCCTCAAGCGGCCAGTTAATGAATTGCAGTTTAACTCACTTCCGTGTTGGTTTCAAGAGAGAGACGGGGAGGTTGCCGCTTGGTTAGTACCATGGGAAGTAAGGGTGCTGAGCTTGACCCCTGGCGCGGAGCCCATGATGAAATATGGTTGGGGATAAAAGTTCACACAAACAAAACCAAAAAACTGTGGTGTTTAGCCTATAGGCATACATATTACGTGTGTTTGTTTTTATTTATGCTGTATTATAAAATACCCATATTATAACAAATAAATAAAATATATTTGGAAATTGCCCTTTAAAACGAAGGCTCAGTTTGTGGTTCACAATTATTTGATTAAAAACAAAACAAAACAATAAAACAAAGACAAAGTCACTTATATTAAACACTTTTTTATTGATTTTTTTGTTAACAGAAGTTATCTAGCACCTTTAATTGCCTCCGCTATCGTCCTGTCAATCATCTGTCTCATTCTCGCGGGTCGCGAATATGATTACAGTTTCAGTAAAAATGTATTTCACCATCATCGGTACCAACCCTCAGCCGATTGGCATTACAGTATTTGCAATCACCATCCCGTGGCAAAACGGAGCGTCTAAAAGAAAAGTTCTGACTGCTGACTGTTGGTCAGTGAGCCTCTCCCGCTCGGCGCTGTCAAGCGCAGCTTCACCACACAGATTTAACTCCGCACAGCTAAATAAAACAGGCTGGTGGCAGACTAATAATTAATATCTCTGATGTAAAGATTTCTGTGAAACGTGTAAAGTTGCACAGAAGAAAGCCCAATAGGACCTGCCCTGTACAGTTTAAGAATCTGTAGCCATAGTAGAGGACTATTATTTTGTAGAACAGACCTGAGCGACAACTGATGACGTCACATGATCAGACTTGCTTGACCAATCGGCGGAAGGGGGCGTGTCAGGCCGCCCACATGTGGAAAACGAATTTTGAAGTAATTTATTTGTATTTTGCCTGTGAACTAAAAATCAAGCCGAAATCTCATTTTTTTTTTGTTTTTTTTTTACGAAAAAAAACGTATAAAGGGGCCGTTTTCTCGTTTATGCTTATTTAATTTCAAATTGGAAAACAAACTATCAAAATGACACAAATGACTTTTACACTGAAATGCCTTCCTTTTACACTGAAATGCCTTCCGTTTGCACTGAAAAGTTCACGCACATACACATATGAAATCACTCGCATATACATACACAAAGCACACATCCACGTTATGTATGTGCGAGTGTTTTATGGCTGTGTATGCGCGCATCGAGTTTATATGTATATGCGAGTGTTTATAGGTGTATATGCATGGAAGTTTATATGTATGTGCGAGTGTTTATAGGTTTATATGCATGGAAGTTTATATGTATATGCGAGTATTTATAGGTGTATGCGTGCGTCAAGTTTATATGTATATGCATTCATGACTAACATAATATGTATTGGTATGGATTTCATATTAGTGTGCACGTGTATTTCATATATGTATTTTGAACATCCAATAGTATACATGTATATGCGAGTAATTTATAGGTGTATATGCACGTGTGTTATGTATGTATTGATAAGCGAAGTTTGATTTAAATCCTACGTGGCGCCTCATACACCCTGATGTCATCCAAGATATCCATGTCTTTCTTTCTTCAGTCGAAAATAAATTAAGGTTTTTGAGGAAAACATTTCAGGACTTTTCCACACAGAATGGACTTCAATGGCAACAAAATATTCCAATGTTCAAAGAAGGTCCAAATGTCCGTCTCAATGCAGCTTCAAAGTCTCTACATGATCCCAGTCGAGAAATAAGGGTCTTATCCAGCGAAACAATCTGTCATTTTCAAAAAATAAAATAATAAAAAAATAATAATAATATATATATACTTTTTAAACACAAATGCCCTTCATGTACCATCTCTGAGATGTGCCACGCATTACGTCATCATGTTGGAAAGGTCACGCGTCACATCATCGTCATCTGACGTCAATTTATTTGGTAATGTAGGGAAGGGTGAAAAACATCTCATTTTCTCCTCCAACTTCAAAATCGTCCGACATCTTTGTTTTAATTTATTATTATTATTATTTTCATTTTGTTTTCATGACCTTTCCAACGTGATGACGTAATACGTGCCGCATCTCAGAGATACTTTAGGAACTTCCGGGATGAGTTGGGGTTCTTGTGGGGTTTTTTTTTGCTTTACTTGGTAATATTTCTATTTAATAGTATTAAAATAGTATTAGTAAAATTATATATTTTTTTAAATCACTGATTTTGGCGCCCCTATTGATGAGTGGCGCCCATAGAATTTGCCTAACCCGCCTATGCCGGGCTGGCCCTGTGTGGCCCTTTGCATCATATCACTATGCCGGCAAGGGTATGCCAGCCTCTTAAGGAGCATCCACAGCGCCTCGACTCCGCCCACAACACTTCTCTGATCACAAACAATCTCATTGGGAATCCTGAGAACATCTACCAGAATTGGTAGGTCACATTTTCTGACATGAAATTCATTTAAGCACTCGTCTTCCTCCATGTAATCAAGGTTACATTTATTCATTTAGCAGACGCTTTTATCCAAAGCGACTTACAAATGAGAACAATAGAAGCAGTTAAACTAACAGTAGGACAACAATATGCAAGTGCTTTGACTTTTCTCAGTTTAATCTAACGCAGTGCATGTAATGTATTTTATTTTTTATTTAAAAAATAGAATAGAAGAGAAATTGTTAGTATTACTGGATCAAGTGCTGTCGAAAAAGAAGCGTCTTCAGCCGTTTCTTAAAAGTGGCTATGGACTCAGCCGCTCTGGTTGAGTTAGGCAGATCATTCCACCAGCAGGGAACAGTCATGGTAAAGGTCAGAGAAAGAGATTTTGTGCCTCTTTGAGATGGCACCACAAGACGTCTTTCACTTGCAGAGCGCAAGTTTCTGGATGGCACATAAGTCTGAAGTAATGAGTTTAGGTTAAAAGGCAAGTATTAAGTACATGGTAAATCTAGTTTTTACTTAAATCTAGAAGACTACTTAAAAGACTGACTTACATCATACAATAGTAAAAATTCTTCTTCTGGTTGAATGAATGAAGGTTTATTCGGTTACTAAACATAGGACAAAATGCATTATACGGTGAATGATTGACTATCCTTATGGCTTTTTTTTGTAAAATAAAAATAGGTTTTGTGTTTGTGGTGCCCCTATATTTCAACACAGTAAGAAAAGTATGGAACAATAAGAGAACAATACAGAATATACAGAGAGGGCGTATTTAGAAAATACTTAGTTTTATGTAATATAGCTATTGTTTTGGACAGTTTTGATTGAACATGAGCGATGTGTGGTTTCCAGGATAATTTATGGTCTAATATTATTCCAAGAAATTTGTTTTCATACACCCTTTCTAGTACCACATCATCAATCTTTAAGCTCATGCTGGTTTTAATTTGTCGATTACTAAATATAATAGGTCAAACTATTGCTTAATTCCGGATAGTTCTCTGGTCACATCAGTAATTAGTTGGTGAAGATTATCCCCAGATACATACAGTGTTGTGTCATCTGCGAATAAAACACATTTTAACAAATCGAATACCTTACAGATGTCATTAATATATAAAATAAACAACTTATTCAAAGAACCCTGGGGCACCCCACAAGTTACTTTATGCATTTCTGATTAATGATCATTAAAATGTACATACTGGTATCTATTGTCAAGATAGCTTTCTAACCATGAGTAAGCCCGGCCTCTAAAACCATACTGCTCTAGTTTATTCCTTAACAATTTATGATCTATGGTATCGAAGGCTTTTTTGAGGTCGACAAAAACGCCCAAAGTAAAATACTTTTTGTCTAATGCAGATGCTATATATATAATCAACTAATTTAATAACTGCCATTGAAGTCGATTGACCGCTCCTGAATCCATATTGATCGTCACTTAATATCATGCATTTTTCTATGAAACTATCAAGCCTCTTCAGAAAAAGTTTTTCCAGTATTTTTGAAAATTGGGATAATAATGAAATTGGTCTATAATTTGAGTATAAATGACTGTCACCACTCTTATAAATAGGAATCATTTTTGCAATTTTCATCTGATCTGGAAACACGCCAGATTTAAAGGACAAATTGAAGATATAAGTCAGGGGTTCTAATATTAAATGGATTATATTTTTAACTAGTTTCATGTCAATATCTGTCCAATCGGTTGACCTTTTATTTTTAAAACCATTCACAATCTCCAGTATTTCATTTTTGGTAATGTCAGACACATACATGGAGGAAGAGTTCCTACTGATATATTCACAACTATTTATGTTTTTACTTTTTGAATCAATAATGCCTTTTGCCAGATTGAAACCAACATTAACACAATAGTCATTTAATTCGTTTGCTATCTCCTTTGGATTTCTAATAAGGACTTCATTGTCATTTATGAAATAACTTGGACACTCTCGTTTGTTATTTGTTTTTTTAATTATTTTATTTAGTACTTTCCAAGTTCCTTGCATATTTTGCTTTTGTTGTTCTAAGAGGGTGTAAAAATATTGCTTTTTACTATTTCGGATAATACTTACCAATTTATTTTTATATTTTTTTGTATTTTTCTTCTGACTCAGTCCTTTTTTTCTTTTTTTTTTCTTTTCTTTTTTTTTTTTTTTTTTACAAATTTCGCATATAGTGTATTCTGCTTTTTACATGCATTTTCAATACCTTTAGTTATCCATGGCTTTTTTTCTGATTTATTTTCTTGGTTATGAATCATCTGCATGGGGCAATTGATATTATACAACTCAGTAAATCTATACAGGAAAGTATCATTATGCCACATTTGCATCACTTTTTGCGTAAACATCAGACCAGTTTTGGTTACTAAGTTCCTTTTTGAATTCTTCAATATTTTTTGCCGTACATCTTCTTATGAATTTATTAATGGTCTGGGATTTGTTTTTTTGGAATTTTTTTAAAATTTGGAAATATTGCAAACACTGGCATACATTTTTCCCATTCCAAGCCTCTTTCACACATGTAAAATGGAAACAAATTCTCTTGTTAATATTCTATTGCTTACGTTGCAAGGGCAGCCAAAAACAGTCCAACAAATCTATGTTTACCAATTACTTTGCTTGTAATGCCTATAAGTTTTTCTGAAACTGAAAGATATTGGTTTCATCTGCAGAGCTGAGTGGAGAGGTAGGATGCCCACAAGGTGGAGACACTAACTAAGTTTCCATCCACTTGTCAATCAAATTATCTTAAGTTCGGTAAAAAAACTCATGCGAATAAAGCTGGTGAAAGTGTGTTTCCATCCAACGGCTTTAAAACGAATAAAAACCTGTGCGTAATGACGTCACATGCTGTTTTGCGATCAAATTGGTATATCAAATTGATTTGAGACATTTTAAGGTGTTTCCATTCATTTTCATACTGAATCGCACAACATTCAAGCAAACATTTGTGAACAAAGTTTAGCTAGACAAAATGGATCACGCCATCTAACAACAAATGATCAATATTGCACAAGTAGTAATAGTGCTTATGTGCCAGTTGATAGCGACATATCAAACTATAATAAGAAAACAAGGACGCTATCAACAAATTGCTATGATGATGCAGATGCACGTAAATGCCTGACGACAAGGGAGGCGGCCTGTGGTGTGGGAACGACAGCGCTCCAAACTGTTCTGGGAGATCGTGGTTCAGAGACCTTCCATTTACTCCGGAGGACGTCCCACGGCTTGTCGTAACCTTTGTTGGCCATTTCCTTCGCAAGTTCCTGATAAATTATGGCATTTCTTAGCTTTTTGCTATTAAATTCAAAAAGTATCTCGTCTCCTCGTTTGTCCACTTACATCTGTCTTTGTTGTCTTTGTTATGGTTTGCATGTGTGCAAACCATAGACAGTATATAAGAGGTGCAAACAGAGCGGAAATACTGGGCGGAAATGAACTAAAACTTCTTCTTCTATGTTTTGTGGCGGGTTGCAACCATAAAATTACCTAAAACTTAATCACAATTCATTATTTATTCGGCAAATAACGTTTCCATCAGCGTTTATCGCATAAGCCGTATATCGATCAAGATAAAATCCGATGAGACTGAACGTATTTCATTTGAGTCGATATTCATGAAATTCAATCGAATTTTACTGTTTCCATAAGGCATTTTTCATTCGATATCACTTAATTCAGATAAAAACGTGTGGATGGAAACATAGCTAGTGATGTGGAGCTGAGTAGAGAGGTAAAAGGGATTTTCATATTTTTGGAGGGTTTCTGGAGCTTGAGGGACTTTTGGGGTCTCTCCACAATGGGGCCTCAAGTGGTCTGTTCATTTTTGGTAACTTCAGACCCCTCTCATCCTCAAGGTCAGCGCTCTTTCCCTCCAGTGCTGTAATAGCGAAGGGACCCAGAGGTAGTTTCCCTCTAATTTTCCACCTTTCCACTGCTGACTTCTCATGTTTGGTCTCCCAGCTGAAAAGGATTGATAGATGGAGAGCAGTTTTATTACCTTCTTTTGTGAAGTTTTCATGTTTGCCTCACACAAAACTTCACTCATCCTCACTGCAGATTTTGACACTTACTCCACAGTCACCATTTCTTTCACACTTTGGTTGAAAAAAAAAATGTTGATGGTTTTTATACTAATATAGGCTAATCATTAAGAGTATTATAATACGTTTTCAAAAACAAACCAGATAAAAATTACTGTTGAACAATAAAAATTATATATCTAAAATTAAGACTGACACCTTTTTGTAATTGTATTTTAATATACAGTAGAAAACAGTATACAATTATTCTAAATGTACTCACATTATTAATGTGTTTCTACTAAGGGTGACATATCCTCCACCAGAAAACAGATCATGTTCCTCCCCAGTTCTGTCTAGATGAAGGAAGGAGGACCTTCATCGCTACATTTCGTTCTTCACTTAGTGGGAGAGGGCCAAAAAATAAAAATAAAATAAAAAATAAACTTGTGATCAACCATTAGGCAATATTTGCCATGCTATTTATTGATTTTGTAGTTTATGATGAAGTATTCAAAGAGTGAGTTTTTCCAGGTTTGATAACATAAATATTCGACTGTGTGCTGCGCATTTTTCATAGGACTGTGTCCAGAACCTGGGAGAGTACAAGGCCGGCTGCGCACAAAGGCTGATTCTAAAAAGTGGGACAATTCCATCTTTGCAAGTACGGTCTGGTGCTTCTGACTCAAGACACGGCCTGTAAGTATGTTTTCATATGTTCAAATTTCAAGAATTTGCTACTGATGCGTGTTTTGAGCCGTATAGAGTAGACAGGGTTTTATCTTTACATAGTGTATCACCTGTCATTATTGATTTTGGAGCTGATGTTCCAAATATGGTAAGGGCCGTGACATTTCCGTCACATGCTTAAAGTATTTGGGCCAATCACAACGCACTGGATCGCTGGCCAATCAGAGCACACCGCGCTTGTCAGAACAGTGAGCTTTGTAAAAATCGACGTGTTTCAGAAATGTGGGGCTCGAGGAGCAACAATAAACTACAGTATGTGTAGAATAATTACTTTTTTGAACCTAAAACCGCGTAAACACATTGCATTAAACCAAATACACAAAATAATGTTCTTTTTAGAACCGTCATATGACCTCTTGAAAATATGTTATAATACAACTTTAGACCTTTCTAATGATTTATAGGAAAATCAAGTGGTATTTTCAAGTGCCCAACCAAAGTGGATTGACATTAGATACTGATTAGAGATATTTGGCTGTACAAACAAAATTGACTGAGGTTGCCATTTTTGGCAAATAAAATGTTTGACTGAAAACATTTATTGTTAAGGTTTGTATTATTTGTGCCCTGTATGGAACATTATGCCTGTTTAAGAGACGAACGGCAACACTTCTGGTTTTCAGAGATGGTAAAACAGAGATGTTTTCTACTTGTGCTACAGTTGTGGGCTGCGCTTCAAAACTTTCAACCTCTGTAGCAGCAGTGCTATGTGTAAAAAAGTTAACGTACAGCCCTGATCTACTGCAAAAAATACTTTTTTTACTTAGTATTTTTGTCGTTTCCAGTTCAAATATCTAAAAATTCTTAGATCAAGAAGCATTTACTTGAGAAGTAAAATGACAAATTCTATCTTATTTTCTGATAAATAAAAAGCTAAATTGAGTTTTGGCTTAAAACAAGCAAAATTATCTGCAAATGGAGTAAGAAAAAACCTTGTTTTCTATTTGAATTAAGATTATTTTTCTTGATTTCCATTTGAATTAACTTTTTTTCTTACCCCATTTGGCAGATAATTGTGCTTGTTTAAACTCAATTTTTATTTATTTTTCATTAGAAAACTAGATATCATTTCCTATGCCCTTCTACTCATCTAGTAAATGCTTCTTGATTTAAGAATTTTTAGATATTTGGACTGGAAACAAAACAAAGATACTAAGTAAGAAAAGTATATTTTGCAGTGTTCATATACACAATGGCATTTAATGAGCCTGTGTCCCTTCAGCACACTATTTAACGCTATGTAATATGAAGGACTAAAAATGACAGAACGAAAAATAAATAAATAAATAAATAAAAGTAGAAATAAATAAATAAATGCCGAAATAATAGTGAAAATAAATACATTTTGGTAATATAAATAGCTATTTTTGTATTTTTACATTTATTTACTTATTTATTTATGCATTTCTATATGTATTTATTTATGTATTCATACATTTATTTATATATTTATGTATTTATATATTTATTTATTTATATATTTATATATGTATTTATTTCTACATTTATTTATTCCTACATTTATTTATTTCTGTATTTCCACATTTCTACATTTATTTATTTCTGTATTTCCACATTTCTACATTTATTTTTCCCTGCACATGTATGCTAATTGACCTATGGCTAAGCCACGCCCCCAAACGCGATGAGCCAATCAAAGTACGCATAGCTAACCCTTCTCTGCTTCCACGTCCATTGCATTGCAGTTAGTCAGTTTTTATTCGTTTTTATGTTTTTTCTTGTCATTTTGGCTTTTAAACAGTGTGTGTGTGTGTGTGTGTGATTTTGGTTGGGTGACAGTTGTAGGTTACAGTTTGACAAGAGTTTACAGTTTGACAAAAGCACAATGTTGTGTTTTACACAAATATAAGTAGGCTAAACACTTTGCAGTTTTAATTATGTCCTGTATGAACAAAATGGAGTATGTTTTTATGTTTCCACTGTTCGATCGCGCCCGCTCTCTGACACACACACACACACACACACACACACACACACACACATTCCAGCAGAGCAATCTGACATCGCAGCCTGTTCTTCTGCGCTCACACCAAATGCGAATAGAGGGTCAAATTCGCGCGTATCCGCGTCTAGTTCGACGCTTGAACATTTTGAATCCAAAGCGAATAGGACGCGTACAGTATATAAAGCGAGCGTTTGAAGCGAAATAGCACCAAACTATAACGTTTACACTGTGAACTGTAAATCTTTGTCTGGAGCTGCAGCTTATCGACCTTCTCAGCAATAAAATTATTAATATCTCCAATGCATAGTTAAGGCCCTTTTGGTGACATCGAGATGATATATAATCTTTATGTCTCCAAAAAAATCATCAATTGCCTCCTGTGAAATGTCTCGTACTGTGACAGCTGCCATAGCGCCTTTTACCGAATGTTGACTGAGTGAGTGGAGGGGGCGTGGCTTAGCCATAGGTAAATTAGCATACACGTGCAGGGAAAAATAAATGTAGAAATGTGGAAATACAGAAATAATTAAATGTAGAAATGTGGAAATACAGAAATAAATAAATGTAGAAATGTGGAAATACAGAAATAAATAAATGTAGAAATGTGGAAATACAGAAATAAATAAATGTAGGAATAAATAAATGTAGAAATAAATACATATATAAATATATAAATAAATAAATATATAAATACATAAATATATAAATAAATGTACAAATACATAAATAAAAACATATAGAAATGCATAAATAAATACATAAATACATGTAAAAATACAGAAATAGCCATTTATATTACCAAAATGTATTTATTTTCACTATTATTTCTGCATTTATTCATTTATTTCTACTTTTATTTATTTATTTATTTATTTTTCGTTCTGTCATTTTTAGTCCTTCATAATGTAAAGCCTTTTACTGTTGTACTTAATAGCTGTGATCTCACACGAAATGCATATAAGCCGCTTCTCATACTGAACTGAATTATTTTTATTGGGATTGGACTGTCAAATACATACTTATGTGTCAAAATGCCCGTCTTTGCGAGTATCCACGTAAAAAAAGCCGTTGTAAACTGAACGTAAAGAGTTCAGACATAATGAGGAGGACATTTAAGCTAAGCTATGTGTTAAAGGGGTCATATAATGGTACATGCACTTTTACAAGTTGATTGTACTAAAATGTGCCTGTACACAACCATCATAAAATGATAAAAATCCATCCAGTGGGTTTTTTTTAATCTTCTTATATGTTTTCCACGGCAAGAGTCAATCAACGGTCATTGTTGATGCGCTGGAGCACTGTCTATGAGCAGAATGTCGTCTAAGCGATTGTGGTGTTCTGTTCTTGGGTGCAATAACGAACACAGCAGTCATTTTGATGTTCCTAAATCCGAACCGAATATTCCCCACGATCAACGTCAGTGCTTTCATGTTTGCGTGAATCATTTCACACACCAGACTGCTTTACAAACGAGGTCAGTATAAAGCTGGTTTTGCTAAGAAGCTGCTCCTGACAAAAGGATCGGTACCAACTATTCGCGTTCCTGCTGCACCTCCAGAAGAAGAAGTGAGTGTAACGTTTTATTAACACTTGCTGCACGCTTCACGATGAATGCGGCTGTTTACACTCAGGGTACATTACGGCATGTTTTCTATATACGACGTTCTCAATATAATTCATAATCCCACGTTTATAATGAACAACGCGTTATGGTTATTGTGTTACAAACGGTGTACGCACAGAGCAGAGGGGCGGGGTGAGCAAAGCTCATTATCATTTAAAGACACATGCACTTAAATGGCGTGCTGAAAACAGAGCTGTTTTTGACCAGGTAAAATGAGTGTTTTCTTAATGAGAATTTTTAATTAAAGTATATTACAAACTTTTAATTTAGACCCTAAAGAATCATATTAGCATGTACAAAAATGGCATTATATGACCCCTTTAATGGTACAAAGACCTCTTTTAAGTCAAAAGATCAGGGCTGATTTGATTTGTCATGACCCCTTTAACTAGTCCATCACTGTTTTGATCTGGTCAATCTTCAGTATATGAGCTGTGTGTCATCTAAAGGTTTAATCTTCAGTCTTCCATCAAAGCTAATCGTTTTGTGGTCTGGGTTCAAGCTACTGTTGGTTATATTTGACTGAACTGTGTTTGGACTCATTTATTAAATACGTTAATAAATAATGTATTTATTGTGATAAGATGTCATCATGTTTTATATATATAAAATATATATTATATATTTTATATATATATATTGAGAACTTTACACACTGTCACTATAAAGTAGTGACTGTCATTATTTACAACTATGGGGAAATATTGAGAAACTTGACTCAGTTACAACACAGTTCACATGTTGTTACGGCTGTGATTAAAATATATTTAATTACTCTTTTTAAATATTTTTCACACAGATACATTTAAAAGCATTTTCACATGGATAATCACACCACCCTGATGGAAATAACACAGCACAGTTCTCTTTTTTATGTCCATTTGGTTCTGTCAACTTCCAGGACCTGCATCAACAGATCAGCATTAGATGTTCTTCAGACTGTGAGATATAATCATTTATTAGAGAATAATCAGTTCAGTGATTTCTCACCCAGAGGTCAGTGTGCTGCCATCAACCCATGTCCATCTGCCCTCCTCATCACCGTCAGTCAGACCCATCCAGACTCCAGTGCTTCCAGACATCTTCTTTACAAACTCCTAGTAGAACCAACAAGGAAACTACATTTAAAGGGTTAGTTCACCTAAATATGAACAATGCTATCATCAGTTCCTCACACTCATGTTGTTCCAGCTCCATAAAACTTTCATTCATCTTCGGTACACAAATAAAGATATTTTTAATGAAATCTGAGAGATTTCTGTCCTTTCTGTCCTTCCATTAACAGTCTATTCACCCAAAACTCTGATGCTTAAAAAAGTTCACAAAGACTTTGTAAAAGAAATCCATATAAATTGAGCCGTTTAATCCAAGTGTTCTGAAGAGATACGATCACCTTATGATGAACAGATTTAATGTAGGCTTTCATTCACATATAAACTTTCATCAGCGAACAAACATAGAGCAACATTGTTCTCATGCATCAAGCAAGAACGGTTGATCTCTACGTATGTTCGATGAGCATTTTGAACCGTCAGAGTTTTGGGTGAATAGACTTTCAATGGAGGGACAGAAAGCTTTCAGATTCCATTAAAAATATCTTTCATTTGTTTTCTGAGAAAGAACAAAGTCTTATGGGTTTGAAAAGAGGAGGTTGAGGAATTGATGACAGAGTTTTTGAGTGAATTAACTCTTTAACGTCTGTGTTTCTGAGTGGTCACACTGTAAGAGTGCAGCACAACCTTCGGTGGTCAATCTATTTTTCACTCACTTCTTTCTCTCTGGTGTTTACGATGATCAGATCAGCTCCTCTCTCTGTACAGTATCTTCTGCTCTCAGACCAGCTCTTCTTCTCAGAAGACATATAGTAAAAACTGGATTGATAAATACATCCATCTGTAAACAGAACCAGATCATCCACTAGCACTTTTACCACTGGTACTGAATTATGGAAACATTATAGTTTAACATTACCCATTTCACTGAGCATCTTCCACAGTTCATTTCTCTCCTGATTGAACTGATCTCTTTCATTAGTCTGGTAATTGTTCTTGGTTACATTTGTCAAGGTTATGTCCTTGTTTAGTAGCTGGTCTCTCTCTTCTGTGAGGTTGGTAATCATGTTTAGTAGCTGGTCTCTCTCCTCTGTGAGGTTGGTAATGATGTTTAGTAACTGTTGTCTCTCTTCTGTGTAGTTTGTGCTCTTGGTATGGATGTGGACACACAGCACTATGACTGCAGTCAGCAGAAGAACACACAGAAGCACCAAACACACTGGAGCTGCTCTGGAGCTTCTGGTCTTCACACAATCACTTCCTGAAAATAAAGTAAAGAAAATAATGATAAAGGTTTTATTAATTTCCTAATGGTGTGTTGTATTTGTACCTCTATGGTTTCTCTGAGTGCCTCTGTCCAGATCTTGTGTTCCATCAGTGTTTATATTGCCATAAACAGGCTGAGACATTTTTGTTCGCTTGGTCATGGAAATAATACCAATGAATTTGCATGTGTTTCTACTCTGTAGTCCTCTGCTATATGTGACTCTAAATTTAGTAAATGAGGCCAATAAGTGACAAAGTACAAGAGCATGTGACTTCCTGTCTGATAATACGGGAAAAGCTCTTGCTTAAAGGCACCAATGTGGTAGTGTGGTTAGATGTGGTAGTGTGGTTAGATGTAGTAGCCGGGTTCAAGTTAACACATTTTCAGGGTGACTCTTATTCAGTTGCATCGTTTAACAGCTCACTGGAGAAGTTGATCAATAAACAACAACTTGAATTTCAGATTGTTCTTCACACAAACATATCATATGACTACAGAAGACTCGGAATAAACCCCCAGGTCATATGGTCATACAGTATTTGATGATACTTTTAAAAGGTTTTTTTAATCTCAAGAAATCTTCAAAACATTTTCATTTGTGTACCACAGGGTCAACCCTATGTTCCCACATTTCTAAGAATTTTTTTATTTTACTGAAAATTTTGAAAATTAGGCCCTATGTTCCCTGTAAATTCAGTCTTTTGCGAACACTGTGTCATTGAGCTCTCTCGTCTCCTCTATGGTCTCATCTGATGGATTCAGCGGTAAGTGTTAAAATGGCAAAATTTGCTCAATTAAACAATATGATAGTGCATGTATTTTAAAAGAATTAACCAAATAGCGTTAGTTGTAGGTTATGTTGTTAGCAGTTAACGTATTCACGTAGGTTTGATCATGCAAATTTAAAGATGTTGGTTCTCTTACGAGAGGTTCTCTCGTATTGCGTAAGGAACTTACGCTACGGGAAAAGTCATCTTTTCTCGAGATACTGAAGCCAAAAATTATCCTAATTTTTCATATTTTGTCAACGCAGTGCTGCAGGCGGCACAGCAGAGCTAGAGCGGGCAATACTGCGTGCTCATTGGCTGCCGCGCGGCAACTGCTTAAGCCTACCAGTGAGCCCCGCGTGACGTCACGTCACAGCCCGCCAGAAGGGGCGGCGTCAGAGCGTATAAAAACAGGGCTCGGAGGCTTAACTCTCTGATTTCTGTCTCTTCAGCGAAGCTCTTCGCATCGCTGCACTCTGAGAGAAGCCGTCGCCGTCGAAACCAGCAACGAGCCAGCCTAGGACAGCCTGAGGAAGCCGGTCGAATCTTCGCCGCCTTCAGCCTGCCGTGCCAGCTCAGCTATCCGGCGATATATCCTTTCTCGCTTGCCTTGTGTGTGTTTTTCTTGCAGCACTCACTAAAAGAGCAAGGCGTTTGTTTCAAAATGCCTCGAGTTTCATGCGGTTCATGCCGCTCTCCGCTCAGCGACAGAGACCGCCACGTGATCTGCGCTCTCTGCCTGGGACGAGACCATGCAGCCGTTGCCTTGTCTACGGGCGGCTGCGAATTCTGCGAGGAACTGCCGATGTCGACCCTGCGGGCTCGACTCGCCTTGTTCAATGCAGAGCCCGCTCCAACTGTCTCCGGGCCGCGTAAGAAGAAACGCCGCTCGCAGAGACCACCGGAGCCGGAGATTCGAGTCAGGCCATCGCCGGAACACCTCCCGCGAGCCTCGCTCTCTCCCTCGCCTCCCCCGCTTCCCGACGCGCAGCCGCCGGCTACGGCCCGCAATGCCGTCGCCTCTGACAATGAAGCGGAAGTGGACGCGCTTCTGGACAGCTGTTCTCTTCTGGCGTCAGACAGCGAAGAGTGGTCCGGTTCACTCCGCTCCGCCTCGTCTTCGAGAGTGTCTGGCAGGACCCATACCGGTGTGGACGCCGAGGTTCTCCGCCTCCTCACAACGGCAGTCGAGCGCTTAGGCCTCGAGTGGTCCCCGCCTGCGGTGCCTCCACCGAACAGGCTAGATGGATGCTTCCTGCCCAACCGCCGCCAGTCTACAGCCTCCAGACCAGCGCCTTTTCTGCCCGAGCTCCACGAGGAACTCTCCAAAGCGTGGAACGCTCCGGTTTCGGCCAGGCTCCGCTCTTCAGCCTCAGCTGCTCTCTCCCAGGTGGACAGAGCCGCGGAGAAGGGATACAACAACATCCCTCCGGTCGAACAGGCGGTCGCAGCGCACCTTTGCCCCCCATCCGCGAGATGGCGCTCAAAGTCTGCCCTCCCGTCCAAGGCCTGCAGGACTACTTCGGCGTTCGTCCACCGCGCCTTCTCGGCTAACGGACAGGCCGCTTCAGCCCTGCACACTATGGCGGTCCTTCAGGTCCTTCAGGCCGACCTCCTCCGCCAGCTGGACGAGAAGGGCCCCGACCAGACCACCTTGACCGACCTGCGCAGCGCGACAGATCTTTCTCTCCGCGCTACCAAGGTAGCTGCACAAGCTATCGGTCGCTCAATGGCCTCGCTCACCGTCACAGAGCGCCACCTGTGGCTGACGCTAGCCGATATGGGAGAATCAGAGCGGTCCGTCTTCCTCAACGCCCCGCTCTCCCCCACCGGCCTCTTCGGACCAGCAGTGAGTGGCCTCGTGGACCGGTTTACGGAGGTGCAGAAGGCATCACAGGCTATGAGCCTCTTCCTGCCTCGCCGCTCGAGCTCCGCTGCAGGCCGCTCTAGCACAGAGCCTCCTGCACGCAGTTCTAACCAGCGCACTTCCCGCCCTCCGACCACACAGCAGCGCCAGCGCGGCCGTCCTAGGTCCCGCTCATCCAGCCAGCGCAGGCCGCCGCCCCCGCGAGGGCCTCGGCCTCGAGTCTCGCTGAAGCCCGAGCCTGCGAAGTCCTCCTAGCACTCGTCGGGAGGAAAAGACGGGCGGGTCCCGCTGCGGCCGGACCGCCGTCAAAACTCATCTGTCATCCTCTGCCAGTCCCCTTAAAGAAGGCTACTGCAGTAGTGTTTTCAGCAGCCAACGAGCCAGTCTGTCGACTCGCTCGCCTGCACTCAAACGCCGTTTTTACGGCGACCCAGATAAATCACAAGATGAGCATAATATCTGGCCGTTCGGCTCAGGCCGACAGTGTTATGAGTGTAATGAATATGCCCACAACCCAGTGTTCATTTCTACACACAAGCACAAATCCCCCTGTGTACCCCACAGAGCACACTCGCATAAAGCGCGCTCTTGCCGCTCGAGTAATAAGTGTAGGAAATGTGCCCGCTCACGAGTGTTCACAACTACACACTGCTCGCTCTGTCTCACACATTCAGGGTTCAAATATCGCCACCGCCACCGGCCGTGTTTTAATAAAGAGTCCTGTGCCCGCTCCCCCGCGTTCACACTCTGTTGTAAACACTCACGCGCGCTCTCCCAGCGCAGTTCGGCCGGTCACTGCTATCAGCGAGCCCCCGTCCCGCGGCACTGTCTCAGCGCACAGTGCGCGCCCGCCACTGCAGATTCCTCGTCCCGCGCTATGCGACGGTCGGGACTCAGAGGCCATTCGACCCCTAGCTATGAGTGCGAATGCATGGAAGGCTATTACGGGTGTGTCGACATGGGTGCTGGACACGGTAATACAGGGCTATTCTCTACAGTTCAGTCGCCGGCCCCCGCGCTTTATAGCCCGGACCGAAACGAAAGTGAACGCAGAAGCAGCCCATCTGCTGCACGCAGAGATAGCGAAGCTGCTGCGAAAAAAGTCGAAAGAGGAGCTCATCTCTCACAAGATAGCGCTTCTCAGTCATCTGGAAAGCCTGGGTCTTTCGGTGAACTGGGACAAGAGCTCACTCATCCCCAGTCAGTTTATTTCCTTCCTGGGAATAGAACTGGACTCGGTGGCGATGACTGCCAGGCTGTCAGAACAGCGCGCGCGCTGTGTTCGACACCTCGCCGCATCCGTCCAAAAGGGCAGATACCTCCCTCTGAAACGTTTCCAAAGGCTGTTAGGCCATATGGCATCAGCCGCAGCGGTCCTACGGCTGGGGTTACTTCGTATGCGCCCGCTACAATGCTGGCTGAAATCGAAAGTACCCCGCGGAGCGTGGGTTTCGGGCAGCGTTCGAATCAGCGTGACTCAGGTCTGTGTCTCAGCCCTGCAGCCCTGGTTAGCGCCCGAATGGTACCGTCAGGGAGTGACAATGGGAGCCATCTCACACCGCAAAGTGGTCTCGACAGACGCGTCCCACATGGGTTGGGGAGCGCTTTACGAAGGCAGACCAATCTGCGGCCCCTGGTCGGGTCCAGAGCGGGACCTCCACATAAACTGTCTGGAGATGTTAGCGGTCGAGAAAGCTTTGAAGCATTTTCTCCCATACTTGCGGGGACACCACGTGCTAGTTCGCTCAGACAACATGTCAGTGGTGTCCTACGTGAACCGCCAGGGCGGACTCAGATCCAGAGCCCTGCGCGCTCTAACAGAACGCCTTCTGGTCTGGGCTCAGGGCTCGCTGCGCTCGCTGAGAGCCGCGCACGTGCCCGGGCACCTGAACGACGGCCCGGACAGACTGTCCAGGGACAATGTTCCCCCAGGGGAATGGGCGTTACACAGCCAGACGATACAGACGTTGTGGCTCCGCTTCGGCGAAGCGAAATTGGACCTTTTTGCCACAAGCGAGAACGCTCAGTGCAAAAGGTTCTTTTCGAAGAGCGAGGACGCGCTGGCCCAGGCCTGGCCCAGGGTCCCGTTGTACGCTTTCCCCCCGATCTCTATGCTGCCTCAGGTATTAGCGAAGATCAGGGAAACGCGCTGCGCAGTGCTCCTCATAGCCCCGCACTGGGAAAACCAACCTTGGTTCCCGGAGCTGGTGAACATGTCAGACACAGCCCCGTGGCCGATCCCGGTGAGGAGAGACCTTCTCTCTCAAGCACGAGGATCAATTCTGCATCCCCATCCAGAGCATTGGTCTCTGCATGCGTGGGTAATCAACGAATATTCGTTGATCTGCCAGAAGGGGTAATTAACACGATCTCGCAGTCCAGAGCCCCCTCGACGAGGCGGCTCTATGCGTCTAAATGGTCAGTGTTTAATAAATGGTGTACAGGGAAGAGTTTGAACTCTCAGTCCTGTGAGGTTCCACAGGTTCTGAACTTCCTCCAAGAGCTCTTGGACGCGGGCAGGTCCCCCTCCACGCTCAAGGTGTATGTTGCGGCGATTGCTGCATTCGCCAACTCGGCGCGCGGCCGCGCACTTGGAAGAAACGAACTCGTCACCCGTTTCCTGCGAGGCGCCAGGAGGCTGAACCCTCCGCGCCCGCCTTCGGTTCCGATATGGGATCTGTCTTTGGTCCTGGAGGCCCTTAAAGCTTTTCCCTTCGAGCCGCTAGACTCTGTGGGTCTCAAATACCTCACTTTCAAAACCGTTTTTCTGCTGGCCCTTGCCTCAGTAAAACGCGTGGGTGACTTACATGCGCTATCAGTTAGCGCGTCGTGTCTCGAGTTTGGACCTAACGACTCGTTAGTCATTCTCAAACCCAGACATGGCTATGTCCCTAAAGTGTTGGGCACTCCTTTCAGAGCACAGGTTATTTCCCTCTCAGCCCTGCCGCCGGCAGCCAACGAGGTCGATAATAATCTCCTTTGCCCCGTCAGGGCGTTAAGGCTTTATATTACGCGCTCTGCAGCCTTCAGGCTCTCAGAGCAGCTCTTTGTTTTGTTTGGTGGGCGCACCAAGGGTCTCGCCGCCTCGAAACAGACGTTATCCAGATGGATAGTGGATGCTATCGCGACAGCATATGCGTCCAAAAACCTGCAGTGCCCTCTGGGCATACGGGCTCATTCCACCAGAGGCGTTGCCTCATCGTGGGCATGGTCCAGTGGGATTTCCATTCATGACATTTGTACGGCAGCGGGCTGGGCCGCCCCGTCTACATTTGTTAGGTTTTATAACCTGGAAGTTCCCGCCCTGCAGGCTAAACTTCTCGCAGTCTAAAATCATGTTCATGCACTGCTCTTTCGCAGGCTGGATATTAGATTTGACTTTCCTGGTCGAGCCGCACTTTCAGGGAAAGCTCTTATATACAGACCGGTTGTGACGCTCTGTTCTCCCTATGGGTGCTTATGTACATGTGTTGGCCCGCATTGCTGGCCACCTCTCTCCCCACTCTTCACTCCCCGGGCTCCCCCCCTGGAGTTGTGTGTGGATGCATGGCGCGCACGGCGTTGACAAAGGGTTCCCGTAGCGTAAGTTCCTTACGCAATACGAGAGAACCTCTCGTAAGAGAACGATACTTGGTTACTCACGTAACCTCGGTTCTCTCTAGAGAGGGAACGAGTATTGCGTTCCCTGCCGTGCTTGCGCCCCGAGCTCATGTCGCTTCATTCGACAGAAACCAGAGAGTTAAGCCTCCGAGCCCTGTTTTTATACGCTCTGACGCCGCCCCTTCTGGCGGGCTGTGACGCGCGAGGGCGCGCGCGCCCTCATTGGGCGTGACGTCACGCGGGGCTCACTGGTAGGCTTAAGCAGTTGCCGCGCGGCAGCCAATGAGCACGCAGTATTGCCCGCTCTAGCTCTGCTGTGCCGCCTGCAGCACTGCGTTGACAAAATATGAAAAATTAGGATAATTTTTGGCTTCAGTATCTCGAGAAAAGATGACTTTTCCCGTAGCGTAAGTTCCTTACGCAATACTCGTTCCCTCTCTAGAGAGAACCGAGGTTACGTGAGTAACCAAGTATCGTTTTAGTGTTAAAGCAAACTGTGAGACATTAGAAACACCGTCGGAAATTTCTTTGGATACTCATTTAGAAAACATTGGTCATTATGTGTTAACTATAGCTTTTCTTAGTACTAACAACGTTAGCATTTTTCTGTGGTGAGCACTGGGAAATAAAGTTGTAAGGTAAGCTGTGGCCTTAAATGTGCTGTATGTAATTGTTCACTCTACTAAAGCATAACAATACCACAATATGTTTGCAGATATTTAGGAAGCATGCTGAGTTCACATACTGTACTCGTTTCTCTGAAAAACACTTCTACAGCCAGTTATTTTACTTATTTTTTAACCCATTCCGTGTTGGAATGTCTATTTTTTGTTCTGGTCTGTGTGATCTCGCCCACTGCCGGTTCACCTTAATAGTATTTCGACACCCTGGGATGCCAGTTGGCAGGAAACACAGAGTATTGGAAACGAACAAACAAACTGGGTCAGAGATTGTAGATTCTACCCGACCTAAAAATCCCTATCTAAAAATCTCAATGAATGAGAGCATAATAAAACGCAGATAAATCAACTCATCAAGTTACAGTTTGCAAGTCTCCTCAGCTTTCATTGTCAGTTGTGCCCGTTTCTATTGTGTGTGTTCTCAAACTGGCAACCCACATGAGTGTTGAGTCTGAGGAGGAGGGGCCGGGGGAAACCGGGGGAATCTCCAATATTTTAAATTTGGACTGCAGTACCTATTTCGACAACTTGCTGTCATCCTTACAGACTGTAACTTTAATGTAGGCATTATGACAGTTCACAAGTTCGTTTGCCCATATAATCTTTAAGCTAATAAGGTTAAGTGTATCTGGGTGAACTCGAGCTTAGCTCAACTAAGTTTTCTCAGTGTGTTCCGCACCGTCAGCTGAAATTGGTCCTCCTCTGCTTTTTTCGGCCGATTTGGCATGTTGAATCGGTGTCGGGCCGTCGGTGAGAGAGAGAACTCTAATTGGCTGTTCATCACAAGAATAATAGCAAAACAGCGAGCAAAGAAGTAAAAACGGTAAAGATAGAAGGTTGTTCTAATGTTACATCAGCTTACCTGAGTGTTCCTTGGCGAATATTTCAATATTAACATGAGCGGAGTGGAATAAAGTAAGTGTTTGATATTCAAAACGGTAAGCACGCACTGCTTTGTGAGTTGGCATTAACTGTTACTTCACAGTTAAAAACAGTAATTCTACAGAAGAATACTGCTAAATTACAGTAATCCGATGGCATTAACTGTATCTTCACAGTTAAATACAGTAATTCTACAGAAGAATACTGCTAAATTACAGTAATCCGATGGCATTAACTGTATCTTCACAGTTAAATACAGTAATTCTACAGGAGCACACTACAATGATTCTACAGGATCACACTGCTATATTACACAAATGCGATGAAAATCGATACAAATGATACAGTAACTTCCTGCGAAACCAATTCAACTAGTAGCCAGTAATTTACTGTAAATGTACGGCCAAATAATTCACACTGTGAGGATTGTGACTAACAGCACTAAAGTCAAGGCTAAGATCAATTTTTATGATCTGTGTTTTCTCAGTTTCTCCACCAACACAAAGATAGAGCAGCATTCTCATGAACATAATTATGAAGGCATCAGGTCTTCCCTAAAACCATCATGATAACACCAAACTAATGCTGGCTGTATCTGTGCAGTTTTTCTGACACTCAAATACACCTGACCTCACCTGAGGTTCACTTCATCAATAAAGGGCAAACAATAGACTGACGCTGTGTTTCAGTTGTGTTCAATGTTATCAGGTTACAGTTCAGTTCATAAAATCATTTCAGATATCAGATTTATGACCATCCTAACTAAAACACACAAGCTGAGTAAACATGTTGCTCTGTTTTTAAATACAAACGGTTAGTAATTAAATCCAGTAATAGCATCAGAAGAACAAAAAGTAGAACCAAACACACTGTAGCTGCTATTGAGCTTCTGATCTTCACACAATCACTTTCTGAACACCACAATCATGACATTAGATGACTGAATATGTGCAGACTGTGATGTTTCTATCAAAGTAATGTGATTACCTGAACGCTGAAGTGGTTGATGTGTGTTTGTCTCTGTCCTGAAGTCATGATCTCTCTCTGCACTCTCATAGATTTCCACTGTCATCTCCAGTCTCTCTGTCTGCCTTCCCTCAGACTCAGTCCCGATCACATCATCATAAATACTATCAGACATTTCTTCTCTTTAACATTAAATGATATTGTTCCTTGTTTTTTTAGATGTAATCAGCACTCGTCTTCTTTTTAAAGCTAGTGGCAAACAAGCTTGTGGTCAATGTGTGAAGAAAAAAAAAAGTGCCATCAGACCCTTAAAGTTGACATGAAGCAGAAGTTGTGATAGTCTTTTCTTCCCTTTTCGTATGTATATGTGAAACTCAGCCATGTGAGTGACAGCCCAGCAAGCAATTTTGTGTTTAAAAGACATCTAATAGCCGTCCAAACACAGCCCTGACGTCTAGGCTAAAACAAGGCAAAATTTGGGCTGTCAGTGAAAATTTAACAGACGTCAATTTAACATTTAATCACTGTTGACTTTGCTTACATGATGGAATATCATACATCTCACAAGTTATTTTGGTAAAAACGACATGTAACCAAATTCATGGTTATTTTGTCTAGAAGTGTGTCACTCATAGCCGGACTATCGGGTCTATGGTTAGCCGAGACGGTGAAATGACGGCTATTGCTTGCTGGGAGGTTGCACCAGTAAACACGTCATCAGAGAAGAGATGTCATTGCAAGAGGGAGGGGAAGTTGATGACTTTGACTTTTAAATTTGATGTGCATTGATCAATTATTTATAAATACTGCTTCATTACATAAAATATAATGCAAGGCAAGTTTATTTATATAGCAAATTTCATACACTATGGCAATTCAAAGTGCTTTACAAAAGGAATTAAAATAATCACAGAATAAAAGTTACTGGGTTGTCACTTCATGTTTTCTGGGTTGGTAGATGCACCGGGGACCTGATTATGTCATTTAAACACGGAAAAAGTCAGATTTTCATGATATGTGCCCTTTTAAATCAGTTAAGATTTGAAAACCACCTAGTGTCTTCCAGGCCTTATACGTTTAGAACCATCCGTGAAGTAAATCAATAAAAATTACTATAAAGTATTTAGCAATACAGATTTTTCAATTTTAAACCGTATAATTATAGTGACCACATTACATTACCACTATATTGTTCATGTGAGTGTAAATGTAATGCAATCATTTATTTAGAATATCAAATTTTGTGCATAGAATCGGTCAAATCAATAATTTGGAAGATGCTCATAATCATTGCTCCATAGGGCATCACCATCTTGAATGGCAAAGTGAGTCTCATTTGCTTGATATTGAGAATAACATGCAGCAGAAGCAAAGCGCACTTTAACTGATCTGCAGCTTCCTGAAGCCACTTCCTGAACACGTCAGACATGATGTTTCAGTATGTCTCTGTTCCACAGCACAGGACACACACTTTACTTTACACAGGACAGATCATTGCAATATAAGTAGTAAATTACAGCCTTTAAACTATAACCGATCCAACTTGTGCTCTATTGCTAATGCTCAAGGACAACATTAGATGCAGGCATTCTTGTTTAAACAACAGCTGAATAAACAAGAAGTTAAAATTGAGGAACTTGAGGGACACAAAATTGACAGTTACTTTGTCTATTTTTTCTCCACCAACAAAAGTAGTTCCAAATGAAGCCAAAGCAGAAAGAGCCGTTCGGCTTCTCAGATCAACACAGTGATGTTTCATTCCTGAAAGAATCTGTGTTTTTGAGCAAATCGATTGACTTATATAGTGGACATTATCAAGTGCACTCATTTAATTACAAAATGCACCACAATAGCAACCGATGAACAACCAACATACAATGAACTTCTAGAGCCAGAGAAACCCATGAGATTCGTGTTGAATTAATTCCCCACGTCTCGGCAGAAGATGACATCCACAGCCATCCAAATTAATTCACTCATTATCATTCATTGTTTCAAGTGGACTATATTAGTGGAGTAAAGTAGGGAATAGTGAATTGGGGTTTAGGGGGAGATTTCAAACGCAGCCAATGACTTGCTCATAAAAATATTTTACTCACTCTTAAAGACCATATTAATGTATCAACTTATGTTAGAAATGCTCCTCTCACATATTATATTAAATTACATAGACAAACAGCCCACCCGATGGCATAGAAACAACCAGGGCCTAAAACCAACTTTTTGCCACATCACTTAATAAAATTTACTGGCCATAAATTTTTTTTATCAGTTATAACAGCAAAATTTCTAGTTACCAGTGAGAGAATCACAATTCTTTTTCTTTTTTTTTCAATTTCGATACCACAGCTAAAACTACCAGCATAACTAAATTAAAAACATTATTAACGACAAGAAACAGTAGTTTTCAGGTGGAGACACTGAATAAAGTAATTTGACAAATGAGTGTAAAATTAGATTTTTCAATCGTTTTAATACCTCCTTTTTGTTTGAATGAGCATCAAATACTCATTAAAATAATAATAAAAAAGTATCTTATTGTTTTGCACAGTACAACAAATCTGCATTGGTTTGGATGTACAGATGTGATGCTTTGCCAGCTTTATTAAACCTCTAAATCCGTCTCACAAATCCATACAAAGGTGCAATTACATGGATAATCAGCCAAATTACAGTACAGTATCCTTCGCTGCCTACGATATCCCACAATCCTGTGATTCTGTTATAGTTGAGGTAAAAAATAAAGGCGGCTTCTGAAAATTGCAGTTGATGGTCAATTTATGTGTAACTGTACGTTTCTGACAAATGTTTTCCACTTTTGATGTCATTTCTGGTGAGAAATTACTATTCTAGTAATTTAATATTTACTTGGTTATCACCAAAGCTCGCTCTATTTGGCTGTAGATCATTGAACCATTATGCCAGTATAATTTTGTCATAATATCTTTGATTATAAACATGAACTTTATGATTAGTGTGTAATTTTATTTTATATTTGGTCTGTATCTACTGTTGAATGAGCATATGTGGGATGAGCATCTTGATGTCATTCCAGAAGCCACTGAAATCCAGGGCCTTGAACAAAGGTAAAATGTACACATCACACGTTTTAGCCCTGTATTGCTTTTCTCCAAATTTTCATAATAAATATTTGTAATATGTTTTTTGCAGCTTACATGACATGAGCATTGTTGAGGAGGACTTGGAGGAAATTGTTTTCAATGACCCAATGAACAGTGTGTAAGTAGTACTTCCTAATTACATGTATTATTTTTCAGTGAAATTACTTGGGAACTTGTTTTTAACTGAAAGTTGTCATTATATACAGAATTGATTGGGCAGATGAAGCTTCCCCCCTTACTCCCTTGAAAGAGATGATGGACAGAATGGTTTCAGCGATCTTCCACCGATTTCTATACGGTGTGTTATTTGTCATTCTCAATTTGCAATTGTTTTGTGGTGTCTGTTTACTACAGATTTTTGTGCCTCAACAGAATGGGTGGAGCACTGAAGAAAGCACACTCTATCGATGGACTTCCTGTTATTGGAATCGACGAGACTCCAATGATCTGCCTGCACATGAAGACCCTCCTGATGAGCCTTCTCCCTGTCATCATGACCCTGTTTTCCCAGAAACACAGAATGTCCTTTGTGAAGATGACATCATAGATGTCAGAGCCTCCATAGTGTACGAGAACTGCTTAAGACAACTGGCTATTTCTGATCCTGTCTGTGGATAAATGCACTGGCCTTCTGAGGACTGGTGCGCTGTGCAACTCTATTGCACCCTTTGAGATCAACATCACCACCAAGGGCACAGCAGCTACTATCGAATGGGTAAGTCCAGACAATCACAGAATATCACAACTTAAAATTAGTATAAAATGAAAGGTTATACCAAAAGCCAGTGCTGTACATGACAAAAGCAAATGTTTCTTCTGTGTGACTTTTAGATCTGTCCTAATGAACACAGCTTGTGATGAAGTTTAGGATGCAAGCTGAAGATTTTCTCTTGTCCACCAACATTTTGTTGTCTGGCAACAACTACGCAAAAGTTGCCCTCTTGTTCAAAATCATGAACATGGGGATGGTGAACAGGAACACCTTCTCCATTCAGGACACTTACTGCGTCAATACAATAAAGGACTTCTGGGAAGAGAGAAGGACAGAGGCTCTTTGTCGGCTTCAAGGGAAAGATGTTGTTGTCCTAGGTGTGTCGTTGATACTGTATTATGTAACATAGCTGTCACGGTTGTTGAATGCATTGTTTCCTTTTCGTCTCGTGTCTGTGTTTGTTTATGTGTGAGTGGGCGTTGTCCCGCTCACGTGTCTGTCAGCGCTCCAGCTGATAATCATTATCATCACCATCACTGTTCACAGCTGCAATTCATTCCCGTTCCCTTCATATACTCACACCATTCTCTGTTCCAGTGTCGGATTGTTTGTTTGAGGTCCCGTGGAGTTGCCGCGTCAGTGTTTGCCTCGCCGTGTCTTCCTGCTGTTCGTGTTTTTCGTCATTCGGTTTCACCGCACTCCAGCACCGGGATTTGGATTCTTCACCTTACTGCACCAGCGCACCACAGACCATCTAGTCCCTGCACGAGCCTGAGTCGCCGCCCACCAGTGTATCTGAGACTGTGTTTGTGTTGTTCTGAGTTTATTAAATATTAAGAAACCTGTGTTTGCTTCCAGTCTTGTTTCTATCATGACAATAGCTATTGAATACACTAAGCAATGACAGTATGGAAGCAAGTAATTACTGTTTTTCCGTTGAAATATAGTTAAAAAAAATTCAGCGGATGGCAGAAATGACTCTCCTGGTCACTGTGCACAATACTGCAGTTACACCGCCATGGAGAATGAGAGCAAGGAGATCATTTATGTTGCCACCATAGACAAGCGGCAAACATCACGGAACTCTGTCGTCATGGAGAAGGAGGGTTTCATCCAGACTGTGGACAAGTTTACATCGGACATAAAGCTAGTGGAGATCTGCACAGATGCTCATGCCCAGATTAGTGCCCTTATGAGTAAGTATTCAAGTGATATATTGTATGAATGCATGTGTATAACAGCAATATAAATAATTGGAATTCATCACAGTCTGGACATGTGGCATGGTGCGAAGAACATTGCCAAAAACATAGCAGCAGTAAGTGTAATAGCTGGCTCATGTTGTTAAACATTTATTAACCATAAAGTTACTATTCTGTACATCAGGGTTATTTAACTATGTGCAGTTGATAGATGACCGTATGGAAGTTTCCATTGCACTAAAAAAGACAACAGATTTTGTTTACTTTGTTTGATGGCACTGTCTTCAACAGGACCATTATTCCAACCAGCATCCGATGTGGAAGGATCCCCAAAGGAGATCACCTTGCATGTGTCCTGGTACTTGTCAGGCTGGATCACGAGGGAAAGAACTTCAGTTCACTGACAAAGTCATAGCTTTCAACTAGTTTCATCTTATTCTGCTAAGTACACTGTGACCAGCGCATATTATTTACAGTAGGTAGCCTAAATTAAAGTTTACATTTTTGAACAGTAATGATAAGTAAGGCTACAGCTGTCCCCTATTATGTAAATATAAATAATTAAAATTGGTATTGGAAATGTTATAGCAAAGTTTGAAATTGTCATACTTTTCTAAACACGTTCAAATGTATATAATGAAAATAAAAACACCATGTGCTTCTATTTCTTAACTTTTATTTTTTCAATACCATAGAACTGCAGTTGAACAACTATAACACAATATATAACTATAAAACATACATCAAATTTAAATAAAGAGGGGAGAAATATGAATAAATATATATAGAATTCTAATAATAAATCAAATGTTAACTATGTACATTTGTTTGAGGCCATGTGATGCCGAGTCAGATTTGTGAGTACTTGTGTTAAACTGAATGACCATGCCAGAGGGCCTGAAAGGAAATTCACAGTCCAGGAATAAAACCAGTGTAGTGTCCTTGAGGATCAGTGAACTTGTCTCTGATCCTCCAAACACAACAACTGGGGATGACAAGTCGGTTTCCCTGGCCTAAAGCTCCATGTTGCCAATAGATGAAGTGTCTATAGGCGCCATAGCGGTACTCTCTGTTGTCATCCCCAGGCTCCCTGATGTTGCCTAATGCCGTAATGTCCTCCCGGTACTGCCTGTGAATGCGAATAAAGCCTTCTTTAAGGCAGTACTGGGAGAAGTGGGGCTGTAGGCTCACACAGTTCACTTAATCCTGGCCACAGCATTTCCTCTCCTGGTCCGTAGGCATTTCCCTACAATTACCACAAGTACACCAAGGTACTCCTGGCGCTCCGGCAGAAGGTGGGGCACCATGTCTGCGCTGATGCATCATCAAGGCTTCAAAGACCAGACCTGGCTGCCTCTCCAGCAGAAGGGTGGAGAGCTCTCTGTGTTCTTCGAGGGTCATCTCCTGAAGAAGTCTCTGAAGAAAGAGGACACAGGGAAAAATACTCAATATGCAATATTATCTGCTTCAATACTCTGGCTAGTGTCTAAATAATGTTGTTTTTAAGATTGTATTCCACTCAAAACGAACTATACCAGTACTCATTATTACATTATTATATTTAATTATATTTCCTACTTACCTACTTTATATAGTTATTTCTTTTCCTTAGTATCTTGACATGCAAGCTTAGCAAATGTGACCAAGAATTGCCCCTCGAGTATCAATAAAGAATTTCTGATTCTGATAAAATAAGGATTTATAAGTTGCTTGACATTATGTTGGCAATATGTTACTGCATATTAGGGTTTGCAGGCTGGCCAGTGTTTGCTCAACTTGTATAATATGGCTTCATATAATCATTGTTGCCCAGTAAATGACAGGTTACACTATGAAAACATTTAACTACTAACTAACGTTACAGTACCAGGGGTACATGTGCACAGAGCTGCTATGTAAATAACGTTATCACTGTGTGCTGGGGTTTGTCATAAAGTGCAAACAGGTCAGAATATAATAACGTTAAAATAACTTTAGAAATACAAACCTCGGTAACAGCTCTCTGGTTCCTTTGGAGGGCTTCCACTCTTTCTTCGTCCTCTATTGAGCCATCACTCTGGGTAGGTCTTCTGCCTCTCCTTTCCCTGACTGCACCTCCAACACCTCTGCCTCTCCGCCATCTTCCTCTCCCTCTCCCTTTCCCTCTCCTAGTTACCTCCGGTACATACTCAGGTTGTCCCTGACTCTGCAAACGTGGAGAAAAACATGCTGTCTGAACGACGCCTCGGACATCGTAACCAGAGTTTCCGCTAGAAAAAAATGGTTTCGGGTCATGGACATTTTGATGATATGCCGGTCAAATATCTCCTCTTAATTAGTCAAGTTGAGGAAAACTGGAGGCAGGCTATGTAACTTAAAAAATGACATAATCAGGCCGAATGCAACATTTATTAGCCTAACTTTAAAATAGACGGAAAAAACATGAACGTCCGATTGGCGTCAATCAATGCCAATTGTTTTTACTATATGGTTTCACATTCATAGTTTAACAAACCAACCCCCCTTCCCCACATAAAATATCTGAAGCCTATTGTTTTTACTCAAGCGAACTTCCCAGTGTCTCTCCACAACTTGCAATGCGCATAAGCCGCGTAATTGTTCTCCGCAAGGCGACTTCGCTGCTCCGTCTTGATCCGATTCTGCAGCGAGAAACCCCTCTCTGCAGAAACACTGGAGACCCATTTTCTACTATGGTTTTGTACGTTGCTTCATTTGGATCTATTTGCGATCCATTCCATTCTAAACGAAACAACGCAGTTTATAGCCTATGCTTCATTCTTGTTTAATTATTCCTTAACATAATAATTAAAAAATGCGCGCATAATTATCAGTGAACTTGATAAATGTTGCAGATATGTTTTGCTATGCATGCACAAACAAATGCCTTTCAACTTATGTGTGCAAAATTCAGAATAAAATGAATGTGCAGCAGTTTGTACAAATAGAGAGTCTAGGTCTACTACGTGTTGTAGCCATTAAATAAGCTCATTTAGTTTAATATTTGTTAAAATATTATAATGTTATTTTTTAATTAATGTTGATTATGAAAAGTAAACCGCAGGAGTAAGATAGGATGCGCAATATCGAGAGACATGGAGCGGGTCAGACATGATTTTGACCACTTAATTAAGTTTTGTTTTGTAGAAAGACTTTTTTGAATTTAATTTCGTTTTGTATAAATTGTATCTTAATTTTAATAATTTTTTTATCAACCAATTGCCTGTATTTAATAAATAAGAAAATATAGCAGACGATAGGCCTAATCATGCAGGCGCCCGCGCGATCACTTGCATTGCTCGTGAACGGGAGCGCATCTCATCCTAATTTAACGAAACTCAGCGTAGGCCTCACTCTCACAGACATGAAATATATCTTAAGAAAGCTTGAAATGTCTTTTTAACAATTTAAAACGAAAAGAAATAGGCTACTCTCTGATTATGTAATGATTACATAATCAGAGAGTAGCCTATTTCTGTAATCCATTATGTGCATTTCTCTCTATAGGCGCGTACACTACGGAGATGGCAATCGTCAACTTCATATTTACAGCTGTTGTTGCTGTTAATAAACAAAAAATAATAGGCCTATAATTTTATTAAACAATAAATTAAATGAAATTGTAATTGTATTAAAAAAGCAACAAAATTTTTTTTTTTAACCTATGCTAATATACGCATTAAATTCAGGTAGGCTATAGGCTACTGAGTCGCTGTCCTCAGTGCTCAGAAAAGCACTGAAACGGAGATGAAGGGGAACCCGTTTTTATTTTATTTTATTTTTTATTTTTTGGCTTATTTTAACTGGCCCATCCAGTTTTCTGGAGGCCCACCTACAATCAAAATCCTGGCGCCGCTAGTGCTTCGCAGCGGTCTGATATCAAGAAATAACAGACCGCATTCCACATTGGAATTCAACCAAGCCATGTAATAATGTTTAATAACTTTCAAACGGTAGAGCCTGTTCCTTTATATCATAGCCAAAGGTCTGTGTATTTTTGCTTTATACATTTTAGGCTTATTCTCTTTGTGATTGTGTTAGGAGGGCGGGATTATTAATCGGACAATTTGACCGGAAAGATTTAATTTTGTCGGACATTTCATTTTTTTTTTCGGCCAATGTCCGGTAATTCCCAGACACAAAAGAAATATTATTTGAAATTGGCCCAATAAATATATTTCACACTTAACATCATATATTTTTGTTATATTTCAGAATATATTTCAATGTATTTGGAATATATGCCACATATATTTTGACACTTTTGGGGACCCATACAGAAAAAAATACATTGAAATATATTCTGAAATATAACAAAAATATATGATGCTAAGTGTGAAAAATATTTATTGGGCCAATTTCAAATATTTGCATATATTCCAAAATATATACTGAAAATATATTTCAAATATATTTATTTTGTGTATGGGTTACCGGACAACGGAAACCCTGATCGTAACGTTAGCTATTTCCCCTTACCTAGCTGCTTTGATGCTCTTATCCATAGCTCTTATCTTACACTAACTAGAATGGAAACAAGCTATGGTAAAGTCAGTGAATAAAAGACTAAAACAATGATGAACAAGTAAAAATAACAAATCGCAATAACATGTGGTTTTACTGAATAATTAAGTAAATATAATTTAATATAAAATAATATAAAGAAACCTCATTGCTTGACTTGCTACTCTCTGCTGATTCAGACTCAGACGACGACATCTTTTATCCTACGTCGGCCACCGTAGCTTCTCCTTCGAGTTTGCAAAGGGAGGGATAGGCCATGAGTGACTGGCTGTTTGCAATTCGCAAACCTCACCACTAGATGCTGCTAAAAATTACACACTGCACCTTTAAGGTGGACAATGGCAATATTTTCTTTTAGAGCTGCTGTACATCCAAAACAAACTTTGTTGCATCATTTTCCTGTTATCTGTATTGAAAAAAGCGCTGTATAAATTAAGCTGACTTAACCTATCTCTCCCTCCCCCACCCCCTGTATTTATCGATAGCCTATATATAAAAACGTGAACACTGAATTTAATCATGAAATAACACGGATGCAAGTGTTAAATAAATCAATTATTTAAAACATCACTTACTTCGTCCTTTAATCTGTTTCGGTCGTGTCTCCCTTCGCAGGCTCTGTGGTGTTCTCGCAGCCGCTTTAGTCTAGGCAGAGATAGCAATGGGCATGGCCTGAATTGGGTGGCATATTGACGTGGTCAGAGAAAGACAACTGGTCAGTCAGTCATGACACCCAGGTTTCTCGCAACTGATTTGGATTCAGGTTGTCAATCTGTGAGAGGAATTCAGAGACCTGTTTGAAAACTGCTCTTTTCATAGACTCAGATAAAAATGGGAAAAGTGAAATCAGCCAATATTTCTCAACTTCAGCAGGACTGGTTTGAGCAGGGGAGTTACCCAAGCCTGTTTGAATGCGGTATGAAATGTTCCAGAAGCCAGTGAAACATGTGTGATTGCTGACACAATGGTTAAAGTTATGGCTTGGATGAGGGTTAGTAAGAATGGGGTCCAGCAGACATGCAGTAGGATGGCCACAAGTCAGTGAGCGAATGGTGGAAGTGATGCGCAGTTGATGGGGTAGACAGGTTGTTTCCAAGTGGCTCTGAAAAAAGTGGCAGCCATTAGTGACCAATTCTCTGTCAAGAAAGCAGCAAATAGATCAACAGAGGTTAGTGGCATGTAGCTCCTTGGAGTCAAGCATACTTGGGGTCAGGAGTATTGGATCTTTCTGTCTCGCTTGCCTCTACTGTAATTTCGATGCATTGGAAATGTTGACAGAGCATTTCAACTTCAGATAAAGCATCAGCGACATCGGAGTGAAAAACAGATGCGTTTTTGAGAAGATATGAATTCAACCTCATTTTTGAAACTTTTGCTCTCCTGCAATTAAATAGAATAACTTCACACAGAGTTATTTGGGCAAGTTTTGACCAGTACTTCTGACTTTTCTCAAGTTTGAGCTTTTCTTGGTACAGTTTAGTTTGATTGCTGAGATGAATGTGCATTTTTTTTCACATTTCACTTCCATTTCGCTTCATTAAGCATCTTCAAGGCTGAGGATGACACATATTCATTCCATTTTGTGCTATACATTTGCTTGAACATTTTATACATTTTGGACATCATTTTCCTCTCCTGCGATCATTGCTTCACATGCTGCAATATCGGACATTTTTTTAAGGCTGTGGCCCAGTTCTAATGCCAAAGATGGAACTGTGAAGACTTCATCTTTATTCAGAATCAGATGTAGTGCTTTTATTAACATCGAAGTACATGCAACATCAAGTTTGAGAGCTAGGACAAATTCTGACAACACCGGTCTGAAAATTAATGTTGCTGTTTTTTCCCTTGTGCTTGCAGGTACATTCTGAGAATCAACCCTGATGGCACCAAACACCAAAGGCACAGATCAGATGGAAATCTGGAAAGGTCCAAAGAAAAGCATCAGCCTGAAACCCTCAGTGTTTCTCATCAGAGAGCTTGTTAACTTTGACTGGAAAAATTACTGAAATGTAACAACACAAACTGTTTTTTTTTTTTTTTCTGTAATTTATCATTTTAAGGCCTGTTTTGCTTTTCAGTGTGTGTAGGTTTTTGCCATACTACTGATACAAATGGTCCCCAGGAGATTAATTAAGGACTTTGGTGATGTTGCCCTTTTTTTTTCTTCAGCTAGTGGCTCCTAGAAGTCAAGATTTGCAATTTGTACTTCTAAAAACTCAATGATTAAAAAGAATATTATAAAGACAAATGTTCATGATTTTTTGTGATTTTTTTTCAACATTAAAAAAAATTATAATATGTTAATACTATTTTAATACTTTTAATACTCAATATTAATACTGTAAATGACAATATTCGTCGCTGTCCGATGAAAACCGCGTATGTCCATTTTGCCGATTTTGAGATTTTTCGATGGATAGAATGTCCAGGTTCATTTCCGTATACAGTATGCTTCACATATCTAAATGACCTATGAAAAGTTGTGAAATCATGTCATCTGATTTTCACGTATATCCATTTGGTGTCAATGCTGTCAATCACGCCGCGTATCTCCCGCCCTGTGGAGGCATCTCGCGGTCTAAGCGTCTCTGGAAGCTCAGCATTGGATAGCCGAATAACTCTGTGAGGTAAAGTATCAGCAAACGTTTGTTTTTGACAACTGTTCAAGTTTATTATATATTCGCAATATATTCACAACTGTTATTTACCAGTAAATGGTCTAGACGAAGTAATTGTCACTGTTTATTGTGGAGATGTTAACGCACGGGTCTGTTAACTTAAGCAATACTTTTAAGGTAGTCTAATATTTTTCTGACTAATAAATTACTGACACGGTAAAGGGTAGATTTAAATAAAGTATAACTAATTTTAAATAAAGAAAAACAAAATTTAAATAAAGAAAAAACTAAATTTAAAAAAAAAAAAAAAATTTAAATAAAGAAAAAACTAAATTTAAATAAAGAAAAATGACATTTAAATAAAGAAAAAACGAAAATTAAATAAAGAAAAAAACGAAATTTAAATAAAGAACAACGAAATTTAAATAAAGAACAACGAAATTTAAATAAAGAAAAACGAAATTAAGTTAAATTAAAAACGAAATTAATTTAGATTGATAACGGGTAAAAAGGCTAATAGCCTACATGTTGGGTCCGTGTACTTTTTCGTCCATTCATTATTCTATTTCGGAATGAAAGATGAAATGTAAAAAAAAAAGGTACAGCTTTTTTTCTCTTTTTTTTTGTTTAAAAGAAAAAAACAGAAATGGCTGTATTTTTTTGTACATAGCATAGCCTACTTTGTTATGATTTTAGTATCATAATGATTAATAAATGCACGCACAATTATCCGTGAACTTGATTTGAAGCCTTTCAACTTGTGTGTGCAAAATTCAGAATTAAATGAATGTGCAGCAGTTTTTACAAATAGAGTCTGTAGGTCTACAATGCTGTTGAAAGTATGAAAAGTGAACAGCACGAGTAATAGGATGCACAATTTGAGACGGGTCAGACATGATTTTGACCACTTCATTAAGTTTTGTTTTGTATAAAACCTTTCTTTAAAGTGAATTTCGTTTTGTATAAATTGTATCTTAATTTTAATCAATTTTTCATCAACCATGGATTTAATAAATAAGCAAATACCGGTATATAGCAGACAATATAATCATGAGGCGCCCGCGCGTTCACTTGCATTGCACGTTAACTGGAGCGCATCTCATTAACGAAACTCAGTGTCTATGCCTCACACAGACATGAGAAAGACATCAAATACACAAAGCTTGAAAAGTCTTTAAACGAAATAATTCAAAACGAAAAGAAAAAGGCAACTCTCTGATTATGTATGATTATATATGATCATATAGCCTAGCCTATTTTGTGAATTGTTCATTCCCGGTTGGCACACATTTTGCTGCCCTTACAAAAGTGCCGCTCTAGGCAACTGCCTAGTTATATGGACGCGCCGGCCCTGGGGTCAGCAATGAGTGTATTGATTCATTGTCCCTTCATAGTTTGCAAGAGACATTTAATAAACTGAGCGTATTTAATAAACTGAGACGATAGGCTATTTGATAAACTGAGCGTATTCATCTGTCAATATGAAACGCGACTTGGCCATTCTAATTAATGATCGGAAGAACGCGTATCGACCACCGTTACTGTAAAATATGCACGTATGTCCATTTAAACTCGATTTTGGTCAAATGTGGATTATATCATTACACTGGCAAGAATATGGCTACATTTAAAGATGCCATACCAAGTATGACAACGCTATGTTCATATGCTTTTAAATTACGGTGTTTTTTTCACTTCCTGAAAAGTAACCGTTTTGGACATACGTGATTTTCATCGGGCAGCTATGGTAATGATACTGTAAATGCAAGTACAGTAAATGGTACAGTATACTGTAAGTGAAAATACAGTAATATTGTAAATATTTTACAGTAAATTACTGGCATCCAGCTGCCATTAAGTTACTGTAAAATTTACAGCAATCTCTTTACAGTGTAGGTTATGAGGATAAACAGGTGTGTGTGTGTAGGTGTGTTTTATTTAATTTGTATGTTTTATTATTATTATTATTATTATTATTATTATTATTATTATTTCTTTGTATTTATTAAATGGAAATCAGATTGAAAGCCTATTTTTTGATCCACACTCCGGAGCAGAAGGTGGTGGTAATGCACCAAAAAGATGGTTGCCAACCGCCTTAAAATAAAACAAAGAAGAAGAACTCTTTTGAAGTTGAAAATGGAGTCACCAACGTGCAAGCATATAAGATATCAGGTAACTTAAGTAGTTTGAAACTGCCAAATTGTGAAGTTACAATAATAGCCTACTAATTATCATTTTAGATTCCACGGGGAATAAACAAAATTTCTCAAGAGCAATTTTTGAAGGGGACAAATAATACAGGCAAAATTGTACTTGAAAGGATACTTGTACACACGTGTACACGATGTATGTTTTAGCATCAATATCGCGATAGTCACATCTCAGGATGCGCAATGTCAAGTAGGCCTATAGGGATCGTAGTTGATCCGTGATCTGTACGGGCCTTCTGCTCCCTGGTTCAGAACGCATGTGATTCACAGATTGGTGGTGTGCAATGCATTTTTGTAACGGCGCGTGCGGCTCCGTATCCGAAGATGCACGACTTTGAGCCTAATCTGGCCGAGCATGTACACCTCACAGCACCAGCACCCAGTTCTTGCGTCTGAATTAGTAGTTTAGTTTACAAGAACAAAATAAGCCTACAATAGCAGACGTAAGCCCTTTAAATAAAAATAAATGGCCATGTTTTATAAAAATGTTTAGAAAATAGAGCTCGGGCGTAGATGTTATGGAACGGTGCATTGTGGTTAACCCTCTGGGGTCTAAGGTGTTTTTGGGGTCCTTGAGATGTTCTGACATGCCCTGACATTTTTGCTTTTTTCAGTTGCTTATAAACATATTAATGGCAAAAAAAAATTACACACTATTTAGCACAAACAGGGCTACCATGAAATGTGAGCAACAAGAATGTACATGTCTGCATTTTTGAGAGAATAATGTTTATGCGTGGTTATTGAAAAAACTAAAAACTAAAGTTTCTGAAATAAGGCCATAAAACACATTCTAAATATGTGCCAATAAGACTTTTGTCTAAAAGATGTCATCGCCTAGTGTTTTTTCTTCAAAATGAAGTGAAAATCACCCTGCCTTATCATTCACATAACACAATACATTGATTTGAATTTTGCAAAGCACTTTCTGTTTGGAAAGGCCATATGCGGAGTGGGCGTCAACGGTCATGTATATGTAGTGGTTCACACCTGAGGAGACAATGGGGCCCGCATACTTAATTAGCCATTCATTCAGGTGAGTCACTGAGCCACAAGAATGCAAGAGCAACAGTTGGAAGCATCTCAATTCTTTTTTATTTTTCCTCATATTGTGCTTGCAATTTGGCCTATAATATCCAAGGAAAACATGTCTAGTAATTGTGCAGTTAATTCTCATACTGTATTTTCAGTTTTGGAATATTTATGTGCTCCCCAAATTTGTCAATAATAAAACACAATAAAAGTTATTTAAAGAAAAGGCTTATATTTACCTTTTAATAGTTTGTTTACATCTACCTTGTAAATATATTTTTTTATTAAAAAGGTTACAATTACAACAACAATTCAAGTGTAATCTTTCTTTGTAAAAACTAAAGTATACATTTTATCATACATATTTCAAAGTTAAGGATTTGATTGATTATTTGATAACTTTATTTTAGACAAAACATATTATATTTAACATAAGCAAATATTGGCAAACAAAAGCTTATTTGAGGTGGCAGATATTTTACATTAAAAATGTATAATCTATCCAAAACTAATCAACGAAATGTTGTCTTTCATATGTCTGTAACATAGGTCTTTCATTTTTATTATAAGAAATATAAATGTTAATTTGCAGTTTAAATCCAGGAAATTTGTTAATGAAAAAATTATTAAAAGTAAGACACAATTGATACAAAACGAAATTCGTTTTAAAGAAAGGATTTGTACTTTCTGTTTTGAGGTCTCTGTGAAAGTTTGAAAGTCTTTTAGTGATTTTTTTAGAGCGCTCGCGTCCATAATGGAGAACTGTCACGTAATATTGTTTTTTCCTCATAAATGCGAACACGAAAAATAAAAGACAAAAGACTTTTAAGTAAAACTTACTTCGCTCTTCAATATGCTGCCGTTCGTCGTCTGAGTTACAATCTTCCTCTGAGGAAAAGGTGCATTCTTCCTCGCCGTCCAGAATCATCTGAAGGGAGTCTTTATTACCGGAGAAGCGTGTCATACTCAAAACGCGATGAACTATCAGTAAGTCTGATGAAGAAACTTTTTATGGCATTGATCAGGGGGCGGGTGCGCTGCATACTAGATCATCTAACGATTTACATGTGAATCGCGCCGGGGGCGGGGCGGCCGCAGCTGATTATATAGATAATGAGGCAGAAGGAAAAACGGTACCTCTCCTTGCTTTCAAACGGATTACATGAGTTGAAAACATTTGTTTTTTATATAAATTACTTCATTTAAAAGAGGAGATTTCAAGCTTCATAAAGACATATCTCACGTGCCTGTGTGAGAAGTATTCGCTGAGTTATGATTCATTTTCGGACGCGTTTCAGAATGGACGACACGGACAGAGAGAAGGCAGAACTCGCTTCGTGTTTATTTTTCTTTATTTGGCGAAAAGCACAACACTTTTTTATTGTGAGTGTACACAAAAACAATACACACTTAACAGGATAGATTGATGTATAACACAAGCATATAAGATAAAAATTAATATTTTTATTTTATTATTTTTTTGCACTCATACGGAAAAAAACGAGCCGGCGCGATAGCCGACCTCAGGGGGTTAACAGCGACCATTTTACAGGCAACGCAAAGGCTGGTTTGGAATATGAAAAATAAAAAAATATATAAAAAATTTACCAAGCCTCAGTTTCCCTGATATTTCCTCCTACCTGGTCTGTGGAGTGAGCGCTTACACCTCAGATCAATTTAAAAACTTCAAGTCACTGGAGGCTCACCTGCAGTTCACAAATGGATGGGTGCAAGATCTACAGATCTACAAAGTAAACGCGGAGAAAACAATCGTTCCCACTAAGGTAACACTAATCAAGCATCAGTGGTGACACACACACTTGTCAGATTCTGTGACCTATGAAGCTTGTCTATGCGGGTTTGTTACACTTCAGGAGTAATTACTCACCTATCATACGTGCAATAATCCACTGTTTTCATCCGGTAGTTCTGTAATCCGGTATAATATTGATAATATTGGTCTATCCACCAAAATCTAGATGAATAAACGAGGCGACATTGCTAATCGAGAATTGATATGCTGATTTGTCTTACAGCTACATCAGTATTTTTATATTTAACAGCTTGCTCCCAAAACACAGCAATGTACTTACTGCTTTAATCTGAACAGCATAACTTTAGTTAACTGCTAAATGAATACATTCAATGTAAATGCTAGCTAGTTAACTCTGGTAGTAAAATCTTTTGACCATGTCATAAAAATATCAGTTAACCGTTAGCCTAAAGGCTAATCGCGATTAGCCACAATGCTAATGGAGTTGACTACAAAGCAAAGCAAAAAGACCACAGCTTTGATAATAATACCTTACCTTTGTGAAAGTGCCGTGAGCAAACAAGCATGTATTTGGAAATATTAGCGAAGGTGATGGTTTTCCTCCATACAACGGCGACCCAAGCCATCCGACGCCTCCTGGTGATTTCAGACACCAAGTCTCCTTGTGTTTTTTTCCAAGTAGGAAAATGGTGAAAACTAACATGATTTATGAGGCGTTTGCCCTGTCGATCTTGAGACCGATTACAGCAGTTTACAATACAGCAATACTGAACCATTTTCCTTAAAATAACCTAAATTAAACCTAATATTATCAAATGACCAACTTTACAATTTTAATTACCTACTGCCTACTATACAGTACGTCTACTTACGTACCGTGATTCCCACAATGCATTGCGACGTGACGAAACGATCCCGAACTCTATATGTAAGATAACGTTAATTTAGTTGTAGGTTACGTTCTCATTTCCATTTTTTTTTTCTAATGTAACAAGTTATACTGCTTTATCTCAAGGTTTACTGCTTTACACAATTCTTTTGGTTTTGGTCTACTAAAGTAATCTAAAATAAGTACTAAAATAATCATTCACGAGTGTACCTTACTTCTTCTCACTGCTGATTCCTGATGGTTTAGAGGACAATTACACTCGAGTTGCCCCCTGTCCTTTCAAAGAATAGTACAATGGCGAGCACGTCAAGTATAAATGCCTTATCCGTTTGGGGAGGCATGCGCTGCGGAGCCAGGCGAAGGTATAAACAAGGCTTAACTCGCGTGCTGTTTTAATTTAAGAGTAGAGGGCGCTGGGGCCCCATGAGCCAGACCACAGTTTAAGAGCCACAAGTAATAAATAAATAAGTAAATACATACATAAAGCATGTATAAAAATTGGCAATATTTGTGTGTTTGAGATATTAAATGCACCCAGTATATGTGAAAATTATGATATGATTTACATTATAACGTTAGCAGTTTTAAAAATGGCGGGTGCTGGTGTTCCGCGTGCGTTCGGTCAATCAGCATACACTAACCTCACGGGTAGTTCCTATAGTGCTGGTTTCCTACTCTGAAGTAGGACCTAAATTAGTTTCTAGAACTAAAATCGTTCCTAGTTCCTGCAGTGCGAACACGCCAACATCCGGGTACTTTAGCCAATAGTTCTAGGAACTGTGAAAAGGTTCCTCCGTTCGGAAAGCGGCTATAGAATGTCTCTGAACAGATTCACGCCCACTTTTAGGGGAAAACAAACCGCTTATATTCCTATATACAAATGCCTATAAATGATCATTAAAATAAAGTATGATCTACTCTTCACAGCACAGACAGGCTAAACATTTTTGAACAATATTATGTAGCGACAATGTCTGATATACGGTCACATGCTGTTCCAATTAGTAATCCCTTGTTTCCAAACACATCCTTCGTTGTCTTTTTAGACAACGGGTCTGTCCACGGCGTCGCCAAGTCTACTTGGACATGTCAAAATTGCAACCTGGTTAATAATTTCCCCCGAGGGACATTTGAGCCATAAAGAGGACTCTGTTTCCCTCCAGAAACCCCCATTCCAGCGTGGAACCCTGGTGATTTTATAACTGCGTGACGAGCTTCAAAGACATTCTTTGAAATGTTACACACACACACACACACACACACACACACACACACACACACACACACACACACACACACACACACAAAACACACTCGTGGACTTTGAAACACACATTCCCACACATACAAGTCACTAAATGTTGATATGTATTCCTATGTTTCTCAAGTGTCTTCACATGCCGTAACGGAAACACTGACAATTTTATTGTATGTTTAATCAAGCTTTATTTGTGTGTAATGATGCATATGAACGTAACGTTATGTGTGTCCAAAGTCTACCTGTAATTCTTGGTATCTGTCTGACCGTCCTGTTTTAATTCAATCAGTCCCACCTAAGTTATATAAGTAACATCTTTAGTTCAGTATGTATAATCCTAAGATGAAATATGAATTATTTCGTTCAGGAGACATATGGTGAAAGTAGGCGTTTTCTCCTTCACACAAAGAGAATTCTCCCGCCTCAGAAAAGACAATCTGATTCGCTGTCGTTCCAAGAGAAGGCGTAAACAGATGTTTGCTTAAAAGGAAGAAACCCCCTCATCACACTCTCTTCCTCTTCCTGCCCCTTTCCGGATCTCTCTTCATCCTCTTCTCCACGGCTCCAAGAAACATCTGAAAGGCTCCGGCCTTCTCCTCGCTCGAACACATGTTCGAGCCATAGAAGCCGTTCTTTGCAACTAAGTTATATCTTGCCTCTTCCTTCACGGAAGACGAAGACGAACTTTCTCGGTAACGTTACATTTCAGTGAGCCTTTTCAAGCTTCGCGCGACACCGGAAGACGCAGCAGAACAGGACACGCGTACGCGCGCGCCCCCTCTTCTTCAGCCAGACCAGATAGAGCACAGAAACTTGCAAGTAGGCTACATTGTCTGATAAAAGCTGTTTTCCCGGTGTCTCGTGAACCTAGGTTTCTGTATGTAATAATTACTAGCTTTTCCCTTCTCTATATTTCTTTCTTGCTTTCTTTATTTCATTTCATTCTGATCACTTATGTTATTATTGTTTAAATGTTTGTTTGTTTATTGTTTGCATTTTTACGTACGTTTTATATTCGTAGCTCATATAATCTAGTTACACTTATTAAAATCCATTTATACTTTTCACTGCCTCTGTGTTTGAAGAATCCACTTTTTATGAAGTCAATGAAATCAAAGATCTTATTTAAGCTACAAGCTCGATATTAGACTACATTCAGTAGTTTTAATTTATAAACTCAGAAAGTTGGGTGTCCGTGGCCAGGACATGAAACTCTCTGGAAGTTTGTGAATGCCTCTTCTTGACTGTAATGATTTTACATTTGTTTCGCTGGACGAATTAAACGTTGGTCAGATAGTTATAGAACAAGGTAAGCTCGATAATTGATAAAATAAATGTACATGCGACTTATGAATTATGACCATGAGTCATAAATATTAATATTCCCAAGATTCCCCATATTCTTGAGCTAATTCATATTTACCCCGAGTCGTACGTTACAATTATCTCAATAATAATGTATTGCATGACATCTCAAGCTTAATTAGAAAGCAAGACACTAGCAAACTTAAACATACAGTTTAAGTTATGTAAGCTTCCCACAACTCCAATATTTTACAACCTATCATGATCATCGTGTTATTTTAGATAGATAACTGCTGGGCTGTCTTAGTGTATGTCCGTTATCAACTAGCCCAGGCTACCTGCCATCATCATCCATATCTTGCTGTTATGGAAATATCATGAATTTCGGATGATGCTATTGAAAGCTAAGTCAGGTTATTGTATGGCTGGACAGAAAAGTGCACTCAGTACTCTAAATATAAAGACATAATATATACATTTAAAGATGTTTACTTTCAAAAACGAAGTAAAATCATTCACTGGCTTACCTGGTGACTCGATGAGGTACGAGTAAATGTCCGGTGTAAGACACCTCTTTCAAGAAACCATACTTTCTGTACTCTTTTCCTAATTAATACATATTCCCATAATACATCACATACAGTGAGTACCTAGAAATGTGGAAAACGTGCCATGGAAAAACAATGGGTTGACATAAAATGGAAAGGAGTTCTGACACATCCATTCCCAGCGGGATGCCAGTAGCTGTGGGGTCATTGTCATCTTGGTATGTGAAGTGTTGTAATACCTATCTCTCTGTTTCCTTCTGTAAATTAAGTTCATGTTTGTGTTTCAACATTTTATACACATTGACAGTCCAAAATGACAGAATACAAAATAATTAGGGTATTGTAAATGCTAACATATGCTGGAGTCTGACACAGTCCACATGATGTTTTTAAATATAATTTTTTTTGTTTAGATGGCTAAGGAAATAATGAGGGCATTTCCGGCTGTTCCAGTATTACATTTTGGAACATCAAAAAAGGAAATGGCACAAAAGCGAAAAATGATGGCTCTCTGGATACTGAAAGAATCAGGTTTGTAAAGCAAGTGTTTGTCTGTTGTGTAGAGTAATACAAAATAAAATGCAGCTTTACAAAATAGACTAGACAGAATTCAAATACACAATGCAGAAGTCAAGTGTAAGGTAAAACATTAGTAGAAAAAAACTATTTTCTTGAATAAAACTTCAGTGAAGTAATTTGAATTAAAAAAAAAATCTTTAAAGGGATAGTTCACTTTGAAATTAATTTTTGATATGTTTTAACTTACCTCAAGGGCATCCAAGATGTAGGTGTCTTTGTTTCCGCAGTAGTTTCAATTTTGATATTTTTAGGTCAAACCCTTCTTGTCTGTCAGTCATATAATGCAGGTCTATGGTCACTGTCTCAAAACACATGCACAGAGTCCAAATTAAAACAATTCCCCATCGTCCAAATTAAACAATTCCCCATCGTAAGTACACATTGATGGCCTAAGACACGAAACGAGCGGTTTGTGTGAGAAAACGAACAGTATTTATGTCACCGGGGCGGACCTCGGATGGATGACCGCCGCCCCGGACTTCAAACGCACCACCACCGCGAGGAGCTGACACCACAGGCCCGCAACAGATGGATGACACAGACACCAGATAAGTTCCAAAGAATATTAATCTTTATTTATCACAAGATATAAAAAGGGGACAAATCTTAATCAAATTCGATGTCTTCTAGGCCTTCATCGTCATGGAGAACTCTCGTCGGTGCACAGTAGCTGGACAATGACTCAAGGGCTTACTTCGTCAGCAATGCGGTCTTCCTCAGGACTCGGTCAGTAAGTAGGAAGGTAAGGGTTCTGCTCAGTATAGAGTACTTTCGTCTGTGCACAATAGTGAGGGTAGTTTAAAAGCTTACTTTACCAGTGATGCTGCATTCTTCGGGGACATCGACTGTACATCGACGAAAGTATCCTGTAATGAGAAGAATCCTTACCTTCCTACTTACCGTTGAGGTAAGTAGGAAGGTAAGGATTCTTCTCATTACAGGATACTTTCGTCGATGTACAGTGATGGGACAATGATTCAGAAACTCTTTTCACCAGTAAGGCTGCAGACTTCAAGACTTGTGCAGTAAGTAGGAAGGTAAGGATTCTTCTCAGTACAAAGTACTTTCGTCGGTGCACAATAGGGAGAGTGGTTTAAAAGCTGACTTCATAAGCGATGCTGCATACTTCCAGACTCAGACATTGAGTAGAAAGGTAAGGATTCCTTTCAGTACAAAGTACTTTCGTCGGTGCACAATAGGGAGAGTGGTTTAAAAGCTTACTTCATCAGCGATGCTGCATACTTTCAGACTCAGACATTGAGTAGAAAGGTAAGGGTTCTTCTCAGTTCAGGATACTTTCGTCGGTGCACAGTAGTGAGACCGTGATTTAAAAGCTTACTTCATCAGCGATGCTGCATACTTCCAGACTCAGACATTGAGTAGAAAGGTAAGGGTTCTTTTCAGTACAGGATACTTTCAAAACTCAGGCAGAGAAGAGGTTAATAGTACTTCAGTGTATCTGTACACTCACAGGGCTCTGGCAGAGAAGGGGTTAATAGTACTTCACCCGTGTATCTGTACTCTCACAGGGCTCTGGCAGAGAAGGGGTTAATAGTACTTCACCCGTGTATCTGTACTCTCACAGGGCTCTGGCAGAGAAGGGGTTAATAGTACTTCACCAGTGTATCTGTACTCTCACAGGGCTCTGGCAGAGAAGGGGTTAATAGTGCTTCACCAGTGTATCTGTACTCTCACAGGGCTCTGGCAGAGAAGGGGTTAATAGTACTTCACCCGTGTATCTGTACTCTCACGGGGCTCTGGCAGAGAAGGGGTTAATAGTACTTCACCCGTGTATCTGTACTCTCACAGGGCTCTGGCAGAGAAGGGGTTAATAGTACTTCATCAGTGTATCTGTACACTCACGGGGCTTCTAATGGAGAGCAGGTATCATAACTTTTCACAACGTGTAAGCAAGGGTTGGGGCCGCTTTTCAGCAAAAACACACCACACTCGTGTTCACTTCAAATCCACAGCGATGAATCAATGTGTATCAATAAGGCGAAAGCACTGTAATTCACTCACACGATAGGGCTGATCAGAGGTCTCAATCCATTCATTACACTCCCGTGGGGGGATATTCAATCCTCAGTTCCTCTTCAACACACTCTGAAACACACAGCTTCCTCAACAGTCAGATTTACATTCACTGTATCCCCTTCAAGCTTTTCAATTGTTTGTAAGATGAAATCAGTTCACTTATCTTTCTCTTTCTCTCTTCACAGCGCAGTTCCAATCGATAAATCAGTCCAGCAGATTCCCACAGACGAACTCTGATCCAGCAGACTTCAATGGGCGATTTTCACCCCAACGAGGCTTCCCCACCGCCGATTATAACTCCCAATGCGGACAATTTCACCAGGACACTTTCCCACCCGGACAGCTTCCCCGCAGCCAACTTGTGCCCAAACTGCTCCGAGAGAACCAGCTCCCGCACCCGCAGAACGAACCCAAACGAACCCCGTCCACCTTCTCTCAATAGCTCTTTTATCTTTGATTTGTAAAGCGGAAAGCCTATGTGGAGGCTGTGTCTCTCTCTCTCGCACCTGCAGTGCATCAGCGCTAATCAGGCCGGGCAAAATTCCTGCCACACCCGGAACCGGAGTAGGATGTGTTGCATACAAATCGCTCCCTCAGGAAACTCGTAGTTCAGAAGAAGGGTTCCGCTCGCTAAGGGCTTTTGTCACCCGTGACATCTATATAGTTTTTATCTCTTATACACAGCCACGTCCAAGTGATCTGAGGGCGCGCGTGCATCCTGGTGTGACGTGAACGCAGACTGGTGCATAGATATATATACACTAGATGTCGCCTTAAAGACATTCGTTCCAATGAACTGCCGTAGACAAGGTGACATCTAGTGTATATATCTATGCACCAGTCTGCGTACACGTCAGATCAGATCACTTGGACGTGGCTGTGTATAAGAGGTAAAAACTATATAAATACTGTTTGTTTTCTCACACAAACCGCTCGTTTCATGTCTTAAGGCCCTTTCACACTGGACGCGATTTTGACGCACGAATAATTCGCGCGATGGTTTTATTTTTTGATCAGCTGTTTGTGTAATGAGTGCTTTCACACCGAACGCGAATGTGCTGCGGTGAAAAAACGACTTTTATTTTTTTCGTTTCGATGTCGATTTTTTTTTCCCTTTTGTGGCGACAGAAAAGGCTTCAGCCAAACGCATACAACAAGGACAATGATTGTGTGGCGTAGCATTGCCAACCAACTCGGTTATCACGACTGTGAGTATGTTGTGTGATAGTTTTAGTTGTTGTATAGTCCTGTGCTGTGTAGGCTAGCAGGCTAAACTACATTTGGGATAGAAAGCTAATCGTCAAAGATAGAGATAGAGACCGTGTTTACGCGGCTCATGTGATGGGTTTTGACGCGAACTATTCGCACACGAACTATTCGCTTTTTCGTTACGCATCCGGTGTGAAAGGGCCTTTAGGCCATCAATGTGTACTTACGATGGGGAATTGTTTAATATACAGAAACAAAAATCCTATATTTAAAGCAGAATGTTAATAACAGGCAAGACAGCAGCACAGTAATACTAATGTAATCTGGACATAGATAGACAGTGACAAGAATGAAAGGGATGTAAATGGACTGTTTATTAATGGTACCATTAATGTCTTGACACAGTTATACAATATTTTAAAGCCTGGTTTAAATGCTGCATTTAGTGATTACCTGAATATCTTGTTGGTTGTGGTTTAGTACGGAACAACTGAAATGTATGCAGTCTTTGCAGTATGTGATGTTGAAATTAAGGTTTTTCAATTAAACAAGGACATTAACATTGAACTATGAACACCTTGTGTTTGTGTTACCAATGTATTTCTGTTTATACTTAATATTTTAGTGTTTGATGAGGCCAATAACTGTGCCATGTGCTCATTGAAGAAGCCAAGTGGAAGTGGGCCTCCTATGACAAAGTGGGTATGTTTGTTTGTTCACTTGTGAAAGGTGAATTGGAAAGTAAAAAGCAGTAGCAATATTAAACCTTGGATTTGTGTTTGCAGCAGATCAGTGATATTTCCAACTTCTTACTTTCTAGATCCAGTGTGACAGCTGCGAGAGGTGGTACCTCGAAGAGTGCCTGGGCATGACTGAAGAGGAGCTGGAACAGGCCAGAGTCAACAATTGGGACTGCATTTTGTGCTCTTATACCTGTAGATTAAACAGGATTTGAGAAGTGATTTTATTTTTATTTAAATTATTATACACATTTTGGAAAATAATTTGTAAATATTAATGCCATTAAACAATTTTACATGTGAAATTCAACCTCAGAATCTGTTGTCATTTTGTAAGTGACACTGTTCTCTTATTTTGTAATACAACATCAGAATGTCCTGAAACGGTGCAGTTGACACTGTGAGAAGGTGTACTTTCCACCTGAGGTGAAATTGGGTTGTGGAAAGTAATTTATTTATTGTTTTTATGATTTTCTGAATGTAAAGACAAAACAGCATATTTATGGTTTTTGGAGGACTCTTAATTTGTAAAACAACATCAGAATGTCCTGAAAAGGTGCAGGCGACACTGTGAGAAGGTGTATATGGGATCAATATCCCGTCTAAAGTATTTCAGCCACGGATCAAAAAATAATAAAAAATTTAAAAACACGTAAAAATATATTGCACAAACTGAAAAAAATAATGCAAAATGATCAGAATAGCAAACGACGTGGTCACGGATCAAAATATAATAAGCGTGAATCAAGAAATAACAAACATGCATGGCAAACTGGCAAACTGTGATGACAATAAGATGATAGTTTATGAATAATTGGTTGTTGTTTCTGTTCCACGACATTTTGTATGTCATGTTTGGGGTATGGGATGAAGAGAGGGATAATTTTAGTAATTATTTAATTAAAAATTATTTAATTTATCTTCAGTGTGTAGTATTAGCCAATCAGATGTGTCTTACGATTCAGCCTACGGCAGCACGCACACTCACGGCCCACACACAAGTTGCACAACTATATAGTTGGAAAAAAAAACACCTAGTCTAAAAAACTCCTAGTGATATAGTCTATATCAATATCAGCGCTAGTTAACAATGTCTCAAGAGAATTTTGAATTTTTTTTAATCCAACCCCAAAAACCCAAGGCCGAGGACTAGCAAGAAGATTTCTCCAACTGACTCCTCATCCAGAGGTACAGCCCCTACGCTCGAGCAGGACAAGCTAGCTTCTGTCGTTCCTGGTGCTAGCCAACACGACCAGGCTGCTGGTGACACTAAAGTTAGCACTTAAAATTCAAAAAATTCTCTCTCTGCCCCCAACAAGCAATAGGGTCTGGGTCTGCACTTGCACTCTCAGACTTGCACGCTCAGACACCAGCGCTTCCTCTGCAAGTGACGTCACTTACAACCGACACGAATTAACCGGAAATATGTTTCCAGCAGTTCATTCGCATTGTATTGACGATGTTAAAGTACTTACGCGCTATAGCGCCTCCGAAATTTTCCCACAAAAGTTATATTTTGCAGCTTGCGTTCATCAAAATATTATGTTATATTTTTAATTTGACATTCAAGTAGGCAAATATTGTTTTAATATAACAGCAAAGCGAATGACCATCAAGGATACAAAGGAACAATCAGGTTTATACAATTTAAAAACAAAAAAACAAAATATGCATTTTTTTTCTTTTTATTGTAAATGTCAATTTGCATTTAACCAACGTGCAAAATAGACAAATACAACGTACAAATAGGCAATATACAATTAGTACAATATAAAGAAACCACTTTTTACCCCTTCCATATATAAAAAACAAAAACACATTATGCACTTTCCTCTATTTCAGTTCGACAGTTTACCTTTAATTTCATGACATCAACTACATGTTCAAGAAACTTTTCCATGTCATTAATTTTGGTAAAGATGAAGCAAAAGGGTTCCAGAGCATCTATTCTGTCCTCTGGAAACTCAGCCTTCACTAATCTCTCAATTGCTTCCGCAACGTCTTGTTCCTCCATACACAGTACTTTGGGCACCTGAACAGAACCAAGCAGCACACTTGACTGATCCAAATTAATTAAAGAGAATTAAAAACAGCCAAATGACTAACAAACAAAAAACAATATTACCATTAACATGAAGACACCGCAGTCATTACCATATGGTTGCCCTGGAAACCCCTTTAATATAGAAAAATACATTAGTGACTAAAATTTCAATAAGTAACACTTTGAGACTTGATCAAATTTACCTCTAAATCAAGGCCTGTCTTTTCAGCCAATTTTCCAGGCATTAACCTGTTCGCAATATCCCTGTCGATTACAGATTGTGTTCATTTTAACATTAGCAGTTTTTTCTTAATAACTTTTCACATTTAAATCTGTAGAACAGTTTCTCAAACTGGGATCAGTGAAAGAGCTAGGGGTTCCATACATTTTTAAATATGGCCTGCAACTATATAGATATTATTAGCATGATATTGATTACAAAACGAGCTTGAATCAGATCCCCTAGCACTCTCAGTAACCTCTGAGAAACCCGTTCAAGAACACAATGAGAACAAACCATCATGCATAATATAGGGAAAACAACATCTGAAAAATACATACAATACTATGAACTTCATGAAATAAGTCACAGAACTGTGACTATTAGTGAACAACTGAACATGCAAGCATTGTTAGATAACACAGATTTCTCAGACCATAAGCTGTCACAATGAAACAAAGGTGTTTAAATCTGAAATCACTAATGCAAAAAAGGTCTGAGAAACCTGAAGTAAATTAGAACAAGTACAAACCTTCATACAGTCGAAAAAACAGCTCCAACTGAACAATCCCTGAAATAAGATGATCTTGCAGTGTAGACAGGTCATATGAACGTGACCTTCTCTGAACAAAAGCGTAACCGCGCATTTTAAGTAAATTTCTCCAAAGACCTCAACAGAGCTTTGTATCTCTGGTTACCAAATCCGAGTGGTGTCTCAGAACATTTAGAGTCTAAAAAGAGAATTAATCTCTGGGCTGGCTTCAAAACCTAAAGAAAAGAACAGTACAGTTTTTTCTTAAATAACATTAACAGCACACATTACTTTTTTTGGTATTTTCACATTCTACAAAAAATTATTATTTTTTTAATTTGTTTTCTTTTTTATGTTTACCTTTACATCTATTTGGTACTTTCTGCAGTTATACATGCACTGAAATCAAAGCACTACTGGCATGCATATATATATATATTATATTCACTAAATCCAGTGTGAATATGTACACACAACTGGTAGTGTCCTGGTGTCCAAATCGGAATCACAAGGGCATCTTTCAAGTAAGCATCATCCTGACATGAATTAGAACGTTTTAGTGAACACATCATAACAGCATGCATAATAGGGATTAGAACAACATGTACTTACAGGTAGACTCACAAATGGATCACAGTTGTTTGGTGGCAGCCATGTTGGTACAACATAAAGATTGGCTACATAAATGTTCTTGCCCTGCAGGGTATTGTGTGTAGAAGGTGCCATTCAAAATATGTACCGTCAACTCAACTATTGTAATATTGTATAAAATGAATATTGTACAACTTGAAGGTATTTCTAAGTAACTAAATATATAATTGAAATACCTTTGAGCGTGCAATGCTTTCAAGCAACTGAAAACAACTATTTCCAATCTGAAAAAAATATATATAAATACAATATTAATTATAAATCCATGTTACAACAAATATATAAAGCAATATAAAACAGCTGTAATCTTACAGTTGACTCCATGTCTCTGTTAAAGCCCAGTGTCCAAAAGTCAGCACGGTTTAGGACAGCATTCATTGTTCGAACGATCAGTTCCTTTCCTGGTCTCTCAATGTCCAGTATGTAGTTTAGCTATTAACAAAAAAAAAAAAAAAAAAGGTTTCAACATTAAAAATCCCACAGTTAAACAGAGCTGTATTAATGATTTATTGAAACTAACTAGTTCTTTTTGAGCTGGATGATTTCCCAAAGTCCATGATGCTCGACAGGCTGAAATATTTTCACACTTGGTGAATGCTTCACATTGAGGTCCACAGTCTTCTGCATATGTTACAAAAAAACAGTATTAGCAAAAAGGCAAAAAACATTGAAAGTCACTAGAAGAAAAAAAATTCCCTCACTAATGTCCTGGTTTATGTGATGTGAATGTTGCCTGATGCTTTCACTGGCTTGTGGGGCTGAGAAAAGCAGGGTAAAACAAGGTTACTATTGTAAAGTTTCTCAAAATATCATGGTTTATAAAAGAAAGCAGTGCAGCATAACTGACCTAGAATAGCTTGTCCTAAGTCAGACAGGATGATATCTTCAATTCCATGAGGTCTGTGACCACGTTGCAGCTGTACTTCCAGAAGCTTCTGGTTTGTGGATGTGTTCTTATGATGAATGATATTGCGCATCATAAAGATATGTGTTGATGGTGCCATGTTGTTGAGGAAATAGTTGGTTTTGCGCAAGCTTGCAAAAAACTGTTCTGCTATTTGACTATTTAGCCAACCCTGTAGCTCTGGGACCAGGCTGATTCTTCTGAGTACTTCCTGGGGGTCTTTTGTGTTCGATTCATGAAGTTTGTCATATAACACGTAGTGCTCAGATGATCCAGTGATGGGATGGCATTTGATATTCAAATTGTCTGTCTTCTCAAACAACCAAGGAAGAGAGACGTTTAATTTGCCCTGCTTTGCTGAGCTGCTGTTGTCTGGTGTTGGCTCAGCTAGTCTCCCTTCATGGGGTTGAAATGGAATAGCAGTGGGTACACGCAAATTACCATGTGTGGCCAAGCCTCGCGCAAAGTCATAGACACTAACATTAGGAATGTGCTTCCATGAAAACAACAGGTCCGCAAAATCTCTGGGACTTTGGGCTCTCAAATTGAACTTTATACTATACACCACACCATGTGGGCATAGGATAACTGACCAGCCACCTGGAAAAGCCATAATAAAAACATGTAAAATTATCATCTCTCAATTATCATCTCATTAAAGTAATATGCCCACCTGATGCTCCCCAGATTTTCTGGAACATTTTGTCATATGACTGCCTGTTCTGCATCTCTGCTCTTAATCTTGAAACTAGATCCATGCAAGAACCTTTAGAGTCAATATTACAGGCTTTGCATAGATTTCGGACAACACCGACCTGTTAAATACAAATTCCTATTTGGCTATGGCTAGGATGCTATAAGGGATACATTTATTACTATCTTCCACCACACGTTATCTTATCTCAGTCATGTACCGGTAGTTTATTCTCAAACGTATATGGCTAACTATGAATCCCTCTTCTTTGCTAATCTGAGCGCTTTCTGTCTAACAGGACTTGCTGAGACAGCAGTTGATGGAGAGACTTCTTACCAAACTGCAATCTGCCATAAACCAACTACCACTAAATTTGGATTATTTGGAGTTTCTGACACGCCATGAGCTTATTCTGTTTGAATCGTTCTCTGAGCAGATAGGCGGTGTATCAAACATTACAGAAGCACTACAAAACCTCTATGATGATATCAAAAGGGAAATTAATGCCAGATCTATGCCCATTGTTGAACAGGAAACAGAGGTTGGTCCAGGTTCTGGTCACCCCAAAATTATAATAGAGAAAGAAAAACTAAAGAATTTGCTGGACACAAATCTGCCAGTCTCCTGCATTGCAAAATTTTTGTGTGTTTTTAAGGAGAACAATTTACAGAGCTCACGATACACACACAAATGAAACAGGTAGATCCAATAGCAGTATATTTATTGGGGAAATCCGTAATCATACATCCAGTCCAGGCAATAGGTCGTAATCCATAAGGCAAACCAAATACAAGAAAACACACAGGCAACAAAGTGTATCAGAAGTGGCGTGATAAACAACAAGGACTCCGTAACAAACACTAAACAGGCAGGGTATATATAACACAGAACTAACAATGATAATGGGGAACAGCTGAGTGCAATGATGATGGGGAACAGCTGAGTGCAATGATGATGGGGAACAGCTGAGTGCAATGATACAGTGATGGGTACAGACAATGATTGTGGGGAATGCAGTTCATAATGTGGATGACACCGTGGGGAAGAGGACCTCTAGTGGACACCCAGAGAACACAAACCAGACACTGTGACATAACCCCCCCCCTCTACGGAGCGGCTACCAGACGCTCCAAGACATAAAACAAGAAAAAACAAAACAAAAAACAAGACAAGAGTCCAGGCGGGAGGTGAAATGGTGGAGGATCAGGGGGTGGGATGGGAGGCCAGGTCCATGGAGGGGAACAGGAACAGGGGGGAACAGCTTAGCCGGCGGCCAGGGCGAAGCAGACAGTCAATCGGGTGGCCAGGGCAAAGCAGACCGGGCGGTTCGTGGACGAGAGCGAGGTTGCCGGGAGGCCCCCGGTAGCGCGTCATCATCACCGCTTCCCCTGTCCAAGTCAGAAGAGCTGAGCTCGGTGCACTGTGTCACTGCCACATTAAAACACCGTTTGAGCAGCTTCCTAGACAGCATGAGGCAGAAACTGCAATTCTCCGGGTTCTCCAGGGCTTCCCGAGCGTGCTTAGGACCCAAACAGACCACGCAAAGCTGGTGAAGATCCTTCGCTGCGATAAGGGCACCACACGCAGCCGGGAAGGTCCATGATAGGCTATCTCCTGGAGAGGCGGCAGGCTTAGAAAGTGACATGCCAGCGAAGAAATCTGAGAAATCCGTGGCGGGCAGCCGTGAGGAAAAACGGTGAAAATAGCGAGAGCGTGGGCGGCTCCGAGTGCAGAGCAGCAGCAGTTGAAAAAGACGATTGTCACGTCTGGCGGAGGCTGATCTGACCGATATGTCCTCCTGAAGACATGAGGTGAGCAGTGTAAAATCAACCGAGCTGTGAGATGCAGAGATAGCGAGAAGCGAATGTCAACTGAGGAATAGCAGCGCGCCTAACCTTATATGCCCGTAGGTAAGGGGGTGTGGCCTCACCTGCCATTGGCTGCGCACTTCTGTCTGTGTAGCCAGACTTGGTGCAATTGGATGCTTCTGCAGAGGTCAGGTACGGATGTCCTTCCCATAGGTGGATCTCGAACACGAGATGATGAAAGAGAACCACAATGCTTAAACATTAACCTTACATATTTCTTGCAGAAAGTACAGAAAAAGTTAAAGAATTTCATGTTGAAGCACTACTTTTTCTCAAATTTGCATTCTAGGTAGTAGTCCTTTTCTTCTACTTTCCTTTCTTACCAAGGCTAACATTAAAATGAAGCTCGATTTATAGAATACACTATGTATTTCTAATCAACATATGTACAGTATGAGTGAGTCTGTTTGAATACTTCAACCAAAATTGATAGACATGCAAGAGTAAGTTGCAACAGTACATGTGAAATATATGTAGTATTCTAAGATGCAAGGTAACCAAGTTATTTTTTTAAATATATGAACATAATAATTTAGGTACCAAAGCCTGTAGAATGTTCACTAAACAAAACTAAAAGCTCAAGGCCAGCTATTAGGATGTAACTTTATAGCTGCAAGAAGATTAACATTTTTCATGTGGTTTTATTAGATCTTGTACTTGGATGCTGCAAAGCAAATAACAAAGCAAATAACAAATAACAAAGCAAATAACAAATAACAAAGCATCAACTGCATTCTCATTCTTCCTAAGATCAACCCAGCTTCATGGCTTACCATCAAGGTTTTATGCCATGACAAAACACACATCTGGAGAAGTGGCAGTTTTTTATATTTCAGATTTTTTTTATTAACTTATAATTGTATACCAGAAATTATAACTTCATATTCTAAAGTAAAAGTAAACCTTGCTGAATGTCATTTAAATTTGTTTTTTATCTTAGAGTAAGGGGGGGATCAGGGTGTTGAGAACGTGGACATCGCACACTTTATGTTCGCCACACGGGGAACAGGAAGAGCCAGCTTTATCTCGGGAAAGAGTGTCCACAATCAGAGGTAAGTTGTGTTTTCAGTCTTGATATTTTTGACTGCATAAATACTTCTTGCAGTTTAATTGTTTAAATAAAGTACAAATTGCTTTATAAATCCAAGTCAACCAATTAAAATGTCATTCTAGAATCATCCTCTACGGACAGAGGGAGGTCTAAGTCCTGAACAGCTGTGGTATATGGGACATCAACAAGATCTAGACGAAGGGGAGAGTCTTGAGGTACACAAATATAAAAAGGACAGTTCACAAAATGTATATATATATATAAAAAGTTAAGTTGCAAAAATTTGGCAGACAGATATGTCTTGTTTCATTACAAAAATGTCAATTGAACTTTAGAGCATATTTGCCAAAAAAAGACTGTCATTTCTGTGTAAATGCTATGGTTAAATATAGTTTATCTACAAATGCCTTTAAATACACTAAGAAATATATAAAATCCTTGGCAACAGCCATCTGTTCAATTACCAGCAGTTTTTATTTCTAAATTTAATGTTTTCAATGAAAATTTGCACCTTTTTTGTAATTTTTTCCCCAAAAATATTAAATTATTTTAAATAGACAGAAAACATCAGAAAAACGTTTTAAAGTTCAAAGTCTTAATTTATTTGAATTGTTTCTGGCTTTGTAGGAACTTCAAGATCAATGGATTGAATGGGAGAGTGCAATGCTGCAAGGAGACACCAACGGTACAGTTGTGGTTCCCGAAATTGTGTGCCCACTGGATGATGAAGCCCTGGAAGAACTTCAGAGAACTCTTGATCCTATGGAACATTCTCCGTCACATGGTCATGACTTGTACACACAATACTTGCAACTAGTATCCAACCAACAATGACATTTAAACCTGAACTTCTTAGCTGGTTACAATATTGCACTTGGCAAAAACATCCCATTATGTTTACTACTGAACCAGCAAAAAAAAGGCACTTAAGGAGTGGCACCCTTTAACAACTGTTATGAGTTGTTGTTCTATCTAGCTCTAAAAAAAGAAATACTAAAGATGTTATACAATTAGAGGTGGCAAAAGTAAAAGTGCTGAGTTCACCCATTTTTGGAAGTCCCAAAATAAAACCCAAATTAACAGGTAATGGTAGTTTACTTCTACATATTTACCACAATAATTGGTTTACAATTTGTATTAATTTCATGAACTATTTGACCAGTCTTTTGTCTGAATTAGGAACTTCCCAAAACTTGTAAACTCAGCAGCACCCAGAAGAGTACTTTTTACTTTTGCTACCCTCTGTATGTACAATATTCTAATCAAAATCAGGAAACAATGATTGCTTAGTTATTGCTTTGATTTGAGTAGATCTTGTTGTGTTAAACTCTGTGGAATCCACCACCATATTTTACTGCTTTACTCATGATTCTTCTAAAGTCAATGTAAGTGCTAAGATGCTGTACTGGAAAAGTCACAGTCTGAGTGCATGCACTCACAATTGGGTAGCAAACTGAGTGATCTCCTAGTCGTTCCCTGCAGTTGTGGTCAAAGTTGCATGTTATTTTGAAATGTCTCTTTTCATCAGGGAGGATAGGGATGTGGGACTGCCCCGTCATCCACTGGAGCACGTCTGGCACTGCAACAGGCTCTGCGTCACCAGCTGCACTCTCGGTCTCCCCATCTGTGATTGATGTATATTTCAAATAACATGAGAAGCTATTCAAATTTGCAGATAAAATAAATTATTCAAGAATGTGCTCAGTACATTCAAATTGTTGTGTAATTGTGTATGCATACTATAAAGTATATAGTGCCTGAAATTTCAACCTCCTGCAAGAAATCTTGCAGAAAGTTGATGATCTTCCTCTCAGTTCTCTCCTTAGAAGTCCCCTTTTCACTGAAATTGGGCTGGACGCTCATCATTATGAAATCAGCATCAGGCTATAAAGAAACAGTGAATGCATATTTGGTTAAATATAATGAATGCATATTTGGTTGAAATATAGGCTTGTAAAGGTTATACAAAATGGAAATTCCAATATATTACTAGGCAAATGTAAGAAAGGATTAAGTGGCAGTTAAAACTGATTCCTTGATAATGTTCCCAGGAACAAACAGGGAGCGGCAAGCTTCAGGGTTTGTAGCCATCTGGTCCAACAGGCCATACAGTTCCAAGCCCTTTCGAATTTGCTGCAGCATCGGAATTAGTCTTGTAGTTGAATGTAGGACAATTGCTCTTTGGAGAAAAAAAACATGATTTGAAATGTTTACAATTTTAAATGAAAAATATTTTGAAATGTAATATTCATTTAAAACTCTTACCGAATGATGCTTTCTTTGCTGTCCAGGTTGATCTGGCTCGTGTATCCGCAGCTTATAATTTCATCAGTGTTCAACATCAGACACTGAGCATCTGCAGAATCTTCAACCTGAGAAAAAAGAAAATAAGTATTTTTTAAATAAAGCAGCGAATAAAATAAATGTTAAAACTAATCTTCATCTAATTTATATATAACAGAGTGCTCACCCTGCTGATGAGTTGACAGGATTCTAGATCGGCCACATCTTCCTCAGACAGAGAATTTAAGTCCACTTCTCCTGTGCAGAGGAAGCTGTAGCACCACCCTCTCAAAAAAGCAGGAGGTGGGCCACCTTGTGCCAGGCTGACTGCCATTATTTCACCAATAGTTCTGTGTGCAAGATAGAAAACATCTCAGTTATAAAATCCTTACATCCAGTACATGCAGTAATGTAAAAAAAAAAGAAAAAAAAAAGTATGTACAAACCTGAAGTTCTCGTTATCAAGGTCTGTCAAAGATAACTTGGGATTTTAATCCTGGTTTCCAGCTCCTTCAAAGAATCTGTTTTCAATACCTGAAACCGTATCTTAGACAAAACAGCAATACCCAGTTTTAGCTGATTGACTGGTTTTGTTTCATATTAGAACACAACAATTAAATGACCAACTTACCAGTTAAAAACTCTTTCCTAAGGGCTCCTGTATCAATATCTGCCTCTCCTATATACACCACCTAATCACTTGTAAATTACTTGTAACTGAATTTACAAAACATGCATAAAATGTTAGTATATCACTTGCTAATCATTTATGAAGGTTTTGTAAATGATTAGTTCATCATTAACTAACCACTTATAAATGATTTATAACAGAACGTTATTATAACGTGTTAACCATAGTTCCATCCAGCATGTGCAGAACAGTGTTTGGAAAATAATTAAATTATATGTGATTATGAATTACTGCACCATGTGTTGTGTTGAATAATTTGATAGTATGTGATGTCTAGATAAGATGGCTAAAAAACATGAAAACATGGATTGTGTAAATAAATATTTTTTTGTATTTGATATAAACTCACACAAAAGGCATCTAAATAAAACATACCTTATTGATTTAGATACTGGAGTTTGAGCATGGGTACTTGGGCCACTGCTATTTGCTTTAGAAGTCACTATAGATTCAAAGCTGTACATGAAAACAAATGCAGTTTCAAACACCTGTATATGTATACATAGACTTTAACCTGAACCCCCCCCCCCCCCCCCCCCCAAAAAAAAAAAACATGTATTATACAGAGAGCTGAACAAAGCAGATTACCTCTCTCCACAAAGGCTAGCATGGAATGTGATCTCGTCGTCTGGGAATTCTTTGGTGCAAATTGGACAAACCACCTGAAATTTGAAAGAAAGTAGCTCCATGTTACAAGCAACTGAAACAAAGATTGCTGGTGCAAAAGGCAATTAAAGTGATTTAGTTATGGCCTTACCTTGCACTTGTTCTCCACAACCCATAACTCATCAGAGGACTGCAGATTTACAAAACAGTATTTAAAGTAAAGTATTCATAATATTTTTATTTTCATTTACATTAGACAGACAAACTTGCTCTCACCTCTTCACCAGTCTCATCAGAGGTGAGTTTTCCCGTGCATGTCTTCATGTGTACTGCAAGCATATGCAAAGGCATCGTCTCATTACACTGGTAACATGTTGTCTTTGGCATTTTTGAAAAATGCTCTGAGTCAGGAGGCAGAAGAGAGGTGTCTAAAGTCTCCTGGAGTGGTACAATGTAAAAAGTGTCTTTTGCCCCCCGCTGACGCAGCTCGCAGAGCTTTGACAGAATACCCCTCTGCTTCTGGTGGTCAGCTTTCGTCGACCACTGCCACCTTTATTTAGAGAAAGAGAGAGAGAAAAATGCCTTAAAATGATTTGTTTTGTTGAAGAAAAAAATTATAATAATTTTGTCCATCTGTCATCTCTAATGCTTGGCAGCAAGTGATTAATACACCATAAGGGTTTACATGCACCAAAAATAAATAGAAGATTGGCATTTGATTAACAGTAAATATGACAATTCAACAAAACAATCATAGACTTACAGACCATCCCCCACAAAGATCCTCCATTTTTGTAATTGTGTTAGCCAGGTGCTTTGAAATCTTGGTTAATGAGAAAGTAAAATTAAAATAAAGATACCCACAGAAAAATCCTTGACAGTGACAAGACTTAAGTATATTTTACAATAACTATATTTCATTCAAGTCAAAAAGCTGGACTGGGATATGTACCTCTGTGTGGTCACCATCTTCTGGAAGAGACACTGTTTGTCTTCCCATACCCGCCTGGATGAGTTCAAGCTCCTCAGTTGGCAACGGTGTGTGGGATGTATTTTTTGGGAAGAAGATAAAAATTGAGAGCAGTTGTTTGTCTTTACAAGTTGCTTGGTGGCAGTCAAACACCTCTTTTTACCACGACTGAAGTTTGATTTGAAATATCCTGGAAAAGATCTGTGGATCTGTTAAATTATAGCTTTATATTAGTTTATATACAGTAAATATAACAATCAAGCTAATATTCTAAATAGCATATTTTTTACAAGGCAATTGGCCTAGAAATCCAAGGTCATGTCTCAAGGTGAATCATAATGCCTATTTTGAATATACAGTAGACATCCAAGTAATTAAACCAACTGGACGTTACCAAATTGCATTTAACACGTAACAAGATTTGAAAATTGAATATAAGCATATCTACAGTACTGTAGGTGAATAACGAACCTTGTCATTTCTTGCTGCACTGTTACAGGCACATTTCTAGGGACGGGGGCTCTGTCTGTGACGGCCGTGTTGGGCAGTTTGTGGCCATACTGTTTAGTACGGTGGCCGAGAGAGCTCAACGCGCTGCAAATGAAGAAAACACATGCAAACAGAAAAAAACGCATGCAAACAGAAAAAAACACATGCAAATAGAAAAAAACACATGCAAATAGAAAAAAAACACCAGCGAATAAGAAAACATCTTCATCAGTTTTACAACTCACGTGCGTCCCAATACTCACAACACAACCAAATACGGAAACGCGCTGCAATTACAGAAACGCGCTGCAAAAGTTCACAACACAACCAAACAGAAACGCGCTGCAAATAGAACAGAACACAACGGAAATGTTTCCGGGGAACCCAATTAGTGACGGACGGACGGCTCGCAGCTTTACCAGAGAGACGCGGGCTCTGGCTTTACCTATGCCCTACTCTCTTAAAAGGGCAGACGGCAGAGCCCTTGAATTGGGCACTTTGGAGGGAGCGGGGCACTTGTGTGCCATTATGTTGATGAAGGGAGCAACGAAAGACAACGTAATTTCCTCATTATTTTCACCTGGGATGTTCCCATGACAACGCAGCGCGTGTCCATCAGCTGAATAGCTGTTCTTACCAGAAATATAGTATTAATGCTGTTAACATAACTGTTGCAAATAAATATACATTTTATACAACAAAGTTTTTAAAATATGTGTTATATCTTTGTGTGAGTGTCTCAACTTTAAAATTTGCCGTCTCATATTTGGACCTATAGCTACATTCTAACATTTCTTACAAAACTTATTTTAACATAACATGACAAAATGTGTTCAATGTAACTGATGTATAGATTAATGTCTTTTCCTCGTTCTTTTTCTCTATCTTTTTTATTTATTTATTTATTTTAGTCTTCAGCTCATTGTTCTTTTTAGTATTCTTATGACATTGAACATATCGCAAATACATTTTGTATATTGTATACAAAATTGTATGTCATAAACGTGTCATCTTTGTTTGTTTTGCAAAAAAATACAAAATAAATAATAATAATAAAAGTAGACAGCTGTAAGCACGTCCTAGCCGTCCGTCCGTCACTTATTGGGTTCCCCGGAAACATTTCCGTTGTGTTCTGTTCTATTTGCAGCGCGTTTCTGTTTGGTTGTGTTGTGAACTTTTGCAGCGCGTTTCTGTAATTGCAGCGCGTTTCCGTATTTGGTTGTGTTGTGAGTATTGGGATGCACGTGAGTTGTAAAACTGATGAAGATGTTTTCTTATTCGCTGGTGTTTTTTTCTATTTGCATGTGTTTTTTTCTATTTGCATGTGTTTTTTTCTGTTTGCATGTGTTTTCTTCATTTGCAGCGCGTTGAGCTCTCTCGGCCACCGTAGTTTAGCAGCACAGACACCAAATTTCTGTTTGCTGACTCAACTGTACCATGACCCTAAATCATTAAAATTACAATAAATAAGTTACAAGTAATATTCTACAAGAGTTAGCCATGCTTGCTGTCATTAACGCTAGCCGGTAGGTTATTAGCTTATTTACACAGTAAGTTATAAGCTTCAGCTAGCTAGCAAACTTCATTTTTTACGCAACGGTCGGATAATAGCAGGGTTTCATCAAAGGCATAGAAAACCGTAACATCATAAAACTAGAAATTAATAACTCACCTGACGTTGTGGCATATTTTCACCATTTGACTCTGTCATGTTTGATGGTGGCTAGAGTAGACATCTATCCATAAAATCCCTTTTTCGTCTTCTTTGTGCTGCGTGGTGATTGGAGACCAACAGCCAATCACAATTGACCTTTAATTTTCCGATTGGTTGATTTTGTGGCACACTTGTAACACTGTTGCAACACTTGACAGGAGCGCAGAGAATACGTTTGTGAGAGAGCACCTGAGTAAACTGTGTGAGAGGGGTTATTATTGCACGTTAATATGGATAATAGCAAACAAGCAAATACATTTATTGAGCACGGAATCGTTTTTCCTTTGCTCAAATTAATTTTTTTTTTGCGATTGTTAATTTCTGTTCAAAATATAATGTAATGTGCCTGCAAAATATAGTTCTCTGTGCTCAAAATTTACAATTACTCGCTCAGGATTGAGGCACACATAACGCCATAGGTTTCTGCTTCGCGTCTGTGACTACGTAAAACAATTCAATGTAATTGTGCCAAAGATTGTTATTAGGCAATGGTAGGATGATTTTACAGTGAAAAATACCTTATCAGATTGTCCTACCAGTATAATACCCTGGAAACCCAGAGTTCTCGCGACAGCACAAGTTGAATTTGCTCAGCGAGTTTACTCTGGCATCAAGTAATGATGCTCATTAAATATGCCCTTGTATCTGAGCTGCACCAATCACATCGGGTTATCTGATATAGGCGGGCAATGTGAAGTATTGTCTCCTGTAACCACTGTTGTGAGTCCTGTTCATGATCATGTCTTGTTTTGAGTTTTCATGCCACGCCATGTTTTTGTTTCATGTTTGGTTTTGTTTAATAAACTGCACTTGGGTTCTCATCTCTAAACTTGCCTCCAGTGGGATCTTTTACAGCGGCCTATAACTTTAAATCATTAGAAAGGAACACTTAAGTACACTACACTAGAGAAAGATTCATGGATTAGGATATGTTACTTCAAATATTTTCATTCGTTATGAAATGAGATTGGAGTAAAAACATGAAGCCTAATGTCTGGCACGTTTTGCTTTTCAAACGCACAGCGCGAGTGACCCAAACTCACAGCGTGTGCAGAGAACATTTACTGAAGCGATCGAGATGCTCCAAACTATTAAACATTATTGTTACCACACTACAGATATCTACATTTGAGCAGATATCCACAAACACCGTATTTAACAGTAAACACGGATCTAAACATTATAATATTTACCATATTAGAGTAAACACTCATACTAGCCTACTTTTGTCATGCTGTGTTTTATAGAGCACAAAAACATCCTTATGTCATTTATGTATATTTATTTAGCATTTCAAGGTTGCTTACCTGTCTATTACATATTTCAACATGTTTCCAACTATTTCATTAATTTTAGTCTAGCAATAGTTCAACAAGTACAATGTGAAGTTTATGCAACAATATCACACTAACTAATATAAGTGATACATTTCTTATTAGGGGTGTGACGCGCAAGACTAAAATGTGACAAGCTTTCTCGTCAAGTGAAAAGCTGTCTCGCGATATCGTCATGACGGAGCGAGAGGGTGAAATTAGCATAGAATATGCCACTGCTACATTTACATTACATTACGGTATACATTACGGTTTTGGTTCCTTACCACTGTCACCTTTTTTGCCTTTTTTGACCTTTGTGGCTTTTGGCTTGCTTAGTTGGGGACATTAAATTTAAATCAATATTCAACAATAATATTAATCTGCCTGCAGTGACACCATTATATGAGAATTGAACTGAGCTGGACGATGACATCACGGTTTTCTCCAGAGCGGCTTTATATATAAATTAACTAAATTAACAACTTTTTTACAACAAAAATAAAATATCACTGAACTTACTTAAGCTAGTCTCGCGTAGCCAAACCTTCAGACTGACGGCAGAAGGTCTGGACTCAATCGAAACTTTTCTTGGTCAAGGACTGCCCAAGAGGACGTTTGAATGACATGTAACGCAACCAGTCATAGTTCGTTTTGTTCCGTGTCATGTTTAGGGGTTGTTCATTCAAGAGCATTGTGCAAGTTTACTGCAACAATGGACCCGCGAACTTCACATACTTTTGAAAATCCAGCATTTAGTTGATCCTGGTAAGTGCTTATTGTCACAGTTGTAAACACAACAGCTTTCTTCTTCCACAAGGGTTTTTTGGTGTCACGGCATTTGTTTCCACGCAGACCGTTAAAGAACGCGACGCGCGTCTCCCGGACATCCTGTAGAATTCAACAAATCAGATCGCAACTTCGAAAGAGTTTCCAGAAAAGTGTGCCATATGCATCAGATGTACAACCAACGGCCTGTGGGCGTGACGTCTGAGGCTGAGACTAGGGTTAAGCTGGTCTTTGACACTATTTTTTTCTGGAAACAAACTTTGTTGCATTATTTTTCTGTTATCTCTGTAAAGCTGCTTTGAAACAATCTGTATTGTAAAAAGCAATATATTAAATAAATGTGACTTGACTTATTGTTTGCACTTAATAAGATTAAGAGAAAACTGTTGTTTATTTTTGTTATTTATACTGTTTTTATTTCTATGTTAAATTTGTGGAAAGGAGTTCAATCAGGAGGTCACACACAGCCTCAAACAGAAGTTCTGGAAGCTCATAAATCATGTACAATAAGATCTGAAGAGACTCATGTGAAATCATACAGGATAAAAGCCAGTCAGTTGAATTTGTGGCAAAACCTTTTACCGTGCTTGTATATTGTCTTTCATGCATTTGATAATTCATACTCAAAGTAGAACTGGTAAGACATTCATTAGAAGATTATTAGTTAAAACATTTCAAAATGCATGAACTTTGTCATCAAGGATTTCTGTAAAATATTGTGCAAAAATCTTTTTCTTGTGAACCCAATCTCGTATCTCATCTTGTGAGATAAGTGTCTCATCACACCCCTATTTCTTACCTTAAAATCTCTCTTATCTTCAAATCACATTCTTCTTCTGAGGTAAATCCAAGGTAAATTCACAGCGTGTCTTCCAAACTCCATGAAAATTAGAGGATTGGTGAAGTGGTGATGAGGGCGTCCCATGGTCCCTTTAGAGATAATTAACACGCATCTAAAGAACTGGATCTCTTGTTGGTTTCATACAAATTATTTAAACAGAGAATATTTGTTTTCATTTTGAATTATATCATTTAAAGGAAGACACTTAAATGTGTATAAAGATATATTGCTCATGTCTGTGACAAGTATTCACTGAGTTTTGTTTCAGTTTAGAGATCCAGAAAAAAAAAGTTCACGGATACGGAGAGGCAGAAAGCACACCCTGTTTATTTTCTTTATTTTACAAAAGGACAATGGTTTGATTGGAAGTGGACACATACACAAGTAGACATTTTACAGTTTATTTTTTCATATTTCTTTTGTCTGTATGAGCATAAATGATGGAGTATTTTAAGTCTATTTTGCTACTATGTGAAGAAAATCCAGCAAAACGTGCCAATGCTTTTGTCGACTCCTAAGGGTTAAAACATATATTCGAAGGCATTGTCTGTCTAGTAATGTTGTGCAGCAGGTTATAGGACACTAGAGATCCCGAGTACTAGTGTAAAAAGGGAAGAGACGTCATCCAACTTAAAGCCAGTTGTGTGTCGACTTTAGATACTTGGGTGTCGACTGGAGTTGTCGCCCCAGGTAGACCTAAGTCAGGTGCGTAGGGGAAAATCTACCAGAATTTGGCGAGCCAGCCAGGAGTTCTCAGAATCTCGCTCTGTCTGTGGATGGGGACAAGGAACTCATTGTCTTCATTCTGCCAGACTGTAGAACCCTGTGCCACAGAGGGACCATTCCAGACGGGCTATAAAAGGACTTAAGGTAGGACGACTGACTCCATACTTTTCCTTTCAAATGCTTCTAAATTAATTAAAAGGTGAAATTGACTTTTGGATTCTATTAAATAAAATGATTGAAGAGAACTGGGGATCACATGTAAATGATTAAAGGATTTAAATGTTAAATTCAACCAAAGTGTAATTTGAGTATTTTAGTTGTTGTGATTAAGTGCTCCCAAAAACTTGTCAATAAAACTTTGTTCCTGCAAAGAGCAATTTGTCATGTATGTTGGAAGTGCTCAGGGAAGGAAAATATCACGAGATGCTATAATGCTACAACTTAAATTCCAACTTAATTCTGATTGAATGTAAAGAAATATTAAGAGAGAAATGTTGAAAGAGTTGAATAAGATCAATAGATAAATATTATTTAAAAATTTTGAAATTAATTAAAAAAAATGCAGAAATTGTTAAAATTATAAATCATAAATAAAAGGAAAATGCACTCTGTTTTGTATTATTTTAAATGGCAAAAATGGACCATAATTATTGCATAAATATTAATAAGTACCATCAAATCCTCTCAAAATATAAAATAAAAAAAGTTTCATTTTCAGGCGTCCCGTCACTTTTGACCGCAAAGATAACAAGTCTGACTCCCAAATGAGGAGCACCAGAGGGTTAAGTTGTAGGTTTATTTTTTTATGATGTGATTTTTGCAGTTCTCTGAGTGTTCAAATTTCAGACAGCTGCCTTGACAAATGGGAGCAAAAAAACTGATGTCTGTTCAATGAGATGACTGGTTAGTTACCTCCTCACCTGCTGTGTCATCCTCCTCCGACACCGGCGGCCGCTCTCTCTTCTCCCATACCCCTGGTCTTGAAGTGGGAAGGGTGAAATTGTTCCACTCAAAAAATGCTGGAACAGCTCCCCTGATTAATAACTGTCTCCCTAGCTCACGAACATCCTCCTTTTCAAAATGCCGGCTATATACTCATGTATGGGGACTTACTGTGAAGTTGTCCCTCCGGATAACGACAAGCCATTTTCGCCTGATTTCTGCGTCAGATGGAAATGTGTAAAAACGAAGTACTCTGTTGTACTTACTCAAGGCTTGACACAGAGCAACACAACAATGCTCAGCTGTAGTGCTGGTGTCAGATTACCGCAAACTTCTACACCAACAAATATTCAAATTTAACCTATCTGGGGATAATAACAGCCTGGACATCCTAATCCAGCTATAATAGGTAATTTAGGTTTTAATGATGCACATAACCCCATCATTAGCAAGTCAGCTAAAAACATACTTTATAATGGAAGCACACATGCACCAAGGGGCGGAGCTAGCAATGATGCACACCCAGGTAGCATAATTGCAGTCTTTTAATAGACAGGAATCAGGTACTGATAGGCTGTCACACCACTATGACTAATATGGCCAGCTTTACCACCCCTCATAACCACCTGAGCTCCACCTGCTTCCCCTTTCATTCTGGGAAACAGTATCAGCAGTTACTTTTATGACATCTTACTTGCATAGGCTTATCTCAAGAGAGTGAACTGAACAACAGAGCAAAGTGCGGAAAACCAACTGAAGAGAAGATTTCTTTCCGGTAAGACAACAAATTATATACTTACACTTACTATCTGACTATCGTTATACAGATGCTTTTCTTTGCATTATATCTGCATTTTATTTATATATGTATTTATTTTATTAATAAATGAATTTCTTCTATATTGGTTGGTAGGGCACTTTTGTAGTGTCTTTGGAAAAGAGCATTCTGCTAAATGCCTTAAATGTAAATGATGTGGATAAATTTAAACATGAGCTGTTTGTTATATAGTACATTCTCTGTTATTACAGTCTAATTCTAGTTGATGCCAATAATTTAACCAATGGAAATAACTACTATTGACACAATTGCATTCAAAAGTTTTTCAACAACATGAAGACCACGTTTATAATAATAAATATTGTAAGGCCCAGCCAAATGGCCCAACAGCAGTAATCAGTAGAGCGGGTATTGGATACCTGCACATTTGGTCTTTTCAGTGTGGCAAAGTAGTTTAATTCCAATAAAAATTTAAAAATAAAACACTTATCTGACTTGATTATTCTATTTAACTCTTTACTTGTTCATTTGGATACCAATGTCGCCGTTTAATGTGGATCCCACAAGTGCCGCTCCCATGTATGCTCTCTCTAAAAGTATTTTATTTAGACCCCTTATATCTGTATAAACTCCTCTGTCAGACGTCATGACCACTACTACAGATATAAGCCGACCAACATTACTTTCTCTGATGGTAGCTTTGGTTTGGTCATGCCATGGTTTTCCATGTACACTTAGCTAGAGTAACATTACATTAACCCTCTGGGGACCAAGGTGTTTTTGGGGCCCTTGAGATGTTCTGACATGCCTTGACATTTGTGCTTTTTTCAGTTATTTATAAACATGTTAATGGCAAAGGTGTAAATTCACTCTATATAGCACAAACAGGGCTACCATAATATGCGAGCAACGTGTATGTAGATGTTTGTATTTTTAAGAGAATAATGTTTATGCGTGGTTATTGGAAAAAATTTAAATGAAAGTTGCTGAATTAAGACCACAAAACACATATTAAATATGTGTCCACAAGACTTTTGACTAATGGATGTTGTCCCTTTGAGTTCTAGCTTCAAAATTATGTGAAAATAGTCTTGCTTTATCGTTCACAAAAAAAAAATACATTGATTTAAATGGTGTAAAACAGGTTTTGCTTGGAAAGCCAATATGCGAGGGGGAGGAGTAGTTTACACCTTAGATTACAATGTCCCACCCACTGTGCATAATGACTCTGCATATTTAGCCATTCATTTAGGTGTGACACTGACTGAGCCACAATGCAAGGACAAAAGATGTATTTAGAAGACTTATATTGACCATTTAAGATTTCGCTTACATCTCTCTTGTAAATAAGTTTTGCTATTTTATTAAAAATGTTACAATTACAACAATAATTACAATTTCAACAATATTTCAAGTGTACTCTTTCTTTGTAAAAAAGAAAAAGAAAAAAGATTATAGGCCTACATTTTATCATATGTATTCATTAGTTTGAATATAGCCAACATTGGAACATCTAACATCTTAGTCTATGACTTTATTTTTGACAAATATATATATAACGTTAGATATGAGCAGAAATTGCTAAACAAAAGCTTATTTGATGTGGCAGTATATTCTACAGTAGCCTAAAAACTGTACCCAAATCTAGTCAACAAGTGACTGACTGTAACGTTGTTTTTATGAAATATTAGGGTATATAAATGCTAATTTGCAGTTTAATACGTTGCTTATACAAATACATTTTATTTCAATATTCCAGTCGATTTTTACTCATCTCAGTAGGCTATAGCAAAGCAGTTTATTCTTTCACACACAGACGCGCGATTTATATTTAGGCTAAACAGTCTTTACAAATATGTACCCTTCATTCATCTCACAGAAAGGCGAGTCATATTATAGAAATGCGATTCATCTTTTTGCGGTTTGCATAGGCCTACACTAACGTTATTCTATAACGTTATTCCACACTTGAGAAAAGAAAACAGCCTACCTCACTCCTCAGCGGGATCTGCTTCTCATATCAGGAGATATTGCTCCTCATATCAGCACTGTTCTGAGGAATCTTTTCTCCATAAGGTAGGCTATATTATGCCTCACTCGATCGCGACGCGCTTTGTTTACAGCTGATGTGGGCGTTTCACAGATCTTCAATAGTTCTCAGAATTTGCGTTTGAATAGCACGCGCTCTCCGGGGAGTGGTCACATTACTGTGAATTAGCTCGTAATGAGCTCGACTGGAGTCGCTCTCTTTTTATACAGATTACAGAAGCTGAGAATATTTGTTTTTTATATAAGTTACTTCATTTAACAGATGCGATCTCAAGCTTTATGCCCGTGGGTCTGTTTGCCTGTTTGGCTGAATTTTCGCAGAGTTATAGATCATTTTCGAACGCGTTTCAAATGGGAGTTTACTGACAGAGAGAAGGCAGAAATCGCATCATGTTACTTTTTCTTTATTTGTCAAAAAGCAAAACACTTTATTTTTATTGTGAGTATACAGAAAAAAAATAGAAACTGAACAGGATCGATTGATGTATTACATGAAAATGAAAGATCAAAATTAACAGAGCATTTAGTGTTCATTTTCATTGCTAAAAAAAAAAAACGAGCAAAACGCGCGGGCGCGTTTTTGGTCCCCAGAGGGTTAAACAGAGGTAAGACTCACCCTATTTAGGTTGGTCGAGCAACATTTTGTTACCCTAAACGGAAATTCGCTTTATTAGCCTTTACAGTCCAAGTACACTTGAATTAGTGCCAAGTGTTAGCTGGATCTCTGAAATCTCAGTTGGTGTGCCCTATGCTCCACTCAAAACAGGACTTAAGTCCGTTACTAACCTGATGCAGATTTGCGGTAACAATGGATACAACGTAATCTACTAGAGTTTCAATTTCAAGTAAGTCAGGTATTAATAATCAGGTAAATGTTTCATGCCGATTACCAATCAATTCGAAGATGGTCAATACAAAACATCAAATGCTCAGAAATAAAGAGTAACAGATGCATACCTGACCTCTGAAAAATATATAATGTCTGGATGACACTCAGCATGGTCTGAGGTTCTTTTTGTCTTACATTATTATGAATACTGGAAAGTTTGTTTATAGAAAATCTATTTTATAATCTAGTCTTGATTTACAATGATTTTGTACAGGTCAATTTCAGATTCAGATAGAAGAATGTCTCACACTGTCATACCCGTGAACTCTTCGACGGTTGTCATCCAGTTTCAACCACCAACACAAACACCAGCAACTGGAACTGGGACAAATGTTCCTGTGACTGTTTATGGACAACAGCTAGCAGGAGTTTCACCTCTTCATGGACTTCAGCCTTTTCTAAAAGGCCAACCAAAAGCCCTTGGGGTGAGAAATTGTTCATAAACCCAAATAATTGATTTTTGTGTATATGTGTGAGGTAAGGAAATTACATAAATTCTAAAAAGGGAGTTGTACACGCATGAACAAAGCATTTTTTATTGAAGAATGACAATGCCTTGGTAATGTAGGAAAGACAGCAATAGAAGACAAGGTTTATCATTTACAGTGTAAAATCATAAAAAAAAATTATAGTGTATCAGTCACAGAGAAGAATGTTTTAGGAGTTGCAAACTATCAAGTCCATACTATGGCTGTTATAAATGTATTTTCTACATTTTATATTGTTCCCCCAAATGTAATATGGTTTCACTTCATAAAAGACTCTCTTATCCTTCACAGACTGTCCAGATAATGATTGGTCTGTTGACTTTCCTGTTGGGAATCGTGTCTTCAATTCATGCAGAATCCATCTTTGTCTTTAGTGGTGTTCCTTACTGGGGATCTCTCATCGTAAGAAACAGTTAAACAATTAAGTGTTGTGTCTTTTATAACACAAGTCACAAATTCCAGCAGAAGCCTTGATTTTTGTCTTTCTCTCTGCTCTCAGTACATCATAGCAGGCTCACTCTGCATTGCTACAGAAAACAAACCGAATTCACCTTGTTTGGTATGTACACAACACTTGTTATTATTCAGGGTTTAAGCACCAGAGGTACTGGAACCCTATTGTGTTCATAGTAATTTTCTGTACTGATTTCATCTTCCTTAATTTTCTGCCAAAAAAGTGTATAGGCATCACCGTAATTCATAGAGACCCCAAACTTGTCAGTGTCACGATCCCATCGATGTGCCTTGTGTTTTGTATGTAGGCCTACTTATGTCAAAGTATATAGTTTTATCCCATTTTTATCTGTGCAAAAGCCAAAATAGATGAGAAACACAAGACGTGAATGGCAAACAAGACACACCTGGGAACAACCAGAAACTAATCAGGGTAACGAACAAGGCAACAAGGGAAACAGGAACAAAACACAGAAACAAATGGGTACAGAGACATTTCAAGAGAAAAATCCATACAAAACAAAAGGCACCCCACCAGGATCGTGACAGTCAGGGAGGTCTCAAGTGTGCGCATCTACTCAGGTGCATAGACACACATCTGTCTAACACTAGGTGGCACAATAAAAATTATTTAAATTTTCTGAGGGGAAAAAAACTTTTTCAAACTCCACCTAGGATGTTGATCTAATCTTCACTAAATTTTTATTTATCAAAACGTGACAATATAAGTGAATTATACTGTCTGGCAATGTTCATTTTTCACAAATGTATCCTTATCTCCAAACTTAATGAAATTTAATAGACATAGGCCTGGTTTCAAAGACAGGTCTTAAATTAAAGCCAGGATTAGGCTTTAGTTCAATTAGGACATTTAAAGGTGGGGTATGTGATTCTCTTTTTTTGTCCATTTTTTCAAAATCACTTGAAATCCTATTCCTATCCTAACCCACTTACAGCCACTGAGTTAGAAGCACTGAAATGAAAATTAAGCAATTTAATCATCTGTGGAATGGGCAGGACTCGAAAAACTCCAGCCAATCATTTCCAAGACCACCTAGAATCATTGGACAGTAAGTTCGTCAATCAAACGTACCATACCCCCCTCAACCCATACCCCTCGCACACACACACACACACACACACACACACACACACACACACACACACACACACACACACACACACACACACACACACACACACACATGTCTGGTGCACTATCTTTGTGAGGACTCTCCATAGACGTAATGGTTTTTACACTGTACAAACTGTATATTCTATCCCCTTACACTGCCCCTATCCCTAAACCTACCCATCACAGGAGACATTCTGCATTTTTACATTTTCAAAAAAACTAATTCTGTATGATTTATAAGCTTTTGTACCCATGGGGACCTCAATTTAGGTCCCCACGGTGACACGAGTCCCCATGAGTCTGTGTGCATTCAGGTTTAAGTCCCCACCGGTGTAGAAAAAATTGTCCACACACACACACACACACACACACACACACACACACACACACACACACACCACACACACACACACACACATGGGTGGAGTCAGGGCCAGCGTTGGAGGAAAGAAGGTAGGACCATTTGAGTTGTGTATTTTCAAAATCTGCTGGCCGTTTTGCAAATCCCATACCCTACCTTTAAGAAGCTTTTATAAATGTGCCTTAAAAAGCATTACTGATGTGCACCTTGAGACAAAATAATGGCACTGACATATATAAGATATGTCAGTGCAAGTTGCTTTCAGTTAAAACAGCTCAAACATGCATTTTAGTCTGGGACTAGACTTAAAGGAATAGTTCACTTTAAAATGAAAATTATGTCATCATCAGTGTTGGGGCTAGTTACTCAAAAAAGTAATATATTACATATTACTCTCAAAAATAGTAATGCCTTACATTACTTTATTACTCCCTGGAGAAAGTAACTAGTTATATTACTAGTTACATTTTTTTTCTTAATTACTCTATAATTGCCTGAGATGCATCAGATGGATGGAGAACATACAAAGGAGGAGTGTTCTTTAGGGTCTTTATTACGCCAACAACAGACTGGCACTGTCTAGCACAAATAACTACAAACAACTGTACTTGTACTTGCCGTTGTTGACGCTTCCATTTTTCCCCATCTGTCCCAATAATATCTGTCTGCAGAGCCGCAGAGCCACAGTTTCACCACAGCAGTTTTACCCGCGCATGCGCAGTTTCAGGTTGTAATTCAAGCCCTATAAATAGTCATTTATATGCAAAATTGTCTATAAAACACAACCGGTCTTCCGACCTTTTACTATATGCGCGAGGGAGAGAAAGAGCAATACAGCGCTCGTGTTGTTTGAAGGCGGTGAGAGTGAATGGGCTGCGCGCGCGAGTCCGGGGCGCTATATTTTTTTTCCCAGGATGGTAGGGGAAGACTCAGTCATCCCTGATTGGCCTTAACTGCCGCGTGTCGACCAATCGGTGATGGTAAATGATACCTCGTGCCAAACCCAGACCAATCACTGTTCCATTCACGCCCTCCTCCCCTTCCCTTCTGTTTTCTGTGTTGTGTGCCTTGTGTGTGATGAAGGTGCTACTGGCAAATGTAACGCAAGTAACTAGCTCGGGAAAACTGTAATAATATTTCCATTTTCAGACGAGTAATGCCTTACACTACCAGTTACTGAAAAAAGTAATATTATTACAGTAACGCGTTACTTTGTAACGCGTTACACCCAACACTGGTCATCATATACTCACCTTCATGTTGTTTCAAATAAAGAAGAATTTCAGTTATAGCCCCTCCTATGACACAGTTTGGTGTGAATTCTCAAATGTCATGTAGTCAGTTTCACAGACAAGGCTTAAAGGAATAGTTCACTTTAAAATGAAAATTCTGTCATCATATACTCACCCTCATGTTGTTTCAAACCTGTATGAATTTCTTTCTTCTGCTGAACAGAAAGGAAGATATTTAGAAGAATGTCGGTAACCAGACAGTTTCTGGGTCCCATTGACTTCCATAGTCAATTTTTTTCCTACTATGGAATTCACACCAAACTGTGTCATAGTGGCACCTATAGGAGGGGCTATAACTGAAATTATTCTTTATTGTTATTAGGATTAACCAGGGGCGTAGCCAGAATTTTATTTTTGGGGGGGCCCAACTTAAAATGAGGGGGCAACTAATATACAGTATATATATACAGTATAGCCTATATATATATATATATATATATATATATATATATATATATATATATATATATATATATATATACAGTATAGCCTATATATATATATATATATATATATATATATATATATATATATATAGCCTAGGCTATAGCAGCCTACGACATAGCTCGGCTATTATTATCTTTTACATGAAGTAGGCCTACAAGGGCGATTATAAAAAGTGTCAATGTCATCTTACTCCGCAAATAAGAGTTTGGTTCCAAAACGCGATAAACGTTAAATATGTAGGCTATATATATTTTTTTAGTTCCCCCAAAAATCTGTATTGTAGGCTATCTGGTCGGTGTTGAAAAGTCCATTTTTAATTTTACATAAAATGCGATATCCGCGCAGTCAGCGCACCATTCCACGCTTTCTAAACCGCAACGGCGTCGCTTTGAATAAACCCGGCATCCTAGTTTTCCTTCTACTTTGTGATCCACAAAAAAATACAAAAAAAAATAATAATCATCATGTTGACGGCATTGGTGACCCTGTGGTGGGGAAGAAACGTAAGCCATTGAAATCTAATCATTTAGGCTACTTGAGGAGATTAAGAAGATGACTGAGGGAGGAGGAAAAATCTCGACTGTTGCTTGTTCTCACACGACAGCATCAAACTTCTGTCACGCTGACACTTTAACCCCAGGGGATCTTTTGAAAAACTTTCAATTGTTTTACTCAAAGTCAACGAAAACCGAGCAGGACCAAGCCATTTTACAGCTGATCGCCGTAAAAAAAAGTTCAGGAGGTATTTCTTAGCGATGGTGATTTTAATGTCGGCTATTTTTAGTCCAGTGCATGTAAGTTATATAAGATTAGTATTGACCAAGTTCAGAGGCTGTCATATGTGGATCAACTTACTTTGTTGTGTATTTCAACAGTTAAAATATGAAAAATAACTTTTATATTGATTCAATGGATTAATTGCATTTTGGGGAAAAAGTGTCATGAATTTATTGCATTTTGGGGGGAAACTAATCCTTTTTTATAATAAATATTTGAAAATCAAAATATGGATTTGAAATTGTTATGTTATTATAACCTAAATATGCTATGTGAAAGTTTGAAACAAAAAATAGTGGTTTTAATCTTTCCACTCTCTTGGTAAAGAAAACACATTATTACTCAAAATTAATCATAATGAATTTATCGCGTTTTGAAACCAAACTCTTCATATACAACAGATATAGGCTATACAGGAAATGTGGTCATTCACTGGTTGTTAAGGCGGTTCATCAATTTCAAACAAGTCATTGCGCATTGTGCCGATCTGAGTCGAAGTCTCACCGCTATTCCTGTGATGAAATATACGTTTCTGTCTCCTAGCCGCTTCACTCGCTGTCGACTTGTAGTAAGCTGAAGCAAACTCATATGTAGATGGCTTATTTTCTCCTTCTCGCTCATCTTTTCGTGCGTAATATTGTACTTTGCACAACGCTGCCATTCACCGCATGAACTCTCACGCGAAGATGACAGCGTAGGTAATGCACAACAAGTCAAATCAAGTTTGAAAACAGCCGCATTTTACCGCGCAGTATTTTGACCGGTCAATCTATCAGGTAGACTAACACATCAATAATTTCTTATTTTTATTATTTTATTTTAAGCCATCAGAAATCTGAGGGGGCCGGACATATAAATGAGGGGGCCTAGGCCCACCCAGGCCCCCTCGTGGTTACGCCACTGGGATTAACCCCTTGAGATGTACCATCTCGTTTTCAAGAGGGTCCTAGCAAACAACATTTACATAATCAGAAAATAACAAAAACAAAACAAAATTACAATTAATTTTCAAACACCCAGTTATCAGAATATAAAATACACAACAAAATATACTGACCAGAAAATACAATTGTAAAAAAAAAAAGAAGACACATGCATGCATACATGCATATACACATGTGTATATCATATGTGGACGTCAGCATGTCTTGCTGCTGTGTGGTTTGCGTCTGTAAGCTGTTCCGCATTGCTTTCCATTTTGAATCTCTATTCACTATCATTCCTTGTTGTTTATATTGCTAAATATACCGTACTCATCAACCAGATATCTGATATTATCTCATTTTATCTGTCACATTGATCTGACTCAGCTAGCTTTAATCTAAATCTCCATCGTTTGCAAAATGCGCTAGCCTTCCACCAGCCTATTAATCTGCCATCCGTGTTTGCCCTCTTTTTGTCTCGCGCGCTTGCACCTTTTCAAGTCCATCAAACAACTGTGGTGAGTAGGATCAGTCAACAGAATCGGTGAGTCATGTCTTCTCCTATTGTGTCACTTGCACTTCATGTCATATGTATAGCATAGCCTTCCCTGTCAGCAATGAGGGATTTAAATGTGATAAATGCAGGGAAGATAATTAGGCTGACAGAGAAGATTTCAGAACTAAAGACACTCATCCAAACTTTAATCAAGGTTAATTGTAAGAGTGCAAGGGCTTTAGATACTGCTTTGGATGCAACTAGCTTAGTAAACTCTGTACGTTGTTCGGTACTGGCTGTAGAGCCCGTGCAGCAGGGCAACTGGGTGACCGTGAGACGCTGTAGTCGTGGGACAAAACACCGCTCTTCCATTCCAATAACAACATTAAACAGATTCTCTCCACTCAGTGAATCCACTGAGAATCCTGTTGAATATGCCCTAGTTATTGGCGATTCTATTATATGGAACGTGAAAATTGAGACACCAGCCACCATAGTCACATGTTTGCTGGGAGCCAGAGCGCCTGACATCAAAGCAAATTTAAAAGTGCTGGCTAATGTTAATCATAAATTCTCTAAGATTATTATTCACGTCGACACTAATGATGTTCGACTTCACCTGTCGGAGATCACTAAAATTAACATTAAAGAGGTGTGTGAACTCGCAAGTACAATGTCAGGCACTGTAATTTGCTCTGGCCCCCTTCCTGTTCGGTGGAGTGATGAGATACTTAGTAGATTGTCCTCACTCATTGGCTGGCTGTCTAAGTGGTGTCCTCAAAATAATATATGGTTTATAGATATTTGGAAAAGTTTTTGGGGCAGACCTGACCTGTTGAAAAGAGATGGTATCCATCCCTCCTGGGATGGTGCTGCTCTTCACTCTAGTAATATGGCACATAGTCTTAGAGCTCAAACATGACAATCTGGGGCTCAGGTCAGGAAGCAGACAAAAACTGACCGTCTGCTAGCTGTCTCACTGTCTGTTCCCCGAACTAGGAAATACAAAAAAACTCCCAAATCCGTTTAAGAGTAAAAATTTGATTGAAGTAAAACAAATAATAAACAAATAATACAGATGAACAAATGATAAAGCTTGGTAAAAAAGCTTTTATGTTTACATCTCTTTCAATAGCCGGTATAAGGTCTAACATACATGTTGTTGATTTAGATGATTTAACGAGTTTAGACAATTCTTCCTCTCCTATAGCAATGAATGCCAGCTCTGAATTGCGGTGCAAACTCATCTTGTGACAAAATGCATTCACTTCCATATTTGACAATCGGAATATATCATATAATTAATGATATAGTTTACAAGATTGTGAATATTTTGAATAAAAAATAAAATGAAAAATACACAATATCTATATATCTGTCAGCTGCGTTACGCATCTCCAAGGAATAAATTCTAAAACAATGTTGTAAAATAAGGTCGCCTTAAAAAAATCATGCTGGGTGCTCAGCTAGAATATAGGCTAGTGCCTCCAGATTATATTGGCTACATTAGAATATATATTTAGTTTGCTATTTGGCGCTAAGAGATCACATTATCGGGAAATCCAGCCCTGATTGCTAAATGATGTGCAGAGAGTGAAAGGCGGCTAAATAATTATAATCGCGTTGTGCTCATTTCATTCATAGAGTGCACACTCATTTGTGTCATAAAGAACCAGGCTTAAAGGGGTCATATAATGCCATTTTTGTACAAGCTAATATGATTCCTTAGGGTCTAAATTAAAAGTTTGTAACATACTTTAATTAAAAATTCTTAGTATTGTAAGAAAACACTCATTTTACCTGGTCAAAAACAGCTCTGTTTTCAGCACGCCGTTTAAGTGCACACGTCTTTAAATGATAATGAGCTTTGCTCACCCCGCCCCACTGTTCTGTGCGTACACCGTTTGTAACACAATAAGTCAAGTCAAGTCAACTTTATTTATATAGCGCTTTTCACAATACAGATTGTATCAAAGCAGCTTCACAGTATTAAATAAAATAGTACATCAGTGTTTGTTTCTAGTGTAAAACGTCCACGTTTGATAATGCTGATCAATAGTATTGTTGATTGATTATTTAAATGAAGTATCCCCAACTGAGCAAGCCAAAGGCAACAGTGGCAAGGAACCAAAAAACTCCATCAGGTGACCTAATGGAGAAAAAAAAAACTTGGGATAACCCAGGCTCATTCGGGGGCCAGTTCTCCTCTGGTGTTTATGAACTAAAGACCGGATTTAACTGTAAGATTAAAAATATTATATGAATGCCTGGCTGAAGAGATGTGTCTTTAATTTAGTTTTAAACTGGGAGAGCGAATCTGAGCAACAAACAGTATCAGGAAGACTATTCCAGAGTTTTGGAGCTAAATGTGGAAATGATCTCCCTCCTTTGGTTGATCTGGATATCCTAGGTATGACCAAAAGCCTCGAATTTAGTGATCTTAAAGAGCGCAATGGATTATAGGGCGATAGAAGATCCGTTAAATAAACTGAAGCTAAGCCGTTTGGGGCTTTATAAGTCAGTAGCAATACCTTGTAATTAATACGGAACTTTATAGGTAGCCAATGCAGTGATGATAAAATTGGTGTTATATGGTCAAATTTTCTTGATCTAGTAAGAACTCTAGCGGCGGCATTTTGGACTAACTGTAGCTTGTTTATTGAGGATGCAGGACAACCATCTAATAAAGCATTACAGTAATCTAGTCTCTAGGTCATGAAACTAATTCCATGTTTCCTTATAATATTTCCAAGTGGCGGCATATATATTGAGAATAATAGAGGGCCCAACACAGATCCTTGCGGCACTCCATAGTTTACTGGAGTTATGATCGATTTTTCTCCATTTAAATAGACAAAATGGTAGCGGTCAGATAAGTATGATCTGAACCAGCTTAATGCTTGTCCTTGAACACCAGTATAATTTTGTAGTCAATCTAAGAGTATTGTGTGATCTATAGTATCGAACGCAGCACTAAGATCAAGTAAAACTAGTATTGAGATACAGCCTTGGTCAGAAGCTAAGAGTAAATCATTTGTGATTTTAACGAGCGCAGTTTCAGTGCTATGGTGCCGCCTGAAACCAGACTGAAACTTTTCATAGATGTCATTTTCTTGTAAGAAAGAGCCTAGTTGGGCAGACACAACTTTTTCTAGTATTTTAGACATAAAAGAAGGATTTGAAATGGGTCTATAATTTGCTAGGTTATTTGGGTCTAATTGTGGTTTCTTAATGAGTGGTTTTATAACTGCCAGTTTAAAAACCATTGGAACATAACGTAAAGATAAAGATGAGTTAATAATATTGAGGAGAGGCTCTTCCACTATAGGTAACACTTCTTTCAGTAGTTTAGTTGGTATGGGATCTAATAAACATGTTGTTGTTTTAGAGGAAGTGATTTGTTCTATAGTTGTAAAGCACTGTAATTGTTCTTGCGGGGTGATAATAGAGGCTGAGTTATAAGGCGCGATTGAGGATTGAATGTTTACAATTGTGGTTCTGATGTTTTCTATTTTCTCAGTGAAAAAATTCATGAAATCATTACTACTAAACTGTAACGGAATATTTTGTTCAGGTGACGCTTGTTTATTTGTTAGTCTAGCCACGGTGTTAAATAAAAACCTAGGATTGTTTTGGTTATTTTCTATTAGTTTGCAGAGATGCTCAGCCCTGGCTACTTTTAGGGCCTTTTTATAACGTGACGTACTGTCTTTCCACGCGATTCTAAAAACCTCTAAATTAGTTTGTTTCCATTTACACTCTAAATTACGGGTTTCTCTCTTTAGAACACGCGTAGTATTGTTGTACCATGGTGCTTTAATTTTCTCTCTGACCTTTTTTAGTCTAATAGGTGCAACAATATCCAATTTTCCAGAGAGAATGGTGTTCATAGTGCTAGTTAGTTCCTCTAGTTCATCTGTTTGTTTGGGTTCACTGAGCAGCTGAGACAGATCCGATAAGCAATTTGAAAAATTATCTATGGTGGATGGAAGGATTGTTCTGCCTAATCGATAACGCGGCGCAGCATGATATATTACAGGGGTACGTAATAGGCAAGTTACCATGTAATGTTCAGTTACATCATCACTTTGTGGAATGATATCTATATCGGTTGGATCGGTTCCATGTGATATAATTAAATCGAGTGTATGATTAAAACGATGAGTTGGTCCGTTAACGTTTTGCTTAACCCCAAAGGAGTTTAATAAATCTATAAACGCAGCCCCTAACGCATCATTTTGATCATCTACGTGTATGTTAAAATCTCCAACAATTAATGCTTTATCGACATTGACCAATAGGTCTGAGAGAAAATCTGCAAATTCTTTTAGGAAATCAGCGTAAGGCAGATAACACAATAACCATAACGCATGTTCATTATAAACGTGGGATTATGAATTATATTGAGAACATCGTACATAGAAAACATGCCGTAATGTACCCTGAGTGTAAAAATAGCTGCATTCATCGCGAAGCATGCAAGCGATTTGCAAAGAGTAATATAAATATTAATATAAAGGTTAATAAAACGTTACACTCACTTCAGTTCTTCTGGAGGTGCAGCAGGAACACGAATAGTTGGTCTTTAAAAAACGGTTCGGATTTAGCAACATCAACATGACTGCTGTGTTCCTTATTGCACACAGGAACAGAACACCACCATTCTGCTCATAGACAGTGCTCAAGCCTATCAACAATGACGTGTGGACTATGATTGACAGCTCGCTCACGAGCGAGGGCAGGTCTGTGTTGAAACGCTGCTGTCAATCAACAATCGTGGGAGGGGCGTCCGACCGTGTGACGTCACTAGGTCGAACGGCTTGATTTTTAGACGGGGGGAAAACATATAAGGAGATTAAAAAAAAACACTGGATGGATTTTTATCATTTTATGATGGTTGTGTACAGGCACTGCCAACACATATTTCAGTACAATCAACTTGTAAAAGTGCACGTACCATTATATGACCCCTTTAAAACGTTTAAACAGACATCTCAGCTAATAAAAAATATGGGACTGTTACGTAACTGCAACGTAATCTGATGACCAAACTGTCGTCGTGGTGACGTAACTAGTTACTTATGGCAACCGGAAAAGGGAAATTCCTGGATCAATTGCCACAACGTAACTTTGTAACGTTGCCAGTTAGTGCAACATCATGGATCAATAGTTGTGTTTGCAATCAGTTGGTACTTTTTATTATTATTTATTAATACTTCTATGGGCGAACATTCAGTAAAAAAAACTATGTCCAAGTAGTAGTAAGTTCAAGTCTATTTCAACAGTTGTGAATGATGAATTCAGACTTAAAATTACTTGTTAATTTATTTTAAACAACACACAAAAACAATAAAATACACAGAAATTATTAATAAAACAGCATTACTGCAAAACATGAACAAAAGCATTCAAGACATTCTGTACTGAGTATCATTATATAACCTATATTGATATGCTATGTTAGCTTAACATTTGCTAGCAGAAATTTAGGAAAATACCAAGTAGTCACTCACAGAGGCATAAATATTAACATAAGTACTTAAAGTAGACTGTTGGTAATGTTACTTAACCAATCTGAGCAGTTGTTGAACTTTTTTGATATAACTGAGGACTGACGAGAAACAGAGAAATGTCAACGCTGTCCTCTCCAGCAGCTGTAACCATGGCAACTCAACTCTCAGCCACCAGCATTATACATAACAATAAAAAAAGGTTTGCTCTTTCCAGAGTTCAAGTACATACTTAATTTTATACATTTTTAGAAAAATTTGTTGTAAAGTGTAAGACTCCAGAAAAACTAATTCCTTCATCAGAATGTGCGTGCACTGCATTTCACGTCACTTTACCATAGAGTACAATGTACAAAAAAAACATATATAGTATAAAGAGCAAATTATAATCATCATACTTGATGAAATTTTAGTTTTTATCTTAAGAGTACTTATCTATTGGGATGTTTAATTACATATTTTAATTAGCAAATACTGCAATCATCAGAGGCTATATTTATTTATTTGATTGGGACAGTGCATATTAGTGAACAAACATGGAATACATGCATGTAAACATGCCGGATTGTAGCCAAAGGCTAGTTTCCATCCGTAGTCCTACAGGCTAATATCACACAGGTCACAAAACATTGCAGAATAAAATTTACATCTACAGTAAGTACATAGTTTATCAATAAATTATCAAAAGTCCTATAAACAATATTCACATAAGACTTAAAAATTCATTCAGCTTCACAAACACTCATCCATGTACACATTACAAAATAAAGAAATTTAGAATAATATACAAAATACCCACTAATGTGTGCAACTTTAGTTTGCCCATAACCATTTTTTCAACTGGACTTTAAACAAGCTATATGTAGGGCATTCTCTCAGTGTTAGAGGAAGACTATTCCACAGGTTCCCACCTCGGACAGACAGGACCGTCTGACCGAAGGTGGTGCGCCTGTGGAGTATTATCAAGTCTCCTCTGGTGGAGGCTCGCGTGGTCCTCTGCGAATTTTCATTAGATTTAATAAAGTCCTTCAGTGGTGGAGGAGCGAGGGAGTATAATACCTTGTATATCAGACAGGCCATTTTCAAATTGATCATATTTTGAAAATCCAATAGTCTATGTTTTTTTAGAACATGACAGTAGTGGTGGGATAGTGTTTTTTTTATAAAATGTTTTTAATGCCTTTTTATAGAGACTTTCTATGGTTTCAAGTGTTGTGGGGCAAGCAAGAGATAAAATGAGAAATAATCATTGAATAAAAATATATTCTAGCAGCACCCATGGTTAACCCTCTGGGGACCAAGCTGTTTTTGGGGTCCTTGAGATGTTCTGACATGCCTTGACATTTGTGCTTTTTTCAGTTATTTATAAACATGTTAATGGCAAAGGTGTAAATTCACTCTATATAGCACAAACAGGGCTACCATAATATGCGAGCAACGTGTATGTAGATGTTTGTATTTTTAAGAGAATAATGTTTATGCGTGGTTATTGGAAAAAATTAAAATGAAAGTTGCTGAATTAAGACCACAAAACACATATTAAATATGTGTCCACAAGACTTTTGACTAATGGATGTTGTCCCTTTGAGTTCTAGCTTCAAAATGATGTAAAAATAGTCTTGCTTTATCGTTCACAAAAAAAAATACATTGATTTAAATGGTGTAAAACAGGTTTTGCTTGGAAAGCCAATATGCGAGGGGGAGGAGTAGTTTACACCTTAGATTACAATGTCCCACCCACTCTACATAATGAGCCATTCATTTAGGTGTGAAACTGACTGAGCCACAATGCAAGGGCAAAAGATGTATTTAGAAGAAGACTTATATTGACCATTTAAGATTTCGCTTACATCTCTCTTGTAAATATGTTTTGCTATTTTATTAAAAATGTTACAATTACAACAATAATTACAATTTCATTAATATTTCAAGTGTACTCTTTCTTTGTAAAAAAAAAAAAAAAAAGATTATAGGCCTACATTTTATCATATGTATTCATTAGTTTGAATATAGCCAACATTGGAACATCTAACATCTTAGTCTATGAATTTATTTTTGACAAAAATAGTATTTTTTTTGCAGTTTAATACGTTGCTTATACAATTACATTTTATTTCAACATATTCCAGTCGATTTTTACTCATCTCAGTAGGCTATAGCAAAGCAGTTTATTCTTTCACACACAGACGCGCGATTCATATTTAGGCTAAACAGTCTTTACAAATATGTCCCCTTCATTCATCTCACAGAAAGGCGAGTCATATTATAGAAATGCGATTCATCTTTTTGCGGTTTACATAGGCCTACACTAACGTTATTCCATAACGTTATTCCACACGTGAGAAAAGAAAACAGCCTACCTCACTCCTCAGCAGGATCTGCTCCTCATTTCAGGAGATATTGCTCCTCATCAGCACTGTTCTGAGGAATCTTTTCTCCATAAGGTAGGCTATAATGTCTCACTCGCGAGGAGTCGCGACGCGCTTTGTTTACAGCTGATGTGGGCGTTTCACAGCTCTGAAATAGTTCTCAGAATTTGCGTTTGAATAGCACGCGCTCTCCGGGGAGTGGTCACATTACTGTGAATTAGCTCATAATGAGCTCGACTGGAGTCGCTCTCTTTTTATACAGATTACAGAAGCTGAGAATATTTGTTTTTTTTATAAATGACTTCATTTAAAAGATGCGATCTCAAGCTTTATGCCCGTGGGTATGTTTGCCTATTTGACTGAATTTTCGCGGAGTTATAGATCATTTTCGAACGCGTTTCAAATGGGAGTTTACTGACAGAGAGAAGGCAGAAATCGCATCATGTTAATTTTTCTTTATTTGTCAAAAAGCAAAACACTTTATTTTTATTGTGAATATACAGAAAAAAAATAGAAATTGAACAGGATCGATTGATGTATTACACGAAAATGAAAGATCAAAATGAACAGAGCATTTAGTGTTTATTTTCATTGCTAAAAAAAAAAAGAGCAAAACGCGTTTGTGGTCCCCAGAGGGTTAAATTATTTCGAATATGCCTGAAATTTTGAAGATTAAATTTGACTACCTGTGCTCCTTTTTTTACATGACGTTTGAAGCAAAGTGTTGAATCAAGGACTACCCCAAGGTATTTAAATTCTGAGACCAGGTCAAGTTCCACTCCATTCAGAAAAAACATTTGATCTGGTTACTTTGACATGACGTTTTGAGAAGTACATGCACACAGTTTTTCTGGTGTTCAACATGAGGCATGAATCCTTGAGCCAGTCCTGCACCGAATAGAGCAGCTGTGAGATCAGCAGCTGCTTGTTGGATGGTTTTTGCTTGAGTGTAAATTACTGTGTCATCCGCATACATCTGCGAGAAGACGTTTGGACATGAATTTGGTAGGTTATTAATAAAAAGAGAGAACAGAACCGTCCCAAGGATAGACCCCTGTGGGACACCAACTCCAGAATCTAGACAAGGAGATTTGACACCATCTACTACCACGTACTGTTTCCTGTGGGACAGATAGGATTTAAACCATAAAAGTGCTTGATCAGAGATGTTAAACTGAGTCAACCTGGATATTAAAATCTGATGGTTTACAGAGTCAAAGGCTTTCTTCAAATCTAAGAAGACAGCCCCGACACAAGAACTCTTGTCAAGCAGACCTTTTATGTTTTGTGATGGTGGAGTGATTTGCGGTGGAGTGATGGGTCCGAAAACCGAATTGTAGTGGATGTAATGAAGGTTGGACATTTTCCAGATGGGCCGTCAACAGTCTGACTACCCACTTCTCCGCTATCTTTGATATAACGGGAAGTATGTTGATAGGTCTATAGTTGGACATGTCTGTTGTAGCACCTGATTTGAATATTGGTGTCACTGCAGCCACTTTCCAATCTGCAGGGACTATAGAATGGTTAAAGGACATATTAAGAAGATGGGTGATTGGACGTACAAGAGAGTCCTTGTTCTCTTTCAAAAAATGTGTATTAAGGCCAAATGCATCAAGGGCTTTTGAATTTTTCATGCCAGTAATAATTTTTGTTACTTCATAGTCTGAGATTTCAGTGATTTTTGAATACAGACTGATGTGGATCAGTAACATTGTCAGAACACAGAGATGAAGCAAAATGCTGCGTAATCTTTCACAGAATTCATAAAGAAACTGTTGAGATTGGTGGCTATGGAAAGTGGATCTTTAATAATCGAGTCATTAATTTGAAGCTCCATTTCCTTATTATTTTTGTTTAATTGTCGGACAAGCAGTTTATTTAGGTTTTGCCATACTAATTTTCCATTGCCGTTTGCATTCTCTATTACTTTAATGTAATTCTAATAAAGAATGTGTAGGCTAAATGATGGTAATACAATAACGGGCATGTAACGTTGCAGTTACGTCATGAAATTACCAAAATGTCACGGGGTGACTAAAAGCGGAACCTTATTGGCAGAAGTTGTGTACGGGGAGCGCTTCCGGTGAGACACGGGGCCGGTTCCGGGAAAACGTGGAAGCAGAGAGAAACAATGAGGGAGAGCTGACGACCCCCTCTTCAGGGATGCGTGACCCATAACGGAAGTGCAGGTAGGACTAGAGCATCTGCCAGGGGAGATTTGGTACCGCAGTACAGAAAAACAGCCTTTGGGCAAAAAGCTTTTTCAGTTAGAGTAGTGGGGTTGTGGAATTCCTTACCTACAAACATTCGAAGCCTCAATAGCTTCTCAATTTTTAAAAATAAGCTTAACCCTCTGAGGTCGGCAAATGAGCCCGCGCGTTTTGATGGATTTTTTTCACATAGCAGCAACATAAACTTAAAAAAATCTGTCATTTATGGTCATATAAATAAAATAAATACATGATTATAAACTATAGAGGGTCTTCTTTTTTTGTGTACACTCACATTAACATCAAAACCTTGTTTTTATTTTTAAATAAATAAAATAAACAGGGTGCGCTTTCAGCTCACTCTGTCTCCGCAAAAATCTTTCTGAAACAAGTCTGGAAAATGAACTGAAACTCAGCTAATACTTATCACACAACCATGAAACATGCGTCTAAAGAAAGCTTTAAATTTCTACTTTTAAATAAAACAATTCACATTCAAAACAAATATTCTCCTGCAATGTAATCTGTATGAAACTAAAGAGAAGTACATTTTATCATTTATTCTCATCTAATTATCTGTAATGAGTTCACACCCACTCGCAGAGCGTGCTATTCATAAGATAATGTGCTGAGGTGATCTATGCAAAATAAGGTAAACGCCCCCTGAAATGCCTTAAAACCAGCAAGTTTCATTCATTCACTTTCCTGCGCCGTTGGAAGATGACACGATTCACAGGTGAGGAAGCTCTTCAGCTAGTCCTGGATAATGATGAAGAGTTCAAATTTTCCTCAGAAGAAGAGCGGGACTCTGACGACGAACGTTTGTATTTTGAGCGACGAACGTTGATCGACTTGATCCAGCCGTGGATAATATTTCGGATGAGTAAGTCTTTTTAAATTTACTTGCATTAGTTGACAAGCTATTTTATATAAACTAGGCTACATATTTTACTGGTTGGACCATTTCCATACTTGTCATTCAGAGTGATTTATATTTAAATGGTCTAGCTATTAGAGGCTTCATGCAGTCTGTTTTCTTTCGTTTTTAATAGTTTTGTTTAAAATAACACATTTCGAGCTTTCTATATATTTTTCTGGTATTTTAGGCAAAGCTTATGAGTTTGGGTTCATTTATGAGGCGAGCTCCAGTTCACATGCCGACACGGAGCTCTATTTGCCTGCTATTTTTAATTCTTATGTATTAAATACAGGCAATTGGTTGATGAAACAACGATTAAAATTAAGATACAATTAATACAAAACGAAATTCACTTTAAAGAAAGGCTTTATACAAAAAATGAACTTAATGAAATGGTCAAAATCTTGTCTGCCCACTCCATTTGTCTCGCGATTGCACATGATCTTACTCATGCTTTTCACTTCTCATATAATCAACATAAATGAAATTAAAAAAAATAATGATTTTATTTAAACCTAAATATCAACTAAATTGTTTTATTTAATGACTAGGCTACAGCATGTAGGCCAATTAGCCTACAGTACAGAGAAATTAGTTGACAAGCTGTTTTAGTTTATTTTGCATTATTTTGCTTTATTTTGCTTAGAGCCCGCATCAACATAAGCATTTACTGTGAGATACCTGCAAATTTAGAACATTTAGTTCCTCCACATAGAGGAATTACAATAAAACAGATTGAAAAACAAAACCTTTGAATCTCCTCTTCTTTGTTAAGGCTGCTTTACTTGATGGGCCATTGGGGGAGTGTCTATGTCACACCTCTGGTCTGAATCTCATTAATATTGATGGGCCATTACCCCTCCCATGCATAAACCTCTTCTGACAAAAAAACTGTTTTACAACGTTTAAATCAATGTATTGTTTTATGAGAACGATTAGGCAGGATGATTTTCACATCATTTTGAAGCCAGCTTCAAAAAAGCTCGAAGCGACAACATCCATTAGTCAAAAGTCTTGAGGACACATATTTAGTATGTGTTTTGTGGTCTTATTTCAGCAACTTTAATTTTTATTTTTTCAAATAACCACGCATAAACATTATTCTCTTAAAAATACAAACATTTACAAGCACGTTGATCAAATATTATGGTAGCCCTGTTTGTGCTATATAGAGTGAATTTACACCTTTGCCATTAATATGTTTATAAATAACTGAAAAAACAAAAACAAATGTCAGGGCATGTCAGAACACCTCCAGGGCCCAGAAAACCCCTCAGACCCCAGAGGGTTAAGTACTGGCTCCTATCACAACAGATCTGCAACCACTAATGATTGTGTTGTACATTATCTGTTTTATATTCTGGTTTTAAATTTTATATTCCTGGACCTGTATGTATTGTGATGTTTTATGTGGTGTATATGTAATGTATGTTATTTTATTTGTTTACCTGCCCAGGGACAGCAGATGTAAACTAGCTATTAGCTAATTCTGGTGCGATTACTTTTAATTGTGCATTGTCCCTGTAAAAATAAACGATAAAATGAAAATTAAATTAAATGAGCGCAATTGCTGTCAGCTGTGCGGCGGAGAAAGATCCCGAAGGGCGATTGGACCATGAGGAACATAAAAGAGGTTGATGTTGAGAGGAAGAGTAAAGAGTGGGGGAGCGGAGAGCGAGCCGAGGAGACACAGCGGAATTCTGGCGGAGAGACAGCAAGGAAGTGGCCAGCGGTGGAATACACGGGACTTAAAGGAGAACTCCGGTCAATTTTAACATTGAGCTAATTTTTTTGTGCTGTCAGTACAGAGAACAACGACAAAAATCGGTGTTGCCTACACCGTGTTATCCTCTATTTAAAATTTGCACCCTGTTGACTTCAATGGGGCAAGTTTTAAACCTGCTTTTAGCCTCTTAACATCCTTGATGTGTTATTACAAGTGCCCAGCCATGTGAGTGATTCCTTTAGAGTTAACACGGGTGAATCTGACTGCAGTAGATGTGAAAGATGTTAATAAAAGTGATGTTAATTCAGCCAGCGCACATACCTGTATTTTCTTCCTGTTTTCGGTCGAAGTCCACAGTAGTCGATTGTCGAGTTCACGCGCATAGGTTTAGTTACCTATGATCACGCGCGTGAACTCGACAATCGAGTATTGTTGTAGGTAACTGAGATAGTTGAAGTTAATACATTTAAATATAAATTGAAGCCATGCAAAAATGACTATTGGAGTGTGACCACCATTGTACATTGTATATATAAGCATAAGCATATATAACAGCATAAAGTTGAACCTGACAACTTTTGAGAATTAATGGTAAATTATTAACACAAATAGAAAAAATAAGTGGTCCACGTATTGAACCTTGAGGGAAATAACTGAAGATAACTGAACTGAACATAACCTAAACTGAACATAACTGAAGGATCAGTAAAGTTGAAAATAAAATGTGAATCTTTTTGGGTGGACTGGTCCAACTCAATTGAGCGCCTACGTTTTTATACACATTTTTAGAATTTATGCGCATCTTGGCATTTCCATCCAGCATTTTTTTTGGTGATATCCCAAAATGCACATAATACTTGGTGAATGGAACCATAACTAATGAAGATTAACTGGACTATGTTGTAAAAAAACATTATTTCTTAAATAGATACATTTCAATCATATCCCTTAATCATCCACATGAGACATTGGTGCTTGGACCCTGATAAATGATGCTTGTGGGTATATTTTATTTGTTTGTTTATTTTTATCACACTTCATATACCTTTCCATCTACGCTAACAAGTTAAAGTTATAGTTCATTAATTAATCCATTTTATGTTTTTCTTTTCTACCTACAGGTGAAAGGTTCACTTGGAATGAACATTTTCAGTGCTATAACTGCAGGCATTTCCTTTATCATAATTCCATTGGATTTGACTCTAGGGCCATTGAACACTTATTGCAACAGTTATTATGATTGTTATGATATTGGGGACAAGTATAAGGTGTGTTACCAACTTTTATATTCACATTTATTTAGTAATTACAATAAAATCACTCTGCTCAGTAAAGTTGTCAAGTCAAGCCTTAATCTGCTCTCATTTATCTCTTTATTTGGTCTTTTTACAAACATTTCAGAAGTAGTTTATAGATCTCTTGCTATTACTGATCATTTACAATGCAAGAAGGCATTATACATTTAATATAAACTCAGTCCAGTTTGACATATAAATATGTTGTATTACTATACAGTTGAAACCAGATATTTACATACACTTCAGAAAAAAACAAAAACTTTTATTTCTTTACTGTCATACATTAAATCAGAGTAAACTTTTTCTGTTTTAGATCAATAAATATTAACATATTTTTTGCATTTGTTAAATGTCAGAATCGAGCGAGGGAGAATTTTTATGTATTTTTTTGATAACTTTCATCAAAGTCAGAAGTATACATACACTTCCTTAGTATTTGGTAGAATTGCCACAAAACTGTTTCACTTGGGCCAAACGTTTTGGGTATCCTTCCACAAGCTTTCTACAATAGTTTGCTGGAATTTTGGCCCACTCCTCTTGACAGAACTGGTGTAACTGGGTCAGGTTTGTAGGCTTTCTTGCTCGCACTCGCCTTTTCAGTGCCGCCCACAAATTTTCTATGGGATTGAGATCAGGGCTTTGTGATGGCCACTCCAATACCTTGACTTTGTTGTCCTTAAGCCACTTTGTAACTAATTTGGAGGTATGCTTGGGGTCATTGTCCATTTGGAAGACCCATTTGCACCCAAGCTTTAACTTCCTGGCTGATGTCTTCAGATGTTGCTTCAATATATCCACAAAATTTTCTTTTCTCATGATGCCATCTATTTTGTGAAGTGCACCAGTCCCTTCTGCAGCAAAGCAGCCCCACAGCATTATACTACCACCCCCATACTTCACAGTTGGGATGGTGTTCTGAGGCTTCAAAGCTTCACCCTTTTTCCTCCAAATATACCGTTTATCATTATGGCCGAACAGTTCAATTTTTGTTTCGTCAGACCACAGGACATGTCTCCAGAAATTAAGATTTTTGTCCCCATGTGCAGCTGCAAACTGTAGTCTGGCTTTTTAGCGCAATTTTCCACCGGACAAAATTGCGAATGTTAACTCGTGATTTCTGTTCTGTCTGTGCGCACCAATCTTGCACTTCTATCTACTCCTCAACCAGACCACCTAGAGACTTCGGGTTTTCGGCATTATGTTAAGGAAGGTCTAATCTCGGGAACGCACACAAAAAAAAAAAAAAACCGAAAAGATTTACTCTCTTAGTGTTGTGATCCCATGAGGTCAGAAAATTGCGCTAAAACACTCACCGAGTTTTTATTACTTGTTTATGGTGGTTTTGAAATAATGGCTTTCTTGTCCCAGAGTAACCTTTTAGCTCATGGTGGTACAGGACTCGTTTTACTGTGGATAATGACACTGTCTTACCAGTTTCAGCTCCTGGGATTGATTCGCACATTTTGCACCAAAAAACGTTCCTCTCTGGGACTCAGAATCCGTCTCCTTCCTGAGCGGTATGATGGTTGTACATTCCCATGTTTTTTATACTTGGGTATTATTGTCTGAACAGATGAACGTGGGACCTTCAGGCATCTGGAAATTGCACCTAAGGATGATCCACACTTGTGGAGGTCCACAATTCTTTTCCTGTTGTCTTGGTTGATTTCTCTCGGTTTTCCCATGACGTCAAAGAAAGAGGCTCTGTGTTTGAGGTGTGCCTTTATATGCATCCACAGGTGTGCCACCAATTAACTCAAATGGAATCAATTAACCTATCAGAAGCTTCTTAAGCTCAGAATGGAATCATCTGGAGTTTTCTTTTTGTTTAAAGACACAAACCTAGTGTATGTATACTTCTTACTTTGATGAAAGTTATCAAAAAAATACATAAAAATTCTCCCTCGCTCGACTCTGACATTTAACAAATGCAAAAAAATATGTTAATATTTATTGATCTAAAACAGAAAAAGTTTACTCTGAGGCCATCCTTAAAAATATTTTGGTTTGCAGTAACAGCAAAAAAAAAGAAAAAAAGGGTCGGTAGGTAGGTCTATATTTTTTTATATATATAAAAAATAATATAAAAAAGTATATTTTTTTAATAATAAAAAAAAATCGGGGACGGGGGGGTCTTGAGAGAACATTTTTCACCGATGTCTAGGGGCTGTTTACACCAGGCCACTTTGCGTTTTCTCAGATCGGATTGCAATCTGATTGATCAAAACAATTCAATTATTTACATCTGGTTACATAGATGTGTGTTGTTGTTTTTTTGCGGATATAACCGATCTTTAATTCCCGCTATATGCAGATTTAATGCAGTGCACCGAAAGCAACAGTTATTATTTTATTGGTCAACAGCTAAAATTTCTGAATCAAAGCCCGCAATAAGAGAAAGCGGAAACAGCCCTGGTAAGATCATTTCGTTTCTTTACATTTAATGAAGATGATCGTGTGTTAAGCGTCTGCGACTTACTTTCACTTTGATTTGCGATAGCACGTTGATGCTTAGCTTCTCATCTGCGGCGATGCGTGTTGCAGTAGCGTCGTCATTACTGACTAAAACATGACATGTAGCCTATATAACACGCTTTCACATGTTTATTTTTTAATAAACCATAATCAACAACATATAAAAATTAAATAATCTTTAGAGTAAAGCCGCAGCCATCATTACCAAGCGCGAACCATTGACAGTGAATGAAACGGAGCGATCTTAGCCTGCAGGCCGTAGTGTGACATGCGTAAACCTGGTGTAAACATAATGACGCGCCACGAGTTTTTATTTAAAAGAAAGAACGTAGCTTATGTTTGTATGTATGTCTAAGCAATTTATATTCACAATACTTAATAACTAATATTATTTTATTGCATTTGTATTAGTTGTTTGAAGAGTTAAAAAAAAATTGGTCGGTCTTAACGCAAGTTTACAACCGGCAAGTCGGTCGGACTAAAAGGGAAAATAAATAAATAATTGGGTCGGTACTAAATTGACAGGGTCGGTCGGGTTACGGCAAACAAGAATATTTTTAAGGATGGCCTGATTTAATGTATGACAGTAAAGAAATAAAAGTTTTTGTTTTTTTCTGAAGTGTATGTAAATATCTGGTTTCAACTGTATGAACCTCAAGGATGATAGATTCTGAACAGCCTGTGTACTGATGTGAGTGCTAATCATCAATTATTTTGTCATTATTATTTGTGCTAATGTTGAATTCTCTCTCAGACTCTCTTCTGGGGAATCGGTAGTGTATCATTGATATTCGCCTTCCTTCAGTTTATCATCTCCATCTGTCTGTCAGCATTTGCCTGTAAAGCCACCTCCTGCTGTTCTCCACAGGTGAGTGATGCACGAGTCTTTCAGTTGCAAAATTACTTTAAGATATCCAAATGAAAGCATAAAGTTCCACAACAGGACATTTCAGAAGGATTTCTGTCTTTTGCTTTTTTTCTACTCCATTTTAAGTACATTGATGTCTATAATCCTGTAATACTGAAACTGTCTGTCAGTGTCTTTGCATGTAAGAAGACATAAAACAATTTGTGTGCATTTTTCCAAAGGTGCCGTTTGTTCCACAAGTTTTAACTCAACAACCCTGTTGTTTTGGGCACAATCACTTCCATGATCTGAACAACTCAGAGGTAAGAGAAGCTTGTAACCCCAGTTTAATTAAGACTTTGAGTAAAACGGTACTAAAAAAACCAGTTCCACAAAGCAAATGTATTATTTGAATTTAGTGTCACTACTGTATATATGATCTTGAAGTGTGTGGATGTAATGGGTGCATTAATTGTTTAATAGCATCAATAAATAAGTGATCTGTAAGCAAGGAAGCGGATCATATAGCTCATATATACTTTTTTTAATTTTAGATACGTGTGGTCAGCAACCCTGCCATGCATCACCTTCCTGCAGAAATTCCTCCACAATACAGTGAATTTAAAGTATAAATATTAAAACAGAGTCGACAGAGTTGAGGTGGGACACAAGGGTTTTTCCAGTGATTTCCTATGATGATTTGTCTTTCATTAAAAAGAGAACATTATAGAAAAGAAAAAATGATAATAATTACAGAATTTATAAGTCACAATAGGGGTATAACGGTACACAGACGTCATGGTTCGGTACATACCTTGATTTTGGGGTTTGGTAGAATTTCGATACAATAGGAAAAATGGCCACACTTTAGTTTTAGGGTCCAATTCTCACTATTAACTGTCAACTTTTGTTACTAATTATTGCTTAGTAAACAGCGTTGCATTACCGTGCACATGCCCCCTTCTTCTGAATTGGAGTGTGGATCATCTGTGACTGACTGTATTTGTCATCTGACTGCATGCACCGAACTGTGACTGTTCAGGATGAATACATGTATCAGTGAAACTGGATAGATTGTTTTGAACTAATTCCTTAATACAGTATAAACTGTAAGAATAAAGTATACAGAATAAAAAAATGGCTTATTCGTGTCTTTTTGTGTGTGTTCCCTTTCACCTTTATTTAACCAGGCAAGAGACTTAAGAAAGAATTCTTATTTACAACAACAGCCTGGCAGGAGAATATCAATATCCTGGAGGAAACATACATATTTATCATTAAAACTTGATTAAAACAAGGGTGATGGACTGAGTCATGTCACAAAATAGCCTTCCTTTTTTCTTTAAAAATTGTAAACAGATCTAAATATAGATATTAGTCCCATGCCGATCTTAAATTATCATGGCCGATCAAGGTTTTTTTAAACTGTTCGTATCAGCTGATCCTTTATTTTACGGCAGTCATCGTGCAAGTGGCAGGAATACGCGGATAATTATCTGCAGTGTGGAATTATTTTCAGTTGGAATATGAAAGCAGTGCAACACCCACTTGCAATATCAATGCGAGCATTTTCAACAATGCTGCGTTCAATACTACCAGTTTGATACGGCACCTCAAAACAACAAAAACTCAGCGGAAAATAGCACACTTGGGAAATAGACAAGCAATGTCATTTTGAGGGACAATGCAAGAAATGTGAAAAAAGCAATGGATGAGCATTTTTCAGCTCATACTGTATATGAGGATCTGTTTTATCAGCGTCGCATCACAGAAACACTGGCTATTGCGAGGAAGATTTTAGGGCATTTTAAACATTCACCTCAGGCCTACACACATCTAGAAGACATCCAGATGGAAATGAAAATACAAACCAAGCGCCTAAAGCGAGATGTGCAAGTTAGATGGAACAGCAGTCAATACATGATGCAGAACCTTCTAGAGCAACAGTGTCTATGCAGCTGATCACAGCCTTCCAACTACCAGCTTTAAACATAAAGGAAAGAGGTAAATCAGTGAAGGAAAGCAGTCAGGCAAGTAGTTTCCTCCAGTGAACACTTGGACCCCCAGATAGTGCTCTGAATCCCTGCGCAATTCAGAGTTCTTTTGGCACCACTGGATAGGATACAGCGCTTCGAAAGAGTTGGTAGCCAGCATCTGATCAAATGAGGACCCGAGCGAAACACTTATCACACTTACAGCCTTAGTGTCAACGGGATTGAGGTATCTCGAGTTGTTTTGTTTTGCTTGTTAGAGTAAAGAGGCCAGTTTGTGTTTTATTCAGCCACTACTCACCCTAGCAACAAATCAGGCCTGCAAAAGGTGCCATTTATACACTACACCCTAGTGTGTTTGGGTCCTCAACCTCTAGTTTCACACCATGTCTGAATGTGTTTATAATTCATTTCACCGCTTTATGGTGCTTATGAAATTTGTACATAAGACAGATTTCCCTGACCATAGAAATTTACTGATTTATAATCCTGGCAGCCAGCCGCTACTTGGCTTCTGGAAGCTGATGTTGCCGGCTAAGGTCAATGATAGAATTTAGCTGCTAAAAGCTATCAATCTAACGTGCTGCTCTTGGTCAAAACTACGAGAAAGGAGTTTTTACTGATTGTGAAGAATAAATTAATACGTTACCTCCTCCACATGTTCATGGAGGCGGCCAGCAGCACCACGAACAAAACTGTCCAGTCAGCAGAAGAAGTGAAGTGAACAGGCACGTCAGCTGAGCTGCACCTGCATCAGTGGCATCAGTGACGTATCCCAATGTTACAGTTGTTGCAGTGTTATGAACAGAGAAGCGTGTAGCCAGCGCAGCGGAAGAACGGCTAAATTGAACTCGAGGTTTACCTGTCCCCACCGAAATCGACGCCTATGACTTTAGCAGTTGATCACGTAATGCACTGACCATTCTAATCACACTGTGTGATCGTACGTGCGGAATTCAAAGTGGGAGTACGAGTATAGACAATCTCTTGTAGCAGCTCCAATTAAAGCCCTTTAAGAACTGGACTTCCTTGATAAAAGAGTGCCTTGCCATTTTATTTAATTTTTTCGGATTGTGAGCACACAAAAAAACGTGATCGGGACATCCCTAATAGATATAAAACAGTCATTATGTTAGAACTTAGTTAGAACAAACAATTGTATTATGTTTTAGCCATGTCTTTATCCCAAAGTGTCATACATCTTTATGAGAGATATCCTTCCACCGTGAAGTGCCGAAATGTGACTTGGACGTTGAGTAACAAGACACACGAGTTACAACGTTAGCTGATATCTTATACTTTATTTCTAGCAGAAAATAGTATGATTTTAACCATAGTAATTTTGGTGTAATTGTCCTAGCCAACAAATATCTTTTCAGACATATGAAGCTTCTGTTTTTAGATTCAATGGGCAACAATCTACGCTTTATTTGACAAAGTAAACAATGGCAAAGTTACCTAAAGAAACAATAATCAAGAAGGGCTAAGGCCCTAGAATGAACAGGGGACAGAGCTTTTGGGGTGGGCGTAAGGGTGGGAAGTAGATCCGGGCAGTGCTCGAAGTGGAAATACATTAAGTGCTAGTAGATCCGAGTGTTGAAATGGCCTTCCGGTGGGGTTGGAGTATGTGAGAAGAAACAAGACAAGGCTTCTGACTGAGGGTCTGTGGAAGGAAAAGCATCCATAACGAGGGGCTGGATCAGCGATGTTGTGATCATCCACAGTGGTATAGGATCCACTTAATTGTAGAGCCAGCTCCACACACTGGCAAAACGTTCCTTGAGGACCATCTGTGGGCAGAAGTGATTCTTTTAATTCTGTTTAAACATTTTTATTAGGTATAAATACACAAAGGAAATGTGAAACTAAACTAGAAACAGGTTGATTAGCAACTAAGGTAACCATGATCGTAATTTAATCTAAGAGTGCCTTACTGAAAAATCCAGAATAAACCAGCATAGGTCCAGGCTGATTTATGAAGGTATAGTGCTGGTCTAGCTGGTGGATCAGCATAGTCATGCTGTTCTCAAGCAAACCAGAGTTGGTGAAGCTGGCTGACCAGCATGGTCTTGCAGGGTTGAATGTGAGTATGCCATCTGTCTGTATGTAGGCAGTGATTTGGGGACAAACATTGTTTTTGCTTGCATATTTCTATATTTAATACAGTAATGGTGTAAAGGAAAACAATATAAGGTTAAAACTTATGATTTATTGAATTATGATTACAACTTTGTAATTTATTTTGCTCCCTCTGCTGAAAGTGAACTGATTTTTTTTTTTTTTTTGTTATTGTTTTTTTTTTTTTTATTGTCATAATTAATGTAGTTATTAGGGATGAGCGAGTACAGCATTATCTGTATCTGTATACCATATGAATGATCTGTATCTGTACTCGGACTGGACGGGGCCTAACCCGGAAATGGACGGGATTTAACCCGGAAGTGGGTCGGGTTGTCTTGAGTAGAGATAAAATCCCGAGGTACACACGCACACTAGCGCACACACGCAAGGTCTCTCGCTCCCTCTCTCTGCCGTGCGCGCGCTACGCTTGCGCGCTCTTGCTTCCGGGAGATTTTAACTGATTTGCGGGCATCAGGGAGCCGCTATCAATATGCGGGAGACTCCCGGAACTTCCGGGAGACTTGGGATGTCTGAGTAATAGACGTTCTTCCGGGTGGCAAAAGCTGAAGCGTTCCTATGGCAACGCTAGTAAATTGCTTGGAAGGGAGACCCACCATCGACAGTAAAAGTGTAATAAAAATAAAAAACATAATTATATATAATGCGTTTTTTTAATCATAGTAACAACTGTGTTTAATGATATAAGTAAAAATATAATAAATATGTAATGTACTAGGCTTAAACATAATTAGCAAAATACTCTCTCTCTAGCTATTTTTTTCTAGCCAAAATAACGTGCTATATAGCCTATCATGGTCATTAAATGGCTTTCCTGAGGTAAATGTTACGTGACATAATTGTTCTCCAGCTGTATTGACTTTTGCGCGGGTTGAAAAACACTGATTGGTCGATATTATGTATGAGGAATATACTGTACATTTCGGTAAGTTGTGTGAGAAAATAGATGTGTGGCGTGAGAGCGTGTGAAAAGTGAAAACTGCATGAGTCTCACGGTCAATGCGTGAGAGTGGGCAGAACTCTTTTACTTCAGGCAGTGACTGGCAATGAGTCTGATCTTCAAAAGAGACAAGTTTTCTAGTCTCGAATTTCCCCGGCGGAAGATAAATGCTCTGCTGTGATATTGCAGATGGATCGTTTTGAGAATACACAAAGCAGAGTTGAAGGGCAAGCAGGGTCGGCAGCAGAAATTTAAACGTTGGATGAATCATATAATTTAGGGGATCGTTATTTCCTACTTTTGACGACACAACACGACATCCACTCAGAGCCGTTGAAAAACAACAAAAGTAGGAAACTGTTGCAGTCGCAGGCTGGATCTAGTCAGTAGAAGCCGCTCGCGTTCTGCCACCCGAAGTATCTTGGTGCCTATTGTTTACAAACATTCTGGGTTGATCAGAAATTGTTATATTTATTGTTGATTAGAAAACTATTTACATGACAGCATCAGCATTGAGCTTCAGATCAATGGTTTTGATCACGATAACAAACTAACTATATACAGAACAAGTTTTGCAACAATGAATACAACACATGCGGTTGCAATTATGAAGTAAAATGTAATGAACAAGAGTTTTCATCTCAACTAGGGCTGGGTGATGTGGACCAAAAGTCATATCCCGATATATTTAGGCTGAATATCGAAGTACGATATATATCCCGATATTTTTTCCTCAAAGTGAGAACAAATGTTCAGTCAAAGCCAAATATGACATGTCACAAGTAGTTTTATTGAAACCGGCTCTTTCAGTGAACATTTGCAAAATCAAATGAATAAATAATAAATAGGTTTCTTCACCTTAGGGCTGCATGATTATGACAAAAATCTTAATTGCGATTATTCCCTTATAATTGTAATTGCGATTTATTAATTATGATTATCAATTTACATTGAATATATATATAAAAAATATTGTGTAAACGTTATAATTTGCCTATATAAATTTGTCAACACACATACTGTCCCCCTTTACTTAACATAAATTGTAAGAATATGACTAATAGTACTAATAAGAAATAAACATTAGGCCTATGCTAAAGCTATTAAATAGCAGTCCCAAACTAGTTTTTGTTAATACAATGTTGGTATGAGCCACTACAGTCATTTAAAAATATAAAAAATAACACAAAGAAAAATAGTGGCATTTTGGGGTTAATATGGAAACGACAGTTACCATGGTGAATATACACAATACTAAAGAACTGTTAATGAAACATGGAAACTGCTCCTGGTGAATAGAATGAAAATCATACCTGCATTACTTTTATTTCGTGTAATTTACAACGTAACGGCGTTGCACGCTCGTAGTTTCTTTTGCACTTTATATACAGTGAGGCGATACACAGCGCGCGCCGCTGCATTTGCACAATTGAGTGTGCGCTACGACTACAGTATAACGGCTGACAGGACAAGAAAGTCCGTTTTTCTGAGGTGAAAGGCTTTATTTCGTGTTATAACATAACATGCTCTAAACACGCACGCAAAGTGGAAAAGGAGCGGGCGCGCGGGGAGCAGTGCAGAGAGCTCCGGGTCAGCAGCTTGCTTGGAGCAAGGATCACAGCGCAAATTTGAACTATATCGATATATGCGATATGGTCTAATTCCATATTGCATTTAAAGGTCCCGTTCTATGCCCCTTTTCACAAGATGTAAAATAAGTCTCTGATGTCCCCAGAGTGTGTATGTGAAGTTTGAGCTCAAAATACCCAACAGATCATTTTTTACAGCATGTTTAAATTGACATTTTTGGGGGCTCAGAAAAACGAGCCGTTTCAGTGTGTCCCCTTTAAATGCAAATGAGGTGCTGCTGGACGACACAGGGGGCGGAGCTTCATGAGCTCGTGCTCAGTCTGTCAGGACAAATTCATTTCACGGAATGATGATAATATCAGAAACTCTCAGTAACGGTGTTCATTTCGAGTCGGACAATAATGCCTACAGAGTCAGAGTGCTGTATAGAGATGAAACAGGTATGGTTTAGTAGTTTAATTACGGTTATTATAACGTATTTGTCATCTGCTTGTATTATTTATTAATAGCCTACAAGTCTGCTGTCTGAATGATGATCAAACATGTACTGATGAGTATAATAAAGTTTATTGTACATCACACAAAAGATGAAGCGTCAGTTTTACTTCAGAAAATCACCGTAAGAGCTGAGTAAACACAGTAGCCTAAGTTATAAGAAGTGCGCAAATAGCCAGTAGAGTTGAGGGAGCATTCCTGTGGGCGGAGGTTAGTCAAGAGGTGATGTCACCAATGCAGGATGTAGAGGGATGTAGTCAAAGAGTATAGAAGTAACAAGAGGCGAAACTCCGTTGCAGTTTTGACAACAGCCACTAGGTGGCGCTTCGGTAGCGCGGCCGCCATTTTGGACTGAACCAACGGCTTTACCGTTGGCAGAACTACCGTATACACTGCAGCATTAACATTGTATCATCATTATGTCTGTAAATTGGAAACAAAGAAAACAGTGTTCTGCCATCAACTGTAACAACTATCAGTGTACAACCAAGCAACTAGCATTTCATAGATTCCCCAAAGATTCAGAGAGGTAAAGTAGAAAAGTGTTTTATTAACGTTAAAGTGAGCAAACGTCAACGATAACAGGTGCTGTAATGTTAATGTAAGCTATCCCATAAGCGCAGTGACAGTTTGCTAACATTATGTATTTGGTCAAAATTGGGTCAAGACTCGAAATGGGCTTTTTAAATCGCATATTTTCAGAGATATATGAACACCTAACCTGGCAAATGACCGCTTTAGTAATTCATTGTTTTAACCCTAAATTAACCCTTTAGCTGCTAACTGTCACTCTTTTTTTCGCATAAACATAAAAATCACTATCCAAACTTAAATGGTTGTAATTCAAGAATGCTTTGGAATATAGACCTATGGTTGGTCTTGTTTTAAAGAAGACATTTGCCAGGTTATTGTTGAAGTGAAATAAATTATGTAAGTGAAACAGAAAAAAAGTTATATAAGTTTGAGTTTATTAAAATGTATACATTTAAAAAATATAATTATTTATATTTTATATAAAATATATATATTACAAAATATATTTTACTCTATAACTGCAAGAAAATGAAAGCAAAAAATCTGATTTGACACATTTTAGGTTGATATCTCAAAAAATGAGCTTTCAGTAAGATTTATTTGGGCATAGTACCAAAACTTTTTCACTAGATGGACAGCCAAGCTTTCTTACTGACCATATAAGGGCTCCTCTATTTTCATATGTTTTGAGTGATCTGAACAATGTATTTCCATAATTTTCATATAATTTATGAAGTAGACATCCTATTCAGAGGTAGTATTGGAGGTTCGGCAGTATTTTATTTGAATTCAATAAACACATAAAAAGAGCACATATGTGCAATATCCACATTGACAACTTTATGATAATCCGATTTATGATCCAGTAAAGTTAAAGTTAACGTTAACCTTACCGACAGTTAGTTAGGTCCTCCAAAAAGTGAAATGAATGAAATTATGTACAACATTTTGAAGGTGTGCCAGATGGGTGCAGAACCTGAGGAATGCTACATTGACAGGGATAAGCTCCCAGCAGCTCCATCAGAGCTACAGGGTGTGCAGTGCACATTTCCACCCCAGCCAGTTTAAAAGGCCATCAAATGTGTATGTATAATTGAAAATATAGTAATAGTATAATCATAGAATACTGATATTGAAATGTATTTTATAAACATCAAAGATTTTATTATAAAAACAGCCATGCAGGACTGAACTGGAATGCAGTGCCCACTATGGTTAATGCCCCTAACCCACCGCCACCACTGGACATAGTGCACAAGAGAAAACCACCAAAGACACGCCAGGAGTTGCCACCAAAGAAACGTAAGAGTCTATATTATGTTACAGGTTGACTTATTCTCAGTCTTAATGTCTATCAGATAGTATCAACATCTTGTTCTGCTGTTGAATAATTTAATAATACATTTTTATTTATTTGGCGCCTTTCTGGACACTCAAGGTCGCCTGGATGGGTTTAATGGGTTTTTTTTGCTGTAAAATTGTTCAATTATGACCTAAGTTACAAATATTGTGCTTTTTATTTTTTAAAGGGAAACAGAGTCACACCACTGGTCCATTTTTTGAGGAACATAGCTTGCCTGATGATGATGCTGTCGCAGGTCCTTCGTCGCCACCATCATCACCAGATAATAATGCTGTCGCAGGACCTTTATTACCACCACCAATGCAACCAGACCTGACAGGCGCTACTAAAAAACATTCTATGAATATCAGGTCTCTGAAGTCACAGATATGCAAGCTGAAGGCAAAAGTAAGGCACCTCACTCGCCAGAAGACCAGCAAGATGGATGTGATGAATGAACTGAAGAGACTGTTACCAGCCAAGTCTTATGCTTTTTTCAGCACTCAGTTACGGATGTGCCAGCGCAAGGCTAATGGTTTCCGTTGGACCGTTCAAGACAAAGCCTTTTTCTTGTCTCTACTGCATGCCAGTCCTAAGTGTTATCGGCTACTCTGCAAAGTCTTTTCGATGCCATCTGTTCGCACACTCCAGAAGGTCATTAAGTCTCTTGATTTCAAACCTGGTTTTAATCAAAGCATTCTGTCCACCATAAAGAAGGCAATGGAGACCATGACGCCCAGGGACAAGGTATGTGCCATCATCACCGACGAGATGTCCCTCAAACAGGCAGTCCATTATGATGAGCCTGCAGATAGAGTTAAAGGCTTTGAGGATCTTGGAAAAAGTCATCGTAGTCCATTTGTGGCCAACTATGCCTCAGCATTTATGGTAAGAGGCCTTTTCCGGAAGTGGAAGCAACTGTTTGGATATTGCTTCACAAGTGGGCCCATACCACATTCCCGTCTTCAGTCATTGCTGCTTGAGGGAATTCGTGAGCTGAGGAAGGCTGGAATGGAGTGCATAGTCTTCATTTGTGACCAGGGTGCTGGTAATCGTGCAATGCTTGCTCGCCTTGGGGTGACAAAGGAGCAGCCATACTTTGAGGTTGATCATATCAAAGTGTTTTGCCTGTGGGATCCACCTCATTTGATAAAAAACATACGCAACAACTGGCACAACCGTGGCTTTGCATTGGATGGAGATGAAATCACCTGGGCTGTTCTGGAAGATCTATATGCTTACGACAGCAGACAGGAGATCCGATTGTGTTGCCGTCTCACAAAGAAGCATGTTTATCTCCCTCCTTTTGCAGCCATGAGAGTAAAGTTAGCTACACGGGTCTTGAGTCACTCAGTTGCTGTAGGAATCAAGACACTGGCACAGATAAAGCAACTCAAAGGTCAACCACAGAGAAACTACATGGCCGCTGCCAAATTCTGCAAGAACTTTGATGGCCTCTTTGACTGCTTCAACTCCCAGCGCCTCAAGGATTCTCGCAAGCTTAAATCTGCCCTCTCTGATGTATCCGCACATTTTCCATTCTTTGATCAATGTATGGAGTGGCTCCCCCGTCTGATGCTTATTGGTGCTCCCCCCGGAACCAAGCAGCTCCCATGTGTGGAAGGATGGCAACATAACATCTTGTGCCTCAAAATGCTCTGGAGGGATATCCGTGAACGTCATCAGGTGTCTTACCTGTTGACCAATCGGCTGAATCAAGACTGCCTTGAAAATGCATACTCATCCATTAGAGGTAAATAACATCAATGTTCAATTACTCAATATATACTATATATCAGTGTATTGTATTCACCTTGCCTTACACGTTATTTACTTGTAATTGGGATGTTCTTATATATATATATATATATATATATATATATATATATATATATATATATATATATATATATATATAATGCTCTCAGTACCAAATTTAATTTACACTGTTGGTATTAGTTTGAATTGGGGCACCACTTTTTTTAAAACACTTAGGAATTTAAAATTGTTGTAATTGTAATAAAAAGTTGTAATTGTAATTACTGTATTTAGCATGGTGGTGTGTATGTTTGTTTCAGCTCGTGGCGGTAATCGTGACAATCCTGATTCTGTCCAGTTCGAATGTGAATATCGGGCCGTGGCCACAGGACTGATGTTCAACAACTCTGAAAAGACAAACTGTGAGCAAGATCTTGACACCTTCCTACTGCAGTTCAGTGCCTATGCCTCCCAGGAGAGTCCCCAGGTCATCAATGACACAGAGATGGTTCTGAAAGAACATGACTACAGTAGAGTGGCTGCAGATAGTGGGGTGGTTGAGAGAGGCCCCCCTTCAGTACACATGTGTTATCCTCAACAAACAAAACCATGCTATGGAGACCATGGTAAGTAGCCTAACGTTTTTTTTTTTACTTTGTATATTAACATTGCTAATTAACTATTAATGTTTGCATATATTTTATTATACATAAAGAAGATATGATGAATTACACTGAGGTCAGGGAGAGAGAGGTTCCCTTGATCAATGAATCAGAGAGGCCAGAGAGAATGCTCAGCCAGGACAAGCCGTCTACCTCTAGTTATGCTCAGGATCTCAAAATTCAAGGAAAGAGCTCAGCCAGGACCAGCTATCTCCAAGAACATGAGGTCTTAGCAACTCAGAATCAGAACTGGTTTATGAAAAAAAAAATTGCTTTGGTTAACAAAACTAGATGTAGGGGAAAACTACTTGTGTAATATGCACACTTATATCAGTAGATTTGGCTAATATTGTTATTGTTTTTGTTCTTAGAGCAGCAATGCTGTCCTGGAGCTTGACAACCCTCCTGAAGATGTCCTGGACGTACTGAGCAACACACCAATGTCATCAGTGCCTGCCTTTCAACACAATGAAAATGTGCTGGTGTACATGGCTGGTTACATTGGCAGTAAGGTGGTGGGAAAATTTGGTGACTGTAATGAATGTCCACTTTTCACTACAGCTGTTTCCACTATCCCTGATTTGAGGTACACTTTTTTGAAAGAAAAACAATACACTGACCTCACTTTGGGGGAGAAAGGCCTAAAAGTGCCCAGCACTGAACTGGTAGATTTCATCATAGCCCTGGAGTCAAACTTTAGGAGAAAAATCAGGTCAGTCATCCACACAGTTGGTCTGGGAAGGAAGCTATTTAATAGCGGCATGGAGGTGTACAACAGTGAGTGCAGGGAAGTTGTGTGTGACAAGGAAAAGTGCAAAAACACTCTTGTATACATGGTGAAGCTATTTAATAGAGTCAGAATCCATCATATATTACGGACCCAAAATCGACAACTCTCACAGCCCAAACAGAAGCGCAACCGAAAATTTTTAAAGCTAAGTCATCTGTAAATCTGTACATTAACTCTCTCTTTCTGTATCAAATGTAATGTGTTGTACAAAGTTTTTATCAGGCAAGATTTATTAAATTATAATAAAACTAAAGACCAAAACATATAGAATATATACTTCCATTGTTATTCTATTTGTAGTAAATGTGTGCACTTTACTTGCACGATGTTGATTTGTTTGTAATGCAGGCAGAAATGATGTGGTGGTTGTTGAAGTAGTAGTTGTAGTTAATGTAGTAGTAGAGATTGTAGTAATAATTGTGGTTGTAGTTGTAGCAGTTTCTGTAGAAGTAGAGACTGTAGTAGTAGTTGTGGTTGTTGAATTAGTAGTTGTAGTTAATGTAGTAGTAGAGATTGTAGTAATAATTGTGGTTGTAGTTGTAGCAGTTATTGTAGAAGTAGAGACTGTAGTAGTAGTTGTGGTTGTTGAAGTAGTAGTTGTAGTAGTAGACATTATAGTATTTTTAGTAGTCACTCCCTACCACTGATTGATTTCTTTATATTTGTTCTATTTATATGTTATTTGTTTTCATATACTGACTTATACATGTTTATGTATGTATGTTTATTTGTATATATCTATCTGACTCAAAGTATGTACTGTGACACATCCACCCAGTTACCTTTACATGCACACATGCACGCACCCACACACACAAACGCACGCATCTGTTAGTTCCTGACTGTATTGTTTTTGTTTTGCTTGTTTGTTTGTTTATTTGTTTCCCTGTTTGTGATCCCAATTTATGTACATCTTGCATATTCCAATAAAAAAAAAAAAAAAAAAAAAAAAAAAAGAAAAAGAAATGATGTGGTGATCTACTTACCATCACCAATTTTATTAGTTAATTTTGTGATGATCTTCTATTACTATTAAATATTCTCTCTTGACTAATGTGTCGTCCCTTTCACCTACTCACTGTTCATTGTGTTTTTGGCTTTTTTAAGGAATTTGTCAATCATTTCATGAGGAACATGCATGGGCTGTTGTTACTGGTGTTGGTAACATTGTGCTGTGTATGAAAATGGGAGTTATCCCCAACAGTTATTGGGGTAAATAAGTAGCCCATTTGACAGCTTCATGCCGAAATTGTTTAATTATAAACCGATCCATAAGCATTATTTTCTTGTACATTATTCAACATGCTGTTTTAGTTTAGGCTATAGCAGACATCCCAACATGCAAAAGGTCATTTCAGGGAGGTATCCCCCCCACCCCCTGTAAAGTAAAAGAATGTGTCTTTTACTTTCGTTTTCGTTTCGACACTCTACCTCTGCCATGGCGCTCCTGTTTCTAGATACAGTTAACTGATTAATTTGGTTGGGGAGAAGAGATAAAATCCCGCCCACAATGACAATTGATTGGTTGACTTAACGAAACAGGCCAATCAGGATGCTCTCTATCTTACATGCGCTTGTTGAAGCACACACGCACAGCACACACACGCAAGGTCTCTCGCTCCCTCAGCCTTTCTGCCGTGTGCTCTACACGGTTTGAAACTCTAGATTCTAGGATATTTGAGCTAATTTGCGGGCATCAGGGAGCCGCTATCAATATGCGGGTGACTCCCGGAACTTCCCAAAGACTTGAGATGTCTGCTATAGAGATATTAAAAACTAGAAACTACTATTTAATTCCCTCAACCGCTTTTGAATTGGAACCGGTATCATTCAATTCTATGACAGCTGTGTTGCTGTCACGGTGTGGGTTTTGTGTCTTGTTCTTGTCTGTCATGTGTTCCCCTGTCTTTGCATGTTTAGCTTTCCCCTGTTATGTTGATTAGTCTTCCCAGGTGTTTCTTATTTACCACACCCCCTTGTTATCTTGTTTAGCTTGGTTGTCTGTGTATTTAAGCCCTGTGTGTTAGTTCAGTCATTGTGAGTTATTGATGTTGTGAGGTTGCATGTTCTTTGTTCTGTTCTGAAGTCTGAGTTTATGTCAAAGTTCTAGTTAATTTAATAAAAACACCGTTGCACTTGGATCCTGCTTCTTGCTTCCTGCTCTGCATCGTAACAGAATAACTCACCAAAAATGGATCCAGCAACTGTGAGTAACCAGGCCCTAAGGAGATTCCTTGCTACTCTTTTTCAAGATGGCCAGCCCATGGAAAGGTATGTGAAGGACTTCTGGGCTTGCTGCCATTTAGCGTCACTAGATGACGTCCAGCTCATGGATCTGTTCTGGAGCGGTCTGGACGAGGATATTGCTCAAATGATGCCAGAGGACTATACCGGCTGGACGCTAGAAAGGTATATTGACCTGGCCCTTTTCCTGAGTAATTCGTCATTTGCTGTGGGCATGGAGGAGAAGCTTCGTGAACCCGCAGTATCTCTTCAGCCTGTTCTTCACGTCACGCCAGCCATCAAGCTAGTCACCGGATCGGTCTATTATCGTCCAGGACTGGTATCCAGTGTGGCCGATTCCCCGCTGAGGTCAGTACGTGTTGCCATAAGGGCCATCGTGCAGGAGTCTTGTCCTGCCGAGACTATCCTGCATAAATCATGTTTCACCGAGACCTTCCTGCCTGAGTATCTTCCTGCCGAGCCTGCACTTCACGCCAGTCCAGCCGAGCCTGCACTTCACGGCAGTCCAGTCAAGCCTGCACTTCACGCCAATCCAGAGCTGTGTTCACCGCTGGTCCTGCCCAGCACAGAGCCTTCACCGCTGGTCCTGCCCAGCACAGAGCCTTCACCGCTGGTCCTGCCCAGCACAGAGCCTTCACCGCTGGTCCTGCCCAGCACAGAGCCTTCACCGCTGGTCCTGCCCAGCACAGAGCCTTCACCGCTGGTCCTGCCCAGCACAGAGCCTTCACCGCTGGTCCTGCCCAGCACAGAGCCTTCACCGCTGGTCCTGCCCAGCACAGAGCCTTCACCGCTGGTCCTGCCCAGCACAGAGCCTTCACCGCTGGTCCTGCCCAGCACAGAGCCTTCACCGCTGGTCCTGCCCAGCACAGAGCCTTCACCGCTGGTCCTGCCCAGCACAGAGCCTTCACCGCTGGTCCTGCCCAGCACAGAGCCTTCACCGCTGGTCCTGCCCAGCACAGAGCCTTCACCGCTGGTCCTGCCCAGCACAGAGCCTTCACCGCTGGTCCTGCCCAGCACAGAGCCTTCACCGCTGGTCCTGCCCAGCACAGAGCCTTCACCGCTGGTCCTGCCCAGCACAGAGCCCTCTTCCCCGCTGGTTCCGTCCAGTTCAGAGTCTTCAGAGTCTTCTTCCCCGCTGGTTCCGCCCAGCTCAGAGTCTTCAGAGTCTTCTTCCCCGCTGGTTCCGCCCAGCTCAGAGCCCTCTTCCCCGCTGGTTCCGTCCAGCTCAGAGTCTTCAGAGTCTTCTTCCCCGCTGGTTCCGCCCAGCTCAGAGTTTTCTTCGCCGCTGGTTCCGCCCAGCTCAGAGCCCGGGACTTTACCCAAGTATTTTTTGGGGGGGGGCCAAAGGACTCCGTCCTGGCCACTCGAGGGGCCACGGTCACCCGAAGGATCATCTCCGCCATGGCCACCTGAGGGGTCGTCTCCGCCCTGGCCGCCTGAAGGTTCGTCTCCGCCCTGGCCACCTGAGGGGTCGTCTCCGCCCTGGCCGCCTGAAGATTCGTCTCCTCCCTGGCCGCCTGAAGGTTCGTCTCCGCCCTGGCCACCTGAGGGGTCGTCTCCGCCCTGGCCGCCTGAAGGTTCGTCTCCGCCCTGGCCGCCTGAAGGTTCGTCTCCGCCCTGGCCGCCTGAAGGTTCGTCTCCGCCCTGGCCGCCTGAAGGTTCGTCTCCGCCCTGGCCGCCTGAAGGTTCGTCTCCGCCCTGGCCGCCTGAAGGTTCGTCTCCGCCCTGGCCGCCTGAAGGTTCGTCTGCGCCCTGGCCGCCTGAAGGTTCGTCTCCTCCCTGGCCGCCTGAAGGGTCGTCTCTGCCCTGGTTGCCTGCACAGCCTGCGCCTCCATGGCCGTCTGCACAGTCTGCTCTGTCCTGGCCGTCTGTATGTCCTGCTCCACCCTTGTCGCCAACGCTCCACGGCCCAGGCCCGCCTTGCCTATATCCTGTTCCCGGTTCCCAGTGCGGGCCTGACCCTCCGCCCCTCCCCCAAGACCGCCTCCGCTTCACCGCCCTCCTGAACTTTTTGTTTTTTATGGGCGTCGGGAGCCGCCCATAGGGGGGGGGCTATGTCACGGTGTGGGTTTTGTGTCTTGTTCTTGTCTGTCATGTGTTCCCCTGTCTTTGCATGTTTAGCTTTCCCCTGTTATGTTGATTAGTCTTCCCAGGTGTTTCTTATTTACCACACCCCCTTGTTATCTTGTTTAGCTTGGTTGTCTGTGTATTTAAGCCCTGTGTGTTAGTTCAGTCATTGTGAGTTATTGATGTTGTGAGGTTGCATGTTCTTTGTTCTGTTCTGAAGTCTGAGTTTATGTCAAAGTTCTAGTTAATTTAATAAAAACACCGTTGCACTTGGATCCTGCTTCTTGCTTCCTGCTCTGCATCGTAACAGTTGCGTTCAGTCCAAAATGGCGGAGCTGCAGCTCTGCGCATGGGTGCGTTTGTTGCTATGGAACGTTCTATTGAGTTTCGCCTCTTGTTACTTCTATACTCTTTGATGTAGTCCAATCGAGCCGTTTTTTGTAGTCAACTTCTGTTGAATAAAATATCTCGCTTGGCATTGAACTTTGAGCTTTATAATTTTACAGATATTATTTATGCTCTAACAGCAACATTACACACTAACTAAAGTTTGAAACATGGAATCGCATGCAACGGGACCTTTAAAAAATATATATCGCCCAGCCCTAATCTCAACATAACTTTCTTTTTTTTTTTTTTTTTAATCCGAGCACAGATATTGACTCGTATTACTCGTATAATACTCGTACTCGACAAGTGCTGTATCCGTACCGGGATCGTTTCAGCCGAATATCCGGCTCAACTCTAGTAGTTATGATTACATTATTAATCAATGTCTCTGGTAAACTGGTTAAAGGATCTGTACACAAATCAGTTAAATTCAATTAAAAAGAGCTTGTGCACATTGCAAAACAAGAAGGAAAAAAACAAGAAATAAATGCCTAATAAAAGCATAATCATAAGCGGTTTGTTTAATAACAGGTGAATATGAGAAGAGCTCTTTCAATCAGACAGTTAATATCAACTTGATAATCAAAGTTCAAAACTGAACGTTGCTGTTTTTAAATACTTTCATACTCATTTAGGAACTCACATATTTCAAAATCCAGCTGTCAGTCACTGATTCCAAAAAGTGCATGTAGTAAAATGTATGGGAGTGCAGTCAGGAGTATGACATATTGAAAATAGTAATAGCGATCACTTTCAACAATTACTGAAAGAGAATTAATTCAACTAAAGTCAATGGCAAGTGCCCAACTAAAGGGCATACATAATGGTGACTTCAAACGGACTTCTGTACATGTACCATGTGAAAGAAATAAAGCCAAACTGGTTTGTACTGTAGTAAGTGAATATGGTAATGCTGTTTTTGAAGTTGTTTAATCATCCCCTGGTGAGATATTGATTTTGTTTGCAGTTGATTTTATCTAAGGCTGTGAGTCAGTTGTAGTTGTTGTGCTGTCTGCTTGTCGCTTCTCTTTTTTCCTGTTCTTGTTGTTCCGCTTATCTTCAGTGATTCTGCTTGTTAACAGCATGTGTGCATCACTAATGCTCAATCATCACTTGTAGAGTTAATATTAGAATTATATTAAAATTAATTAGGAAAATTGTCTTGGTCTTTATTTAACTACAAACACCAGCACACAAAAGACAACATTTGCTGGTCCACCAGCATCCCAAGTTGGGATCCAGCAAACCAGCAACCAGAATCCTATGCTGGTCCTAGCATGCAAAACATACCTTATGCTGGTGACCAGTAATGTGGGATTTTTCAGTAGCTTATATATAAAAATAAGTATCTGGATGCAAAAACACAGGATACTCGTGGCACTTATCTATCTGGACATTGTTTTCCCCTTGAGATGAGGTCAGCTGGAAACAGTGAATACAAAATATACAGTTTTCATTTATATGCAAATGCTTGTTTGCACTTGTTAATGTTACATAACAGTGGTATATGAATACTTCAGTTAAATATTGTCTTTTGTGGTTTTTAAACTTCTTATCTTATGAACGGGCCAGCTTTACCACCCCTCCCAACCACATGATCACCACCTGATTCCCTTTTATTCTGGAAAAGAGTATAAGCAGTTACTCTTATGACATCTTACTTATATTGGCTTACATCTCAGAAGAGTGAACTGAACTACAGAGCAGTTAAGTGCGGTAAACCAACTGAAGAGAAGATTTCTTTCCGGTAAAAAACAAATTATATACTTGCACTGACGATCTATATTATATTATATATCATATTCTCTGTTTTAAAAGTCTAATAGAGTTATTCTAGTTGATGACAATAATTGAGCCAATGGTAATATCTACTATTGACATAACTGCATTCATAGGTTTTTCAACAGCATGAAGACCAAATACAAATTTCTTCAAAATCTATTTTATAATCATATCCTTTACATGTCTCAATTTACTATGATTTTGTACAGGTCAGATTCAGATTCAGAAAGAAGAATGTCTCACACTGTCATACCCGTGAACTCTTCGACGGTTGTCATCCAGTTTCAACCACCAACACAAACACCAGCAGCTGGAACTGGGACAAATGTTCCTGTGCCTGTTTATGGACAACAGCTAGCAGGAGTTTCACCTCTTCATGGACTTCAGACATTTCTGAAAGGCCAACCAAAAGCCCTTGGGGTGAGAAATTGTTCATAAACCCAATTTATTTTATAATTTTTATGTGGTATTTCAGTCTGAGGTAAGAGAAGTAAAAAATTAAATAAATTCTAAAAAGGGAGTGGTGCACACATGATCAAAGCATACACGTTTTTTTTTTATTGAAGAATGTGACTTATTGCCTTGGTGACAATCTAAGAAAGCAATATAAGTTCAGGTTGATAATTTACTTACTTTAATGTCACATCATTGACACGTGTACAATGAGTGAAAATCTTGTGTGCATAGATCCTAGCAGCATAAAGAATGCAACATAATTAACTACATTTATTAAAAAAAAAACACCTCTCCACTGTGTCACCGTTGATGGTGATGGGGGCGTGTACTCCTTTCTGTCTTCTGAAGTCTACTATCCATCTATAGACAGATAAAAGTAGAATGGAGCAGTGATCTGATTGCTGAACAGGGGCGTGGGAAGGCTCTGTATGCATCATGGAGTGTAACAATGATCCAGAATACGATTTTCCCTTGTGTTGCAGTTAATTTGTTGATAGTACTTTAGCAGTACTTTCTTCAGTTATGCTTTGTTGAAGTCCTCAGCCACTATAAACGCAGCCTCTGGGTATGCGGTTTCCTGTATGTTGATTATTGAGTATAATTCTGAGAGCGTCAAATCAATGTCCAGAGGTATGTGTACAGCCATAACAATAACAGCAGAGAATTCCCTTGGGAGCCAGAAAGGTCGACAGATGAGCATGAAATATTCCAAGTTAGGGGAGCAGAAAGTTTTTTTTATGTGTATACTCTTACGGTCACACCACAGCTCGTTGATCATAAGACAGACGCCGCCGCCTTTCGTTTTCCCTGTGAGGTCTCAAAAAGCCAGGTGGCTCAATGGCAATATCAGTATCATTATCCAAACTCTGCACATTAGCAAGTAGTAAACTGAATAGTGGAGGCCGGTTTTAAAAAATGTCCTGGCTCTTCCAAGCTTTATAATGGCAGTGAATAGCCGTTTATGTTTTGAATGTTGTATGTTTTTGGCTGTTTGCTGGAAGCTAGTTATTTTAGTCAATATAGTTTTAAATATGGATATTTTTCTTACACGAACATCGCTTCACTTCAGAAGGCCTTTATTAACCCCACAGAGCCGTATGTAGTTCTTTTATCATGGATGGATGCTTTTTTATGGACTTCAAAACAGAAACAGCCATTCACTCCCATTATAAAACTTGGAAGAGCCAGGACATTTTATTAATATAACTCTGATTGTTTTCGTCTGAATGAAGAATGTCAAATACACCTAGGATGACTTGAGGGCGAGTAAATCATGGGCTAATTTTCATTTTCAGGTGACCTAACCCTTAATTTATTCATATATACTTTAGTATAACTAAATGTATTTAGGGCACACTGGTGGAAACACGCAAAATTGGTGTACTTGAAGTCTGCTAAATTGGAACAACAAATTTTGTACTAAATGCATTTTAGTCCAAAAGTAGTGGTGAAGTTCAACTAAAGTTGTATTTATTATCCTTGTTTGTGCTAAAGTGGAACTATTCCAAGTATACTTCAAGTGCACTTTAAATATACTCTGGTATATAAGTTTTGAAATGCAGAATTCACTCAGCATAAACTTCAAATGTATTTTGGTGACATTAAAGTTGCAATTCAACTACACTATAAAGAGTGTTAGCTTGCCCATTCAAAGACCCTAATGTGCTTCTTCATAAGCCACTACTTTGTTGGCTTGTCGGTGTGTTTTGGGTCATTGTCATCCTGGAAGTCCCATCCACGACCCATCTTCAGTGTTCTGGCTGAGGGAAGGAGGTTCTCGTCCAAGATTTGTCGGTACATGGCCCCGTCTATCGGCCTCTCAATTCAGTTAACTCATCCTGTACCCTTACCAGAGAAACATCCCCAGAGCAGGATGTTTCCCCCTCTGTGCTTGACATTAGGGATGGTGTTCTTGGGATCACAGTCATCATTTCTCTTCCTCCAAACACGATGAGTTGATGCCAAAGGGCTCAATTTTGGTCTCACCTGACCACAGTTCTTTCTCCCAAACCTTCTCTGAATCATTAGATGTTCATTGGCAAACTTCAGACGGGCCTGTACATGTGCCTTCTTGAGCAGAGGGATCTTGCGGACGCTGCAGGATTTCAATCCATTGCAGCATAGTGTGTTACCAATGGTTTGCTTGGTGACTGTGGTCGCAACTGCCTTGAGATCATTAACAAGCTCCTCCTGTGTAGTTCTGTGCTGATCCATCACCTTTCTCATGATCATCTGTACCTCATGAGGCCAGATCTTGCATGGAGCTCCAGACCGAGGGCGATTGATGGTTATTTGGTATTTCTTTCATCTCTGAATAATCACACAAACAAAAGTCTCCTCCTCACCAAGCTTCTTGCTGATGGTCCTGTAGCCCAATCCAGCCTTGTGCAGGTCTACAATCTAGTCCCTGACGTTTGACAGCTCTTTAGTATAGACCTTTATCACAACTTCCGTATTTGCGACCGGAAATACGCAATCGTCGTGGCAATCTACTTCCTCCGCAGTCAAGGCAACATAAACAAATGGCGCAAGCGACTAGCAAGAGCTATTGTAGCGTACCGGGCTGTTCTTGTTATTCTCAAAAACAGCCATACCTGTCTTTCCATTCATTCCCTGTCGATGGTGAAGTTAGACGGAAATGGATTCAGGCTATCCGGCGGGATGAAGGACCAAACTTCACCATAAAAAAGGGGAGCACTTACGTCTGCAGCAAACACTTCACTAAAGACGACTACATTTTAGGGATCACTGTTCGCCGCTTGCAACCAGATGCTGTCCCTAGCCTTTTTCCTTGGAACGAGTTCACCCCAAAAGGAAAAAGGGACTCCGTGTTTGAGAGGTGCCAAAAACGGCAGCCGTCAAGGTCTGCAGGAGTGGCGATAAATGAAATGTCAAAGAAAGTTTTGAAACTGGACCATGATTAAACTGACGCCGACGCCCGCAGGTAAGACATTACAGTGGCTTATGGACTGTCCTAAATTTACAGAAATGTGCACACTGCGCGATGTTTAAACTATTTTGAACTGTAGCCAAAGTCCGGACAAACAAGATATCATGCTGATTGATGCAAGATGTAATGCTGATTCTTTATGACTACGTAATCTGACACTTACGTAAATAGGGCTAATTGTTCATTATAAATAAGATTATACATTTTGTATAAATAAGAATATTATAATTTATATTATTATTATTAGTAGTATTATTATTTATATATTATAAAATATAACAAATAACAATATTTTTTATAATATTATATACTTATTATATAATAATTATAAATATATATATATAGTGAAAAAAATACTGTTATCCACAGGGCTTTATAATTCCACTAAATTGAATGAAGGACTGAATTAATTTATTAATTCTCAATCACCACAGGTACGCTAGATGAGACGGCGGATTACATCCAAGACTTGGAAGCCAAGCTGAAGAAAGCCTTACCACCCTCGGACCTCTTCAGCCGGTATTGTGCGTCAGATGACCAGATGAGATTTTACACCAAATTTCCATCTGAGCGCGTGTTTAAGATCTTCTGGGAGTCCATTGCACCATCTGCCTCTCAACTGGTCTACTGGAGTAAAGCACAGAGGATAAGTGAAGGTACCATTGAGAACATCAGTCCCAGTCCTCCTCGCAGCATGCCATTAATTGATGAGTTTCTTATTTACTGTATGCGAGTAGCTGTTGGCATGAAGGAGCAGGTAATTGCTGACATGTTCCAGATAAGTGTACCCACTGTGAGCCGTGTGACCATCACCTGGGCCAATTACCTCTTCTTCATTCTGGGGAGGGAGAAGGTGAAGTCCGTCATGCCAGGAAAATTCAAGAAGTACTGTCCCAATGTCCGTGTAATACTGGACTGCACTGAGATTGCTGTGGCGGCACCCTCTTCACTGACCCTGCAATCAGAAACATTCTCCCACTACAAAAACAGGACAACCTTGAAGGGACTGATCGGAGTCGCCCCCAATGGTTTAGTGACATTCTTCTCACCACTGTACACTGGAAGCATCTCTGACAAGGAGATAACAAAGATCAGCGGAATCCTTCCCTTACTTGAGTCAGGTGATGAAGTGATGGCCGACAAAGGATTTATCATTGAAGACCTCCTTTCTGGTGTTGGGGCAAAACTCATCATTCCACCCTTCAAGCATTCAGCACAATTTACAAGAGAGGATACTGAGAAGACACAAGCCATAGCACGTCTCAGAATAGTGGTCGAAAGGGTAATAGGCAGAATTAAGTCCAATCACATCTGGGACTCACCTGTACCTCTCACTCTGATGGGCACTGTCAGCCAGATCTGGTACAACTGTTGTGTTATGGTGAATTTTCAAGGACCTTTGTCTTTTGAAGAAGACTGAGATCTGGAGAGAATATTGCGTGTGCTGTTGCATACTTATACTCGTTTTGGGTTTGCTCTCTTTTTGTCATTGTTGTGTATATGTAAATAACTGCCTCTTTGTCAATTTTCTCTTCTGTAAGTGGAACAGTATCATTTTGGGCCTTGTGTGCCAGGAGCAATTGATTAATTTGACATTAAAAACCATTAAATGAATAAACAACCGATTTATTGCAATTAATTTTACAGTACCAGTAAGGCAAGTGAGCATTAGCAGGGCAATGTGATAATTATTAATTAACTGATTAATAAATTAACTATACAGATTAATTCATGAACATGTAAAATAATGAATGAGTAAATGCAACTGATTAATAAAAAACATCCCATTACAGCAAATATTTTAAAAGACATATAGTGTAAGTGTAGTTGTACAAAAGGTCTAACTAATTGATTGATGTCTGTAGACATTTACTGAGAGTCCAGGACAGTTCAGTGTGATTCCAAGTACACATCCATGTATGTGTTATAGTAGAAAAGGTCTAATTTGTCCTTCAATTTGAGTATGAATGAAACATCTCGCCAAATTCTTTCAACATATAAATTTGCCTGAGTGTCCGTGACAAAGTCACACCACTCAAGGCCGGTTACTGCTAATTGTCCCTGAACCTGCCAGTAGTATCGGTGTGACTGCCTCAGCCTGACATAGTCATTTTCCCTCTTAAGGTGCGCAACCTGCGAAGCATCATGTTTTGTGGTGCTCTTCACTTCAACAAGTCCAAACGGCGGTGACTCTGAAGGGTCATAGACCCTACCGTCTGGACTAGCCCCAAGATGTGGTGCTTCTGGGTGAATGACAAAACCAACTGACAGCACATTAACTACCATTAATTTAGCATAATTGGTCAGGACTTCTGATTCCATTTGCAGACCTCGTACCATTGCAGCAGTTTGCTTTCTGGAGCCTCTTATCATTTGGCCAGCAAGGGCCTTTGCTGCAGCCTCTGGATCTGCATTTCCCTCCCAGGAAGAGCAGGCCTCTCGAAAGCGACTGGCAGTTAACCGTGGTTGACGTAACTGTGCCCACGCAGGACATTTGGACTGCTGCCTGGTTGCCTTCTCAATTTCACTGGCCATTTGTGGTGACACTTGTAATGACTGTAGGTGCAGTTGCTGGTGCAGTGTTGGAACAAAGTCCAGGTTATAGAAGGTATGCTGATCCAGAGGAAGAGCTGGGAATTCAGGAGCCAAGTGGTGCAGTATAAGGTCACTGGATGTTTCCAGTGGAGGTGGACAATGGTATGATAGGGGGGATCCACTTGGAACAGGGCCAAATCTGGATGGAGTCAGCTCTATCTCAGACAAGCCATCTAACACAAGGGCAATGAGAGGCTGGGGTTGCACCTCACACATCTTGGCTCCAGCAGCCATCAAATCAGGGTCGGGAAATGGTCCTAAAGAAAGAAAAGATACAGTAAGTCAACCAATTAAATCAACATTTTGATTTCATAGTAAAAGTAAAATGGACATAAGTTTGTCACATAACCTGAGTATGCCTGGTACAATGTGGACCTAATACCACTCTTGCCTACTGCTGTTGGCTTTCGCACCACCACATCACTCACAGGTTCTGGATGGATTCCCTAAAATTCAGAATAAAATATGATCTCTTTGTGTGTGTGTGTGTGTGTGTGTGTGTGTGTGTGTGTGTGTGTGTGTGTGTGTGTGTGTGTGTGTGTGTGTGTGTGTGTGTGTGTGTGTGTGTGTAGCCTGGCTCCACCCACCTACATACTTCCACTTAATTTTCATTTTCCTTCAGTACTTGCACAAAATTCAAATGAAGTGAAGGGGTCTAATTAAGACCAGACAGGTGTGTGTGTGTGTGTGTGTGTGTGTGTGTGTGTGGAGCAGTATTTGAATCATCCAAAGAGTAGGCTAAATAAACAACCTTATCTTACACCCACCTGTGTTCTCGGTCTATGCCATCGCTGTAAATCACTTGTGCAGGCCAGAGGTGGAGGAACAGTCTTCTCACCAAGCTGCAAATAATGTGCTGTCTGATATAGGAGGGCCACAATGTGGTTGCAGAAACCTTTTCCCGCTACGCAGCTGCAGGAATAGGCCATCAGACGTCCATTGTCAGCGGCAAGTGATATCTATACATACACACACAAAGAAAAAAAACACATAGGGAAATACTAATAAGAATGGCGAACATGGCATCACTGTTCATAACAGTACATCACTGTCAGCAGTAAACGGAAGTAACAGTTTATGGATAGAGTTGAAATAGCAGTAGAGATTTATAAATTATGGAATGAGATGGAAGAGAAAGAGTTGAGTCAAAGCTCCTGCACATAATTAAGGTAGATTTCCAGACTTATGCTGGAAATCACCTTCTGTCACTAATCAAAACAATATAAAAAACAGCACTCCTGTGACCAACAAGGCTACAATAACAAACGATAGAGTGTGTGAGAATGTTTCTATACTTGTAATTGTGCAGAAACTCACTAGAAAGAGCTGCAACCGCAGCGAGTGAACAGTACTGCAACGGCAGTAAGCAGCGCAGGTGGCCGAACTTGCCACCATACAAACAGGGAACTTTTGCACTCATTAGTCAAACCTCTAGTTTGTGAGGTTCCTCGTTTTTCCTCTGAGATGGGTAGCATCTAGCCCTCACAAAAACCTGCCCGTATGCTACATTTGATACTGACATGCAAAAATACGCACATAAACAGACATTACCAGACAAAAATGTTAACTGTTGATGATAGCATTCGGCTAACATTATTGTTGCTACACACAAGACGTTGACTTGGACAACCATAGGCAGTAATTGAAGGTAATTGGTACCATAAAGTTTCATTAAAAGCAGACTATAATGTTTTAGTAAGGTATATAAGCTATATCATCTGTACTATACATACATTATGTCTAAGTGGACACGCTAATGATGTGTCATTTTAGTTAACAGTTCAGTAACAGTTTGCCTCGCTCTCTACTTACCTTGATATTTATGGACAAATTCCTCGTGGAAAAATTTGTACCCTTTATTTAGTTTTTTGTTTTTGGTGATGGAGTTTTCCTCCACAATTCTTGTCACATCAGCAAATGTAATTTTTGGCAAATCCGTTAGCGAAGTTGTGTACACTCATTGATCCATTTTATGTTTTTCTGGTGTTTTGACGCTTGACAGGAACTCCGCTTCCACAACGATTACGTATTTCCGGTTATTGTGAAAAAGGTCTATTGCCCATGGTGGTGGAGCGGTTGGAATGGAAGATACAGATACTGTGGACAGGTGTCCACTGACATTAGGAGAACTTTCTTAACCCCCTGAGGTCGGCGGTCTCGCCGGCGATACCAGCTCGCATTTTTTTTATCAGTGTAAAAGAAACTCATAAATACTCTGTTGACTTTGATTTTCCATAGGAGTTTCATACATCAATCTATTCTGTTAAATGTGTATTATTTTTGTGTATACTCACAATAAAAACAAAGTGTTGTGCTTTTCGCCAAATTAAGAAAAATAAACACGGAGCGAGTTCTGCCTTCTCTCTGTCCGTGTAGTCCATTCTGAAACGCGTCCGAAAATGAATCATAACTCAGCAAATACTTCTCACACAGACACGTGGTATATGTCTTTATGAAGCTTGAAATCTCTTCTTTTAAATGAAGTAATTAATATAAAAAACAAATGTTTTCAACTCATGTAATCCATTTGAAAGCAAGGAGAGGTACCGTTTTTTCCTTCTGCCTCATTATCTCTATAATGAACCGAGGCCGCCCCGCCCCCGGCGCTATTCACATGGTAAATAGTTTAGGTAATCTATGCTTCGCACCCGCCCCCCGATCAATGCCTTGAAAACACGAAGTTTCATCAGATCAGATTCACTGATAGTTCATCGCGTTTAGAGAGGATGGCTCGTTTCTCCGGTAAAGACGCCCTTCAGATGATTCTGGACAGCGAGGAATAACTCACCTGGGCTTTTCCTCAGAGGAAGATTGTAGCTCAGACGACGAATGGCAGCATTTTCAAGAGCGAATTGATCACGCCGAGTAAACACCGAGTTTTCACGTGAGTAAATACGTGTACCCAAGTGGTCTAGTGGTAGAACATTTGCCTGGCGTGTCAGAGGTTCTGAGTTTGAATCTGCACTCATATAGTTTTTTTTTTTTTTTTTTTTTTATCAAATCAGATTATGTTTATCAGTGGTTGTATATCAGGCAGAGACATGTTTGTGTGTATTTTGTTTTGTAATTTCACTGGAACGAAAAGAGAGTCTCCACAACGGATTGAAGCGCGCGTCCGAGTGAAGACTGCGCGAGCCTAAAACAAACACAGTATCCGCGTCTGACTCGCGGGAATCCACGGCGCAAACCTGTGAGGGGCTGTGTTTTCTCGAGCCCCATATCAGCTCGAAGTTTATTCAGATCATTACTTGTTTACACCGTCTCGCAGCGCTGTGAGGAATAATAATAATAAGGGAAAATGTCCCTCAAAAGGTAGATGTAAACAAACTATTAAAAGGTAAATATAATTTTTTTCTTTAAATAATTTTTATTGTGTTTTATTAGTAACAAATTTGGGGAGAGGAAAAATATTACAAAACTGAAAATACAGTATGAGAATTAACTGCACAATTACTAGACATGTTTACCTTGGATATTATACAATTTGCAAGCACAATTTGTGGGAAAAAAAATGTATATAAAAAATATAAATAAAATTTATTTTTGTGTATAAATATATACACATATATATATGTGTATGTATGCACATATATATATTTGTATAAGCAACGTATTAAACTGCAAATTAACATTTATATTCCTTATAATAAAAATGAAAGACCTATGTTACAGACATATGAAAGACAACATTTCGTTGATTAGTTTTGGTTAGATTATACATTTTTACTGTAAAATATCTGCCACCTCAAATAAGCTTTTATTTGCCAATTTTTTGTCAAAAATAATCAAATAATCAATCAAATCCTTAACTTTGAAATATGTATGATAAAATGTATACTTTAGTTTTTACAAAGAAAGATTACACTTGAATTGTTGTTTATTGAAATATTTACAAGGTAGATGTAAACATGGCTCATTAAGTATGCGGTCCTCAGGTGTGAACCACTAAATATGCATGATCGTTGACGCCCACTCGAATATTGCCTTTCCAAACAGAAAGTGCTTTGCAAAATTCAAATCAATGTATTGTGTTATGTGAAGGATTAGGCAGGGTGATTTTCACATAATTTTGAAGAAAAAACACTAGGCGATGACATCCATTAGACAAAAGTCTTATTGGCACATATTTAGTGTGTGTTTTGTGGTCTTATTTCAGAAACTTTAGTTTTTAGTTTTTTCAATAACCACGCATAAACATTATTCTCTCAAAAATGCAGACATGTACATTCTTGTTGCTCACATATTATGGTAGCCCTGTTTGTGCTAAATAGTGTGTAATTTTTTTTGCCATTACTATGTTTATAAGCAACTGAAAAAAGCACAAATGTCAGGGCATGTCAGAACATCTCAAGGACCCCAAAAACACCTTAGACCCCAGAGGGTTAAAGTGACAGGCAGAGGTTGGTAGAGTCTCCAAAAACTGTACTCAAGTAAAAGTACAAGTACTTATAGAAATAATCTCAATAGTTACTTGAGTAAGAGTAAAAAAGAATCCCAATGAAAAAACTACTCAAGTAGCGAGTTACTAGTTACTTCGGATCATATTTATATATATATATATATATATATATATATATATATTAGTGGTGGGCCGTTATCGGCGTTAACGAGCTGTCTTTCACTTTAATTAGATAGTCCTAAAAGATATCTACTAACACTTAGTGGATAATGTCTATTAATAGTCAACTGATCATAAACAATATATTAATCTGTTGATAGGTTATAGACTTTCTACTGATATAAACTCTTTTTCACTTTAATTAGATAGTCCTAAAATATATCTACTAATGCTTAGTTGAGAATGTCTATTAATAGTCTACTGATCATAAACAATTTATTTGTTGACAAGCAACAAATAAGCAACTACATGTAATCTTTAGTTGACTATCAACAGATTATCTACAAATGGTTAAAACATTTTTAAAAACAGTTTTAAATCAGCTAAAATAATCATTAATTTGATGCACATGAGACCCCTTGAGTAGGATATACAGTATCATATACTTCATATGCTGACATGACTGTTGACTTTTAACTGACAGATTGATCTTGAGTTGTTGGTACTCAATCTACAGAAAGTTAGTTGACAATTGAAAGTTAGTCGCCAATTGGTTAATAACCTGTTGCAAAATAACATTAACAGTCAACAGGCACTTTTTTGTAAAATCTGTAGATTAACACTTGAATTGTACCTTATAGTCTATAGGCAGTCAGTTCAACGTATGTTACTTGTCAGTTGAAACAGTGTTGTTGAATGTCAACTGATGCACTGTTGACAAGCTACTGAATGGCTACTAATAACTAGTAAAGTCTCAACAAACGGACTATCAAAATAAAGTGTTACCTTCTTTTTAAGCTTGGCATTTCTGGAAAAGACGTGCGACAGTATTAGCGACCCATCATTTAAAAGTGTCTAGCTGCAGCTAGCATAAGTTTAATGTAGCACTAACGTCAGCAAGACGTTGATTACAAATAGTTCTAAATAGTCCCACCAAATAGTGCTTCTTAAACGTAGATGTTCAGTTCAACGTAACACCACATACGTCCGTCATGTAGGCTATAATATCAATACGGCTTAGCAGGAAAAATACTAGCTAACGTTACATTCACTGCCTCAGGTAGTAAACTAAATGCTAAATGGCGCTGCAGCCGCCGACCTTTTTCCCCCTGAGGAGATGTTTGTTGTCCTAAGTAGCTAGCAGCTAGCTTGCCAGTTCAGCATGCAAAAATGGCAAATACCGGTAATACTAAGTGTTACGTTCAGTCAAATCCTACCACATTAATCAGTTACGTATCATATCAAACCGGCTTAGCTCGTTTGCTAATGCTTACCTGAGTGTCGTTCTTCTGTTGGTGCTGATGTTTCATGCTTCTTGCACTGCTGTTTTGAGGCGTGAGATCATCGATGTGATTATGACACTGCACCTGCGCGAATCCACAAACTAATTGAAGTTCAGAGACTACTTGGGTGGCTCGCTGTAATTCAAAGCAAGCCCACTATGCCGCACTGGCGCTTTATACATGGAACTTGGACAGGGCCAGGGCACACAGGCCACTGTGGCTGTACGATGATTTTTTTTTCACGGGGCATGAAGGCCAAAGTGTAGGGCAACGTGGCCGCGGTATAATTCCCACCCTGTCACCAGGCATGCAATCAGGTGGTTCAACCTGGCGACAGATCGGGCTACGAGAAGACGTGTCCCGCCTCCATCCACACAAACTGATTAATAGGAGTAATAAACCATCATCTTTTTATTAAACTTCTTGTCGTTCTCCAGTTATTCATTTTCTGATATTTTAGCTGTGCATAGTGCAGCATTTCATTGAAGTTGAAGCCTAATAGATAAAATATTTAATGTTTGCACCGACCTAGGCCTATAAAGCACTAAATTAGGTTTTGACCACAAAATTAATGTAGATTAGCCTAGCCAACATAGGCTACTTAACAAAAACAGAATAGGCTATAACCTTTAACTTTCCATAAATATAAATGTCAATTTTATATTTGCATTGAGTAGTGATTACTTTTGTACAGTAAATTGATGTCTTGTATTGAAATGTCTAAATTAAATTGAATGCCTTGTCTTTTCTGTTAGGCCTATTTACAATATTGTTAGGTTAAAAATTTAACCAGATTTAAGCTTAGGTCTATATTGCTAGGCTAGGCCTAGTGATAGTTTTGGTTTTATCCTATTGTTTAGTTTATCCCACAGCAAGAACAGAAGGGATTTTGAAAATGAGATAAACGGGTCCAAAACGGACCCGGGCCAGATGAGCCAGAATTTTTATGAGTCCGTTGCGGGTGCAAGGTTTTAATCGTGGATGCAGCGCGGAGCCACGGCGGGTCCGCGATCCGCCTTCGTTGCGGATCCGTCACTGCGCACAAGTGGACGACGATACGGGTAGATTAGCCTAGCCGTTCCGGAAGCCGCAATACCTCCGTGGCCGATCCGCTGCGGAGTCCTTTTGCTGTGTGGGTATGCAGTGCATTAAATATATATTTGATGAACAAATTAAGTTTAAATTTAATAAACAACTAATATGATTGATATTCTTTTGGTTTTTCTACCAATACATTTAAAAATTACAAATGCATGAATTAAAAATTTATTGAAAATTAAAAATACAGGTATCGGTTACGGTATCGGTATCGGTATCGGCGATGTACAAAAAATGAAAGTATCGGTTTCGGTATCGGCGATGTACAAAAAATGAAAGTATCGGTATCGGACTCGGTCTGGAAAAAGTGGTATCGGTGCATCCCTACTCTCTATGGCTCTGGTACAGTTGTGAGAATATCGGATGTGCATCAGCAGTGTGATTGGATCTGCACACTCGGTCTTAAAGTGACAGTGCGTAATAAAACTAATGCCGTCTGTACACTTAATATTGATCAAACAACAAAATAAAAAGAGAAAAGCATTCACTGCTCTTTAATAGCTTTAATAAGGATTAATTATATTTAATTTATACAAATAAGTATATCTGCTTGAAAGAATAAAGAATGATGTATGTAAGTTAAAGGCTGCATAATCATTCATTGAAGAAAAAAAAACTGTTCTACTTTAGAAGTGTTTTATTTCATTTTAAGATATTATTTGATGTCACAGTGCTAAATCTGTGTCTGTATTGCATGTTCAAACTTTATTCATATTAACAGGTTAATAGATGTTTTCTACGGGAATATATAATGGGTTTGGAAATCTAAATAAATGCATTACACTTTAACTAAACCCATTCGATTTTAGTCGACTAAAATCTTATTGTATTTCGTCGACTAAAACTAAAACAATTCAGATTACTTAAATATGGCTAAAGGTAAAATGGCATTTTAGTCAAAAGACTATGACTAAAACTAAATCAAAATTTGCTGTCAAAATTAACACTGCTACAGACTCGAAATCCAGGGGCTGTCGGAGGGCTAGCCAGTTTTAAGGGAGCTAGCCATGACTTGAGGGCTGGTTTCCTTGTCAAAGGTAGCCTGTGAAAATGTATCGTAACCCCAGCTGCCTTAGCCCTATACAATTCATTACTACAGGTCTACAGCCAGGGGCAATACAGTATGAACCCCCCCTGGACCTGTTGGTTTCTGTTTCCTCAGCCATGTCAGCTAGCCTCAGACTATTTGCATGCTATGGCTGCTCTGCTAGTGTTGGTTAGCAACAGAGTAGCTTATCATTTTCAACGTACCATTTTATCCCTTTTAACAAATTCTGCCATTTTAATAATTGTACCAGTGAGAATAAATCAAATACATCTGTTTTATCACCTTTACTCAAATTCCAGTTCAGTTCATCTTTAAGATTTTTACAGATCCTTTTAAGACCTGCGGAAACCCTGTCATTTCAAATGCTAATACATATCATAAAACATGTCATAACTTCTCTTACAATTAAAAGCCATTAACACAAACACAATTGTTTAAACACCATAAATAATGCTTATTGTCTTACTGCCATCGAATCCATCGCTTTTGAACAAACGCTAACATCCGAAAGTGATTTAAATGAACTTGTACATGCGCAATTAACAGCAATCAGTATGGCGCACGTGCATATCATAAACAGACGATGCGTCATACTTTGCGCATGCGTGGTAAATATGTGACGTCACCGCGCTACAGTCTGCAGAGAGGGGTATCTCCGATCCTAAGGTCATTAGGCCCACCCTTCTGAAATTTGACACCACAAATTTTGCATAATTTTAATTGCAAAAAAAATCACACACACACAAAAAAATTCACAAAATCCAGGTGGAACTGATAAACATGATCTCATGAGTGCTTTAAATCAAGCATTGTTGGGGAAATGTTCATACAAGACGAGGAAAAGAAAATGCCACATTGTCTCTTTATTCTGATCTGTTATTTATTAATGTAGGGGAGATACAGATCAAGAATCAAAAACATGATACACTTAAAAAGGTGTTATTTAACATTCTAGATGTACTATTTTAACAAATACTTTTGAGTCGCATGTAATTTATACAAAGTTACATATATAGACAGCTCAGAACTTATGATTATAGTGTCTCATACTGACTTTTGTATAGTAATCTATTGCAAATTTCAAACGCACATTATTCCTCTTTAACACTGGCTAATGTTACTGACTCTTCATGATTTTCATCTTAAATCATATGCTGAAAGTTCAGAATTATTGGAATCAGATTCTGCAAAGCTCCTGTTCTCTTAAGGGAAACAGTAGGAAACCACTGAAAGTGCTGTGGTTATTCTGGCTATCATGTATCCTCGTGTTAGGCCAAAGTCTCACATAGACAACATCTCCAACCTCCAGGATCAACACAACTCCATTAGAGGAGTTTAAGCGACTGTGAGGGCCACCAGCTTCTGCTACAACCACATGCTTTCCATTCTTAATAATGGCTGCAGCTGCAATAATTGGGGCATGACCATATATAGAGATTCTGAACATGTACGCTCCTTTCAGTGGGGCTGTGAAAATACCTAAATCAAATAACAAGAGATACAGAATCAGATGTTTCCTGTATGATTGCTTAATTACCAAACACACTGTGTAATAGTTTTGAAAGTTGGCAGATCCTTTAATTCTCTAATACACATTACACAACTGCAGAGAGGTCTGAATGGAGCAGAAGGGTTTTCATTATTATAAACTGAGTTTTATGACTCATTTCATTGATTATTACCTGTAACTGGGTTGTAGGCGTTCCCTATGTTTGTGAAGACGTTCTTGTAGGTTAGTGTGATTTCAGTGGTAAAAGGACCAATATCTCCGCTGCCAGATTGCATCAGTGAAGCTGAAAAAGCTATTTCTCTGTCTGTTATTGAAAAACATTAGCAATATTGTGATATATATTACTATATTACTCTGAGAATGTATACACTGAATTTAACATCATTCAAGCACACTTTCACCTCTATTTTCCTTTCTCAACTCCACTTGACCCAGAGTAAGATTTGAAATTTCTGTGAAGGAATAAAGATTCAGTTAAATGACATTCACACTGATTATTGTGATAGATACACAATTTACACATTATACAATCAACTTTACACTAACATTTACACTATGCAATGTATTTCATTGGTGTTTTACTTTAAGGATAATTGATAAAAGTGTGAATGTTTTGGTGAGGTACCATCATTTTTCTTGTTCAGCTCTTTCAGGATTACATAATTTTTCTTGTTCATCTCATCCCTCAGCTGCGTCTCTAAAGCTCTGATGTTTCCTTTCTGCTCTGTAACGGTGGCGGTCAGTTCTCTGATGTTTGCTTTCTGCTCTGAAACTGTGGCGGTCAGTTCTCTAATGTTCACTTTCTGCTCTGTAACGGTGGCGGTCAGTTCTCTGATGTTCACTTTCTGCTCTGTAACGGTGGCGGTCAGTTCTCTCAGCGCTGCATGGATGTCAGTGAAGAACAGATGGTAGTTTTGTTGGCTGTCAGTTGAAGCTTCATCCCTCAAAGTGTCTGTTTGAGGTGGATTCTGTCTTCCGTCCTCAGATCTGAGCTGTTGACTGATCTCATTCTCATTGAGTCCTCCATCTACCTGATGCTGTACGACAAACACAAAGGTTTCCAACAGCAGCAGTAAACATACTAATCCCTTCATTCTTCACTGATGTTTGTTTCCAGCTCTTGCTCTGTCATCCTCACAGCCTCTCATGTTCCTTTTATAGTGTCCTGATTTACTGTCTTTTCTACATGATTTATATTGCTTCAGATAAATAAGTAGTTCAAGGTAATTGGTAATCATAATCAAAGGGATGTTCCGGGTTCAGTAGATGTTTATCTCTATTAACCCTCTGGGGTCGGCAAACGCGCCTGCGCGTTTTGCTGGATTTTATTCACATTGTAGCACAATAAACTTAAATTACTCCTTCATTTATGGTCATACAGAAAAAAGAAATATAAAAAAAGAATCTGTGATATTTCTACTTTTGTATGTGTCCACTTACAATCAAATCAAAACATTGTGCTTTTGTAAAATAAAGAAAATAAACAGGGTGTGCGTTCTGCCTCTCCGTCGCGGTGAACTTTTTTTTCTTGAGCACGTCTATAAACTGAAACAAAACTCAGCGAATACTTGTCACACATTTATGAGCCATATACCTTTATAAACATTTAAGTGTGTACTTTTAAATGATCGGATTCAAACTGAAAACAAATATTCTCTGTTTAAGTAATTTGTATAAAACCAACAAGATGTCCAGCTTCTCAAACGCTTCCTAATTATTTTTAATTTGACCACGCCCACTCGCGCAAAAGAGATTCACATGCAAATCTCCACATGGAACGCGAACGCGCTCGTTACCTCAAAAACAAAGCACCAAAAAACTTCACAAGTCTCTGCTTTTCGTCGAGTTTGAAAGACGCACTGTGAGCTTACATTGGAATTACCTCAGAAGAAGAAGAATGCGATTTGAAGACAAGAAAGATGTAAGGTAAGAAATTCTTACATATTAGTTTGTTATTGTTGCATAAATTTCACATTGCAGTTGAACTGTTGCTAGATATATGGTGAATATTATAATATTTAGACCCGTGTTTACTGTTACTGTTTGTGGATATCTGCTCAAACGTAGATATGTATATATGGTAACCATAATGTTTTATATTTAAGCGCGATCGCGTTTGAATGTATCATATTTTGGATCGCGATCGCGTTTGAAAAGCAAAACGCACCAAACGGCTTCATGTTTTTACTATTATCTCATTTCATATCATCATAACGAATGGAAACATTTGAAGTGATAATAAACATATTGTTATTTTGTATTGTTGGAAACATTTGTGTGTGTGTGTGTGTGTGTGTGTGTGTGTGTGTGTGTGTGTGTGTGTGTGTGTGTGTGTGTGTGTATTCTGTGAATTTTAAAAAGCAATTTTAACCAGAAAAATCTAAAATGTATTCCCAAAATCGTGCAGGCCTTTCTCTTGATATCAGTATGTTCACTTTTTTTTTTTCTTTCAGGGACCAGATGCCATTGAGTCCTGCTGACTTCAACATTCACATGAGTCTCTGTACATGAACATGGTAAAGTGAAAATCAAACACCTTGGAAATGAAAGGTATGTACAATGTTTTTAGGAATGGCACAATGGATTATGTTGTATCTTTGGATTATGTTGTGTTGTAAATAAATCCAAACAATCTAAAAGCCATTCTTTTTTAACCTGTTAAGCTGCAAGCCCACTTTTGAAAAATCCCCAGAAATGACATACCCACACTGAAACAGATACAGTTCATGAACCCTTTGCACTAAAAGCACAAGTATGATCTCATTTGAAAGCTGACACCTGGCAGTTTATTGTAAATGTAGAATTAATTATTGTCATAATGAATTTTTTTTTTATAAATAGCTTTAAAGTTTTGTAAAGTTATTAGAAATTTATTTTTATGAAACATCTTCATGAAAATAAAATTGAAGTTGACCCTGTAGCAATCTAGAAATGCACTACAGCTAAAGCCACATGTCTAAACATTTTATGTTTAAAATCTGAAGATGATAAGTCTAAAACTCTGTATTTAGTTCATTTTTTTCAAGATAGAAGCACCTAGAGCTAGCTAGCATGTTAGCTTAGCACACCATCAATACATGACAATTTATGAGATTAAAACCATGTTTGTGCTTCAAACTTACTTTAAAACGCAAGTGAAGTGTTTTAAATAATCTTCTGTGATCTAATTTGACATCAGATAAAAAAAATCTGACAGAAAATATACTATTTGATCATATTCTGCACAATGATGGTCTATAGATTAGCATTACATTATACATATAATCTATTATTATTAAAATACCTGGCATGGCTTGAAAAACACAGGTAACTCGAATATCATTGCAATCATGTTTATTGTCTTCAAAATATCTGTATCTGCATGATACAGCGCTATCTCTTGTTAGCTTTGTGTGTATCTCCGGTATCAGTGACGTCCTGGAATGTCACATGATTATGGCTCTTCTTCATGTCCCATATATGGGTTATTATTGTGCTTATAGCGCCCTCAGGCTTCTGGTATGAATTGAAAACCCAGTAAATGAGAGTGCCAAACGCTCATAAAGATTACATCGACGCATTTGGGTATAAATTCAATAAATATTATTCCTGTCAATAGAAATCTGATGTAAACCTATGAGAATCTATCAATATTTCTCCAAATCTGCACATTTTTGAGCTAAAAGCCCTGAGGGACGTTGTTTTGTGTATCGCTGTCATGACGACAGCACGGGAGTTTTTTTATGAATGAAAGCGGCTGACGCGCATAATTCATATTAAAGGTATCGACTCATTTTTTCATTTCATAACTCCTGACAGAAATTTAGAAATAACTGTCGCTATAAGTTTCTCAGAATACAATAGTGGTCAAATACTGAAACTTGAGTATTATATCTTTTTAATGATGTATAGTTTGTCAAGGCATAACATTAAATCTGATAGTAAATTTGAACTAAACAAAAAAAAAAAACGCTTCAGTGCGCGGGCGCACTGGCAAAGGTTAACAGGTTAAATCTCCTCATTCTTTGTGCAAGGTTGCTCAGAATGACAGGGCCTGATAGCTCCTAATAGGGCCGTTAGGGGAGGGTCTTTGTCTTTCTCAGGTGTGAAAAGCTTACATATTAATGAGCTCCCGCATAAAGCTTTCTCACACAAAACACGTCGTAAAAATTTTAAATCAATATATTGTCTTATCTGAATGAGCAGTCAGGGTGATTTTCACATAGTTTTAGAGCAAATATTCAAGGCTACGTCATACAATTTCCAAAAGTCTTGTGAAGAAATAATCAGTATGGGTTTCATGGCCTTATTTCAGTGAGAATTTTTTTTTGTATTTTCACAAACCACGCAAAAATGTCATTATCTCAAAACTACAAACTTTTACATACATGCTGCTGATATATTATTGTAGCAGAGTTTGTGCTGAATACAGTGTAATTAGACTTTAGCCATGAAAATGTCACAAGTAACAGAAATAACCAGAAATGTCACAGCATGTCAGAACACCTCCAGGGCCCAGAAAACAGCTCAGACCTCAGAGGGTTAATTTGTGTCAGGAGTTATGAAATGAAAAACTAAGGCGATACCTTTAATATGAATTATGAGCGTCAGCCGCTTTCATTCATAAAAAAACTCTGTGCTGTCGTCATGACAGCGCTTGACAAAACAACGTCCCTCAGGGCTTTTAGCTCAAAAATGTGCAGATTTGGAGAAATATTGATAGATTCTCATAGGTTTACATATCATATTTCTATAGACAGGAATAATATTTATTGAATTTATACCCAAATGCGTCGATGTAATCAGTATGAGCGCTGTATACGCTGATTTACTGTGTTTTCAATTCTTACCAACAGCCTGAGGGTGCCCTATGCACAATAATAGTCCATATATGGAACATGAAGAAGAGCCATAATCATGTGACATTCCAGGAAGCCACGAACACACACAAAGCTATCAGAGATTGCAGTAATATGCAGATAAGGATGTTTTGAAGACAATAAACATGATTGCAATGATATTTGAGTGACCTGTGTTTTTCAAGCCATGCAAGGTATTTTCATAATAATAGATTATATTTATAATGTAATGCTAATCTATATAGACTTTATCATTGTGCAGAATACTATAAAATAATATATTTTCTGTCTGATTTTTTTATCTGAAGCCAAATTAGATCACAGAAGATTATTTAAAACACTCGACTTGCGTTATAAAGTAAGTTTGGAGCACACACATGGTTTTAATCTCATATATTGTCGTGTATTAATGGTGTGCTAAGCTAACATGCTAGCTAGCTCTGGGTGCACCTGTCACATAGCCGTTATTCTTTTATGATTTTTTTTTAAATAGGAATGCTTACTGAAATGTTTCTTTATTCCAGAAGGGCATTTGATACAGTTAGATACAGTGAGAACTTTGATAAAAGAAATTAGGGATTGAAACTCTATGAATAGCCTGTGAATAGCCAGTCGTTAGTAGCTATAATGCAGACAAAAGAAATGCATATTTAGAGCCATAACCAGGCTGGAGAGGTGTGTAACAACAATGACTTATGTTAGGGAATTAATTAGCTCAAATTAGCGTTAATGTGAATATGCATATGTTGCTTACATGAATTAAATGATTCCCAATTAGGGAATAGGTCAAAAACCTCGGCTTATATCAGCGATTACACAATTACTTGTAGTACTCACTGATATAGACGGGTAGACTATGTTCAATTAGGGGGAATTTTTTAGGTAGATGTTGAAGAATGTTCATTTATTGTACAAACTGTCCGTCCAGCACACAGAATGTACAATTTCTGAACAGAAATCTAGCGTCTTTAACACCGATAGATAACACTTTCCTGTGGCCACAAAGAAAATAATTATCTTCGTGTTTTAGACAATTTGAGATTTCTTTCAATAGTAAAATCGATCGTAGAGCTTAAGAGGTAAAAATCTGCACTACTCAGGGACTCAGAATTGAAACAAAACAGGCAAACTTAATTCAAATGATTTAACAGAGTTTATTTAAACGACCTAACGGTTACAGATACTATTTCAAATCACACAGGAGTAAATATGCATAAACAAAACAATATACGATCGCAATAAGGAATACAACAAAATAAACGTAAGAATCAAAGGTTAACGCAGAGGAAGAAAAAGGGAGAATATAAGAGAGAGAGAGAGATGAGAGAGAGAGAATAAGAGGGAATTTTAAGAATGGCTTTGTGTGTGTGTACAATGATAGCGTGGTAAGGAGAGGTGTGGGTGTGTGTGTGTAGGAGCACGCCTATAGCGGCACGTGGTCGTGTGTTTCTGTCTAGGAACACGTGGGTATGTGTGTGTGTGTATGTGTAGGTGTGTGTGTAAAAGAGTGTGTAAGTGTGAGTGAAAGAATTTAGATATAGGTAGAAACAGTTCAGTCATTCACAACAAAACCCCAATAGGCACAGTAATTTTAGACACTTTAAACAGCACTTCAGATTGCAAATTTAAGGTCTACGTTACTCTGTTTGAAGCTCGGCCTTTTTGTGTGTGTGCGTCGAGTCGGTGTAGACAAAGCGCCTGGATCACGTGGTCACCGGAGCGGGTTGCTACAGCGTCTGGTTGCTATGGCGACTTGAAGCGAGCGAAAACTTAGCAAGATGATCTTAGCTTTTAAGTTGGTTTCGTTGGTTGGTTGAAGAAGACTATCAACTGAAGTAAAGTAGTTTTAAGAAAATAAAACTTGGAAGAAAATGAAAATAAAAGCGAGCGAAGGTTTCCTTGAAGGAAGGAGGCGTGGTCTTTCTCTCTCTGGCGGACTGCGATTGAGAGGAGGAAAGCATGAAATTTTAAAGGGGCCCAACTCACGCCCTCTCACGTATGTGAGCCAATGGTCCTTAACGGCGGGTCGGGTCCACCTCCTGACGTTTCGAGGGTCGATACGCCCCTTCCGACTAAGTATTGAAAAGATAAATTCGTTCCTAACATTAATAACACTGGTATTAATAAGAGAATGCATCCTCTGATATTCTGTGTTAAAGATTCGACACCGTTGGGATTTATGGAGCAAGACGATACCACGAATGGCAATTCTATGACCTAGTTACACACAGATACATGATTTTTCGCGATTATAATCACATCAAATGGATTACAAATCAATAAAGCTATATAGGCATAATATTTAGGACAAGGGATCATGCATACATCACGAAAATATATTTTAAACATTTCACAAGATGATTTTGATTCACACGTGGTAGGATCTGCGTGTTTTTTCTGTGTGTGTGTGTGTGTGTGTGTGCTGACACAGTTCGAGAGTTCATGCCTGGCGCGTTGAACTTTTGTCCTCGAGCGCGGGTTGAGAGGCTATGTGTGTGCGCTTTACTGGTTTTGATGAGATTATCAGCTAGCGCATCTGGTTGAACAGAGTCTGGTTGTTTTCTGACATGTTAGATTAGTGTCTAAATGTAAATCAATGTCCGAGAGAATCCCTGGGGGGTTCTCTCGAGATTGCTCTTATTGGTCAGCGGATGTTCGCCGAGCCATAAACCTGAGGTTCTTGTTGATTCAGCAGTAAGAGATCTTGGTTTTCAGATAGGCAGTCACTGATTTACGCCATTTGTTGGCGCCGTTGGGTCTGCGCGTCCTGCAAGGAAGAATCTTGAGACAATAGAGGTGTTTGTGGATTAAGATGCCAGTGATTTGATTACGTCTCAGACCAGAGGGGGTTTGATCACAGGGTAATTTCAGTAATTTAAACATATAGAGAGAGAGCTGGTGATCTGACCATCTCCTTTGCGTTACAGGTGTGAATGTGTGCAGGGGAGACTGAGACTGAATGGGGATCGTTTGCACCACAAAACAATAGAGACAAAAGACTGAATGGATGACTTAGAAGATTACTAAACATCAGTAGCATTTTTGAGTCTAATCAAAATAAAGTCATGACATAATCTTGAAAAACATTTAACTAAATACAGAGTTTTAGACTTATCATCTTCATATTTTAAATATAATATGGTCACACATATGGCTTTAGCTGCAGTGCATTTCTAGATTGCTACAGTGCCAACTTCAAATATATTTTCATGAAAATGTTTAATAAAAATAAATTTCTAATAACTTTACAAAACTTTGAAGCTATTTATAACTATTTTTTTCATAATGACAATAATTAATTCTACATTTACAATAAACTGCCAGGTGTCAGCTTTAAAATGAGATCATACTTGTGCTTTTAGTACAAAGGGTTCATGAACTGTATCTGTTTCAAACAACATCAACAAAATCGTCCAGACATGATACCATCTTTCGGGCGATAGCTTTGTTTCACCAAGCCAAATGCCCAATCTGGTGCAAACTTTGTATGGCCCACAATGAGAAAGTTCAATGAAATTGTTTCATGCAATCCATGAAGAACTCTCCATAGCAGGTACTGTAGCACAGTATTGTTCTTGTTCTGGCCTACACAGTTGTCACAATGTAGCCGGACATGCTTTTCACCCATGCCCATATTGAGTGAAGAAATTATCAAGGAATGACACCACAGCATTTGGCCCTTTGGTGATAAGGTAGTTAACCTGTCTTGGAATAGCCTCACAGTTAATGCCAAACAAGCCATATTTTCGAGGGGTCAAGAAGTACATAGGTCCGGGCTGAAGTGGATTGGAGGGAAAATGCACCTGCTGGGCAAAATCAAACGAGTAATGCATTGTGATTTCTCGGGAGCATGGATCACAAGGACCGAGTTCATGAATGCCATGGTCTTTTACAGTATCCTTGGCTTTCTGAGCCATGTCTTGATACAGTGAGTGTTCTAATATCACTTTCATGAGGTGGTCTTCTTGGTTTCTGCTTCGCTCGGATTTCTCTGCTTCGGTCAGGTTGGCAGACTTGTAGATGGTCGGGTTGTTTTTTAGCATTCCCAACACAAGTCAGTCATTGGCTTCGTCCGGACTATGTAGGGCACAAGGGTCTTCCACAGGCGCCGAAAGGTCACAATGTTGACCACCCGATGTTCTGATAAAACAAAGTTTGGGAAGAACTTCCTCAATTTGGTTTTGATGCACTATTAATAATAATAATAATAATAATAATAATAATAATAATAAGTTTATTTTATATAGCGCCTTTCTCAAACCCAAGGTCGCTTTACATAGTAGGAAGGGAAGGAAACACAACAACAACAACCAAAACAATACAACAAAGACAAGTTATCTGTATGAAGCTATGAGTTAGGTGTGGAGAAGTGATCGTTAAACAAAAAGGTCTTGAGATGTGCTTTAAAGAAGGGAAGAGAAGGACAGTCACGAAGAGGTTGTGGGAGGCGGTTCCAGAGTTTGGGGGCCAAGGCACTGAAGGACCTGCCACCCAGAGTGCAGAGTCTGGAGCGGGGGATAGCCAAGAGATTTTGGTCAGAGGATCTGAGTGAGCGGGAAGGAGTGTAAGGGATCAGGAGGTCGCGGATGTAGGGGGGAGCAAGGTTGTGGAGTGCTTTGAAGGTGAGTAGTAACACTTTGTATTTGATCCGGGACGGAACCGGTAGCCAGTGGAGTTGGTGGAGAATAGGGGTGATATGTGCTGATCGTCTGGTATGGGTGAGGAGCCTGGCTGCTGAGTTTTGAATATATTGTAGCCTTTGAAGTGATTTAGCAGGGAGACCAAGGAAAAGTGAGTTGCAGTAGTCTAGACGGGACATAATAAAGGAGTTAACCAAAATCTGAGCATCACTAACAGAGAGGAAGGGTTGGAGTCGAGCAATGTTGCGGAGGTGAAAGAAGGCAGTCTTAGTGAGTGATTTGATATGAGGATCAAAGCTAAGGGAGGAGTCAAGCAGAATGCCAAGGTTTTTAACAACAGGGGTAGAGTGAACAGGTGAACCATCAATGTTGAGAGTGAAGCTGGGAGATTTGGAGAGGATGCTTTTAGGGCCAATCAGGAGAATTTCGGTTTTATCTGTGTTGATTTTGAGAAAATTGTTTTGCATCCATAATTTTAAGTCAGAAAGGCAGTCAGTGAGGGAGCATGGTGGTGGGTCAGAGGGAGAGGGAGTGGTAAGATAGAGTTGGATGTCATCTGCATAACAGTGGAAGTTAAGACCGTGGCTGCGTATGATCTGCCCAATAGGGAGGATGTATATGAGAAAGAGTAGGGGCCCAAGTACAGAACCCTGGGGAACACCACGAGTGACAGGGGACTTGGAAGACTGATGTGGACCCAGTGTTACAAATTGCTTTCTGTTGGAGAGGTAAGACTGAAACCAAGTGAGTGCTGTGCCAGAAACACCAATAGCAGACAGACGGGCGATTAGAACATTGTGGTTGATGGTATCGAAAGCAGCACTAAGGTCAAGGAGGATGAGAATGTTAAGTGAACCAGAGTCAGCAGACAGGAGGAGGTCATTAACTATGCGTAGAAGAGCAGTCTCTGTACTGTGACATGAACGGAAGCCAGATTGAAAAGACTCATACAGGTCGTGGTGATTAAGAAAAGTGTGAAGTTGAGAAGCCACCACTCTTTCCATTACCTTGGCCAGAAAGGGGAGGTTGGAGATAGGGCGGTAGTTTGATAGTGATGTTGGGTCGCAGTCCGGTTTTTTGAGAATGGGTCTTGAGGGCTGCAGGCACAACACCAGAGTTCAGGCAGGTGTTTACAATCAATGCAATGGGTTCAGATAAGGATGTGTTGCAGGCTTTAAGTAGAGGGGTGGGGGCAGGGTCAAGCTGACACGATGAAGAGTTTGATTTATTAATAATGTCAGTGATAGTGAGGGAGTCAATAGTGGTGAAATGGGAGAGCTTAGGACCCAGAGAGGGTGGAGATGAAGAGAGAGAGATTGCATTGGGGTTGAAGCAGTGGTAAATTTGGCTAATTTTGTCATCAAAGAAGTGTAAGAAGTCCTGACACTGCTCAGGGGTCTTAGGACAGGCAGTGACAGGTGGTTTGAGGAGTTTGTCCACAGTCCTGAAAAGGGTTTTAGGCCTGGACATGGAGGAGGTTATGAGTGATGAGTAATAGTTTGAACGGGCAGCATTGAGGGCATCCCTATATGTCAGAGTATGTTCGGTGTAAAGCATGGAGTGAATTGTAAGGCCAGTTTTCTTATATTTCTTATATAGTTTCCTAAGCTCAGGGGTGAACCAGGGGCAGGTACGGTTAGCTGGTACAAGCCTAGTCCTGACAGGGGCTAAGCTATCAAGCAGGCTGGTGAGGGTGCCATTGTACGTAGCAACTAAGTCATCCGCGGACGAGAGCTCGTCAAGGTCCAATAGTGGTGAGGCCTCTATAGAGGCAGCAAACATGCTGTGGTTTATTGGCCTGATGTTACGACATGTGATAGTTGTTTTTTCTGAGGAGGGAGGAGGAGTGATCATATGAAAACGGCATTCAATAAGCTTATGGTCAGAGACACCTGAGATGGAACCAGAGACAGAGATGTCAATAAGACCAGAAGAGCAGAGCAGATCCAAAGTGTGGCCGTGAGTGTGAGTAGGAAAGTCAACATGCTGTGTCAAACTAAAACAGTCCAATACAGAGTTAAACTCTGAGGTGTATGAACAATTTGTATCCACATGAATGTTAAAATCCCCTAACATTATCATAGCAGAACAAAGAGATGAAATAACAGTGAGAAGTTCATTCAATTCAGACAGAAAATTTACAGATGGTTTAGGGGGGCGATAGATTAGCAATAGCAGAAGGGGTATGGTTGAAACAACCTTCACAGCAATATATTCAAAGGATGTCACTTCAAATGGCCTAAGTTCTTTAACAGACAGATCTGAGCGGTACACTACAGCCAACCCACCCCCTCTCCCTACAGATCTGGGTTTGGATAAGTAGCAGTAGCCAGGGGGAGTCAGCATGTTTAAATTAATGTAGTCACCGGGTTTTTGCCAGGTCTCTGAGAGACAAAACAAGTCACATTTTTTGTCCACAATGATATCGTTTATTAGGGCCGTTTTGTTTGAGATTGAGCGCACATTTAGGTGGTCAATGTTAAAGTTCTGACATGATGACGAGGCAGGAGGAGGCAGCCTAGGGGGGTGACAAAGGTTGTCAAAGTTAATTCCCCTGTTCTTTGGCTGGTATCGTCGACAACGGTCGGGCGTGTAAACAGTTGGAATTTGAGCATCATGTTCATAGATGAGAGTCGGTTCCCTTTTGAAACGATGAGCATAACGTGGACGACGAATAATTCCAAGCGAGCAGCAGTGTTTGTACAGCGTCGGGTCCAGGGGGGCGTGGCAGCGAAAAAGTTTGAGAGTAGCAGGAGTGTAAACAGGCTCCATTGCCAAGTTACAAAAAACACACATGCACAGCATAAAGCAAGCTGAGAGGACATTAATCCAGCTGCCAGCGAGAAATATGATATCGACACAGTAAAGTTGCCACAAGCAACACAGAGAAACACCACGCTAATGCTACATGTTAGCCAACCAGGCTCACAACACAACCCAATCCGCAATGTAATCAGCGCAGTTTAGTACACCAACCACAGAACAGACTGGGGACAACAACGAGGCAAGCGGGTAGAAACACACTTACCTCAGCGGCAGTCACTGTGAGGGGAGAGAGGAAGAAAGCTCATGCAGGGAAAAAGCAGGCGTACCGGGCAGTGGCAAACAGAACTGGAGGAGCAATGTAGCAGAGTTTGTAGCAAAGTTTGTAGCATTAATCCACGGATTGATAAAACAGCATCAAGCAACAACGCTCCAGCGACAGAGCAGACAGATTCGGCGAGAAGAGATGCAGTAATCCACTAGACTTCGGTGGTAAATGACATAGAGAAGGAATCCAGCGATAGCAGGGAAGGAGAGACTCCCGGTGAGCAGCGGCAGACACACACGCACAGCGTTCACTCAACCGGGAAGCAAGACCTCGAGGCTTTCCACAGAGGTTTTAATGCACTTTAACCCCCTGAGGTCGGCGGTATCGCCGGCGATACCAGCTCGCTTTTTTTTTATCAGTGTAAAAGAAACTCATAAATACTCTGTTGACTTTGATTTTCCATAGAAGTTTCATACATCAATCGATTCTGTTAAATGTGTATTATGTTTGTGTATACTCACAATAAAAACAAAGTGTTGTGCTTTTTGCCAAATAATGAAAAATAAACACGAAGCGAGTTCTGCCTTCTCTCTGCCAGTGAAACGCGTTCTGAAACGCGTCCGAAAATGAACAATAACTCAGCGAACACTCAGTCAAACAGGCATACAGACACACAGGCATGAAGCTTGAATTCTCTTCTTTTAAATAAAGTCATTTATATAAAAAACAAATATTCTAAGTTCATGTAATCTGTAAGAAAAGAGCGAGATGTTCGTCGTTCTCATTTCATCTAATTACTTGTAATGTGACTCCGCCCACGGAGAGCGCGCGCTATTCAAACGCAAATGGCTGAGGCAAGCCTGTGAACGCCCCCCATATCAGCTCAAGAAAACACAAGTTTATTCAGATCATTGTAGCCTACTTACACCGTCTCGCAGCACTGTAAGGAATAATAATAATGGAAAATGTCCCTCAGAAGTGCGGGTATTTCGAGGAGCAAGGATCCGACTGAGCTAAGGAATAGTACGTTTTTTTCCCTTCTCAAGTGATTCGCGTTTCTGTGTGAATGAATGAACGGCAGAGATGCGCGCTGTTTACCACAGCTCGCACACTCGTGTTTCTGTGTGAATGAATGAACGGCAGAGATGCGCTGTTTACCACAGCTCGCACACTCGCATTTCTGTGTAAATGAATGAACGGCAGAGATGCTGTTTACCACAGCTCGCACACTCGCGTTTCTGTGTAAATGAATGAACGGTAGAGATGCTGTTTACCACAGCTCGCACACTCGCGTTTCTGTGTGAATGAATGATGATGTTTTAGCAAACTGTATTGCTATACTGAGATGAGTAAAAATGTTGGCTATATTCAAACTAATGAATACATAATAAAATGTAGGCCTATAATCATTTTTTTTTACAAAGAAAGAGTACACTTGAAATATTGTTGAAATTGTAATTATTGTTGTAATTGTAACCTTTTTAATAAAATAGCAAAAGATATTTACAAGATAGATGTAAGCAAAATCTTAAATGGTCAATATAAGTCTTCTTCTAAATATATCTTTTGTCCTTGCATTGTGGCTTAGTCAGTGTCACACCTGAATGCATGGCTAATTATGCAGAGTGGGTGGGACATTGTTTTCTCAGGTGTAAACCACTCCTCGTTCACGCCCACTCGCATATTGGCTTTCCAAGCAAAACCTGTTTTACATCAATTTAAATCAATGAATTGTTTTATGTGAACGATAAAGCAAGACTATTTTCACATAATGTTGAAGCAAGAACTCGTAGCAACAACATCCATTAGTCACAAGTCTTATTGACACATTTATTATGAGTTTTGTGTTCTTATTTCAGCAACTTTCATTTTTATTTTTTTCAATAACCACGCATAAACATTATTCTCTTAAAAATACAAACATCTACATACACAATGCTTACATATTATGGTAGGCCTGTTTGTGCTATATAGAGTGAATTTACACCTTTGCCATTATCATGTTTATAAATAACTGAAAAAAAGCACAAATGTCAGGGCATGTCAAAACATCCCAAGGGCCCCAAAAACACCCTAGACTCCAGAGGGTTAAACTTTTCCATCAATTACAGTCTATTACAGTCTATCATTAACTGACAAGCCTTTCACTAAAGATCACTCAGCAAGCATAGGCTACATGTGCAAACTAATGAATAACATTCATTACCACATTGTTAAGTTATTTTTCATCATAATAGGTTTATAAATTCAGCACTGAAATGCTCATTAATAAAGAATACCTACCTCCTGACCTAACTGTCTGTTCATAGGCACAAAAAACTGTGGCCTTGGTGTAATGAGAGGGCAGCAACTTGATATCAAAACGTTTGTAGCCAGGGACTCGACCTGGAAGAACCAGTCCGTGAAGCTCCGCGAAGTTGACGATGAATGATACCACACGACAGATGTCATGCGTGAGCAGGCACTTGTCTGATTTCTGACAGCCACCGGATGTTTTTACACGGGGGTTCAACCCATGTTCTTTGTAATGCTTCAGGAGAGCTGTCAACTTGTTTTGGCTTATGCTAAAATAAAAACAAGAACAACCCACTGTCACTAAAATGCAGAGCAATGCATTTCGCCATAATAGCTATTTCTGAATTAAGAGCTGCTTTTTAAAGTTACTTACCAATGTAAAAACTTGAATGTCTCTCGACAGACTCTCTTGCCATTAAAGGGTTCATATAATGCCATTTTTGTAGCTAATATGATTCTTTAGGGTCTAAATTAAAAGTTTGTAATATACTTTAATTAAAAATTCTCATTAGTATTAGTACTCATTAGAAAACACTCATTTCACCTGGTCAAAAACAGCTCTGTTTTCAGCACGCCGTTTAAGTGCATGTGTTTTTAAATGATAATGAGCTTTGCTCACCCCGCCCCTCTGTTCTGTGCGTACACCGTTTGTAATAATAACACAATAACCATAACGCGTTGTTCATTATAAACGTGGGATTATGAATTATATTGAGAACGTCGTACATAGAAAACATGCCATAATGTACCCTGAGTGTAAACAGCCGCATTCATCGTGAAGCGTGCTAGTGATTTGCAAAGATTAATATAAATATTAATATAAAGGTTAATAAAACGTTACACTCACTTCTTCTTCTGGAGGTGCAGCAGGAACACGAATAGTTGGTACCGATCCTTTTTTCAGGAGCAGCTTCTTAGCAAAACCAGCTTTATACTGACCCTCGTTTGTAAAGCAGTCTGTTGGGTGAAATGGTTTGCGCAAACATGAAAGCATTGACGTTGATCGTGGGGAATATCCCTTTCGAAAACAAAACTTGTTTTTTTTGGAAGGCCGTTTACATTTCCAATTAAATGCGACCTTTTGTGATCTCCTGTGTGAATGTGAAATGACCCAGAAGTGACCCGCATGCGCAGAAATGTACTTAACGATCAACGACGTCACTTGTTGTTTGCGGAAGTAGCTAAACATGGATGTCAACAGTGGAGCTCGTTTAGCGATATTAAAGTTATTTTACCAATGGAGCCAGCACAATTACAATCTTCTCGTTTTAATAAGAAAATTAAAAAGAAGGAGGAGAGCAAGGTTTTTGGCCATGGCGTTTTGTGGAGCAGTGGTAGCAACTTCGGTACAGAGAAACGTGTGGGTGCGGAGTCGCAGCCAGGAGTGGTGGGATACTGATGTGAGTGGCTTCACTAATACAGAATTCATCAGTAACTTCCGAATGACCAGACCCACCTTCGATTATGTTTGTGCGTGCCTTCGATTAACTCTGTCACGGGAAGAGACACGTCTGCGGCGGCCCATAACAGTGCAGAAACGCGTTGGAGTTGGAGTGTATTGGCTAGCAACAGGTGCGTGCTATCGTACGATAGCTAACTTGTTCGGCATAGCCAAGTCTACGGTCTGCTCCATTGTAAACGAGTTCTGCGAAGCAGTTCGTCGTGTCCTCATGCCCCATTACACAAAACTGCCCAAAGGGGATGACCTGCAAGAGGTCAGTGAAGGCTTCCGCCAGAGATGGGGTTTCCCGCAGTGTGGAGGAGCTATTGATGGGAGTCATATCCCCATCATTGCTCCAGAGGATAACCACGCAGAGTATTTCATCCGCAAAGGGTGGCAGTCGGTTCTGCTCCAGGGTGTCGTGGATCATCGGGTTTGGTAAGAAATATAGATATTGTTATTATAATAGTTTAAAAGTACTGTACTTGCCTCACTTTCTTTTGGTACAACCATACATCTGCAAGAATATTATCCTTGAAAATACATAAATTCTACCATGGCATATTCAGTAATTTAACACTTCTGTCTTCCAACAGCTTCACCAACATCTATGCTGGATGGCCAGGGAGTGTTCATGATACGAGGGTACTCCGGAATTTCCATGTGTACTCACTGTGAGAGAGGGGAGCTTTTTCCACCAGTGAGTAATCTAGTAATAGTGATTTATAACGTATACAATCTGTCTTTAATTATTTAGATTTTTTTGTGCTTTTAAATCTTAAGGACACTGAGGAGATAATGGGCGTTCAAGTCCCAATCATGCTGCTCGGTGACCCGGCTTATCCCCTTCTAAGCTGGCTGTTAAAAGGATACTGTGACACAGGGACCCTGACAATTGAGCAGAAGTGTAAGGGACCGTTCGGTATTTATGGAAGGGGCCACCGGAGGAAAATAGGGGAGGGTCATGTCTTTTTATCCTTTGTTGAGGGGAGGGTCATCCAACTTTTTTTAGTCTAGGGGGAGGGTCACCCAACTTTTATATTCATGAAAACAGCAACATTTCAAAGTGGCTTGTTTGGTGCTATTTTTTTCCATTTAGCTCCATGTTGATCTCGCGTTATCAGCCCCCCTTCGATATCAGATGGGTCTGACCCAACGAAAATCCAGTTTGGCGCTGTTTGACAGTGCGCGCGCACTTCAGTTCGCGCTTAGAAAAAGTGCATCGTGTCAGAACAGAACGCCAATGAAATGTTTACCCGGCAAAGCTTTAAAGCACAAGCAAATAATGAACTTTTGTGATTGCGAATAAGTGCACAGTGTCCTGTGAGTGTAACTCTACCACCGCATTAACATGTGTGACGTGAATGTAAGTCGAGTTTTACAGTATTGGGACTGAGGAGCCAGAACCGCAGCTGATAGAATGTGCGCTGTATAGCGCGATACTACCATATTTTAGTTTCCATTCTTATTTTGTTTCCACGATGTGTAAGATGTAGGGCTACCACATCTTTAAATTACTATTAGTATTATAAATTCGTTCAAATTGGGCGATTCCAGTGTTTATGGACGTGACATTTGCAGTCAAAACTTGAAATAAATTCTCGGAAAATGCATTTAATACCAATATTTTGAAACGTCTGAAAGGAGTCAAGACATTAAAAAAATATCAGTCTACACATGCGTTTTATATTTAATATGAGGGAAATACACGTGACGTGACACAAAAAATCTTTAACTTTTAGGTGGCAAAATATTTTTTAGTAATTCTATAAATTACACTGTGCAAACCAAAAGATATATACCCACCGGATTAATAAAGATCGGCCTCCACAGAACATAAAATATTATATTATTTTTATTTTATTTTTCATGTTCGCATTTAGCCTATGTGAAAAAAAAAAAAAAAAAAAGTTACGGGCGTGACAGTTCTCCATTACGGACATGACTGCTCTGAAAGCGAAATTTCACAGAGACCTCAAACAGAAAGCACAAAGCCTTTCTTTAAAGTGAATTTCGTTTTTTTTATTAATTGTATCTTAATTTTAATCAATGTTTCATCTGGATTTAATAAATAAGAAGTAAATATAGTAGAAAATAGATATGCAGTCATATATATATATATAGATATATCATCTTTGCAGTCGACACAGAAAACACTTGTTTATTAATAAACAATTAAAATGTCTCCTTGCTATATTTGACATATTAGTAATCATTACTTTTGCCGGTTCTTTGTGACAGATTTTAGATGCTTTATTGACAGCGCCACCCACATGTTGAACGAGTCACACCGCATCAGCACCGAAAACATGATTTTTTTAAAATCAAAAATCGTGATACGAACCGAATCGTAGGTTTGGTCTATCGTTACAGCCCTAGTAAGATGAGAAAGCAAGAGTTTAACGTTATGGTAAAAAAAAAAACAAAAAAAAAAACAATGGCTATCTGAACATCTTTGCCAAGCGCAAACCAGTACATAAGTAGGCTAATCAATAAATTATCGGGGAGGGTCATGCCTTTTTTCACAATCATTTTAGAGGGTCATAGAAAAATGTATTGCTGACGAAGGGAGGGTCATGTCTTTTTTGACAACAGATCTCAAAACTCCTCCGGTGGCCCCTTAAATAAAAAACGAACAGTCCCTAATGAGATGTAATGAGTATATATTGTGATGAGTACTGATTTATGCCTGCAGGTGGCAGTAATGTGTTGTATAAGATGAAGTGCATTCCCTAGAGCAGTGGTTCCCAAACCTGTCCTGGAGGACCCCCAACACTGCACGTTTTCTTTGTCTCCCTAATCAAACACACCTGATTCAACTCATTAGCTCATTATCACATGGGTTAATGAGTTGATGAGTTGAATCAGGTGTGTTTGATTAGTGAGACAAAGAAAATGTGCAGTGTTGGGGGTCCTCCAGGACAGGTTTGGGAACCACTGCCCTAGAGGAAGGGGTTGTAATGGAGACATGCTTTGTGTGCCACATGGAATAAAGACGCCAGTACCATCTATTCTTTATATCTTTATTGGTTGTCTCTGGAACAATACAAGAAGTACTTCAATGAGCGCCACAGCAGAGCCAGGATGACTGTGGAGTGCGCATTCGACTGACTGAAGGGCCGGTGAAGGTGCCTTGCTAAACGGCTGGATGTGGACGTTTCCCTCGTCCCCACCATAATCAGTGCATGTTGCACACTCCACAACGTGTGTGAAATGCACAGGGAGAATTATGAAGAGGCTGGTGGAACTGTTCCTCATGTTGAGAGATGGGCTGAAGGAGGGGGATTTGTAGATGTGCAGCCAGCAAGAGTCAGAGAAGCACTGACTCCGCTTTTTGTTAGCCAACGTTGAGCCACAAACTGGGCTGTCACAATAATTACTATATCGTTCAACATTCGTACTTTTTGACCTCAATATTTATCTGTACTATATCGTACTATTATTTGCTATATCGTTCAACATTCGTACTTTTTGACCTCAATATTTATCTGTACATATATTTGCATTTTTTGACACATTTTTCTAAAGTAATACTATATTTTTTAACCTGCGTAGGTTGCGTTTAATCGTAGTTTATGTTTATAGTGGGATATTTTAAGTGTTTTTCAGCTTTACTGTCATTTTTTGGCTTTATAGTTAGTTTCTGTGTCATTACAAGGTCTTCAGTATCATTTATCGCAATATTTTAATGGCTCAATATATTGAATTTTGTTATCTTGACAGGCCTAACCACAAATTAGTTATTTGTTTTGTTTTGTGCTGCTTTGCTGAATTGTTACCATAGCTGCAATAAGTTTATAAATAACATTTTCAATACTGTTATTGCTGTTTCCTTTTTATTAAGAGAAAATAGTGTGGCTATAATAGTGCACATTTTTTACCACGTTTTAACACCGCAGAACAATAAAACTGACAGGAAAACTTCACAGTGTATTAGCAAACAAATACAATACAACATATTCAATGTAGAATCAAGTCAAGTCAAGTCAAGTCAACTTTATTTATATAGCGCTTTTCACAATACAGATTGTATCAAAGCAGCTTCACAGTATTAAATAAAATAGTACATCAGTGTTTGTTTCTAGTGTAAAAACGTCCACGTTTGGTAATGCTGATCAATAGTATTGTTGATTGATTAAGGTAATGCTGATCAATAGTATTGTTGATTGATTAATTAAATTAAGTATCCCCAACTGAGCAAGCCAAAGGCAACAGTGGCAAGGAACCGAAAAACTCCATCAGGTGACCTAATGGAGAAAAAAAACCTTGGGAGAACCCAGGCTCAGTCGGGGGCCGGTCCGGTCTATATCGTTTATGAACTATAGACCGGATTTAACTGTAAGATTAAAAATATTATATAAATGCCTGGCTGAAGAGATGCGTCTTTAATCTAGTTTTAAACTGGGAGAGCGAGTCTGAGCAACGAACAGTATCAGGAAGGCTATTCCAGAGTTTTGGAGCTAAATGTGAAAATGATCTCCCTCCTTTGGTTGAACTGGATATCCTAGGTATGACCAAAAGCCTCGAATTTAGTGATCTTAAAGAGCGCGATGGTTTATATTCCGATAGAAGATCCGTTAAATAAACTGGAGCTAAGCCGTTTAGGGCTTTATAAGTCAGTAGCAATACCTTGTAATTAATACAGAGCTTTATAGGTAACCAATGTAGTGATGATAAAATTGGGGTTATATGGTCAAATTTTCTTGATCTAGTAAGAACTCTAGCGGTGGCATTTTGGACTAACTGTAGCTTGTTTATTGAGGATGCAGGACAACCAGCTAATAAAGCATTACAGTAATCTAGTCTTGAGGTCATGAACGCATGAACTAACTTTTCTGCATCAGAAACAGATAGCATATTACGTAGCTTAGCAATGTTTCTATGCAATCATATGAAATATGATTTTCAAAAGACAGGTTGCAGTCAAGTATAACACCCAGGTCTTTTACTGTAGAGGATAAAGTAACAGGACACCCTACTATGTTAAAGTTGTATTGTAAGAGGTTTTGTGGGCGGTTTTTTGAACCGATAAGTATTACCTCTGTCTTGTCTGGATTTAATAAAAGAAAATTGCGCGTCATCCAATCTTTTATATCTTTAACACACTCTGTCAATTTGGATAATTTAGCGTTTTCATCCGGCCGTGATGAAATATATATTTGAGTGTCATCAGTATAACAATGGAAACTAATTCCATGTTTCCTTATAATATTTCCAAGTGGCAGCATATATATTGAGAATAATAGAGGGCCTAACACAGATCCTTGCGGCACTCCATAGTTTACTGGAGTTATGATCGATTTTTCTCCATTTAAATAGACAAAATGATAGCGGTCAGATAAGTATGATCTGAACCAGCTTAATGCTTGTCCTTGAACACCAGTATAATTTTGTAGTCGATCTAAGAGTATTGTGTGATCTATAGTATCGAACGCAGCACTAAGATCAAGTAAAACTAGTATTGAGATACAGCCTTGGTCAGAAGCTAAGAGTAAATCATTTGTCATTTTAACGAGCGCAGTTTCAGTGCTATGGTGCGGCCTGAATCCAGACTGAAACTTTTCATAGATGTCATTTTCTTGTAAGAAAGAGCCTAGTTGGGCAGACACAACTTTTTCTAGTATTTTGGACATAAAAGGAAGATTTGAAATGGGTCTATAATTTGCTAGGTTATTTGGGTCTAATTGTGGTTTCTTAATGAGTGGTTTTATAACTGCCAGTTTAAATGTTCTTGGAACATGACCTAAAGATAAAGATGAGTTAATAATATTGAGGAGAGGCTCTTCCACTATAGGTAACACTTCTTTCAATAGTTTAGTTGGTATGGGATCTAATAAACATGTTGTTGTTTTAGAGGAAGTGATACGTTTATTTAACTCTATTTGTTCTATAGTTGTAAAGCCCTGTAATTGTTCTTGCGGGGTGATAATCATTTATCAGGCTGAGTTATAAGGCGCGATTGAAGATTGAACGTTTACAATAGTGGTTCTGATGTTTTCTATTTTCTCAGTGAAAAAATTCATGAAATCATTACTACTAAACTGTAACGGGATATTTTGTTCAGGTGACGCTTGTTTATTTGTTAGTCTAGCCACGGTGTTAAATAAAAACCTAGGATTGTTTTGGTTATTTTCTATTAGTTTGTGGAGGTGCTCAGCCCTGGCTACTTTTAGGGCCTTTTTATAACGTGACGTACAGTCTTTCCAAGCGATTCTAAAAACCTCTAAGTTAGTTTGTTTCCATTTACGCTCTAAATTACGGGTTTCTCTCTTTAGGACACGCATAGTATTGTTGTACCATGGTGCTTTAATTTTCTCTCTGACCTTTTTTAGTCTAATAGGTGCATAGTGCTGGTTAGTTCCTCTAGTTCATCTGTTTGTTTGGGTTCACTGAGCAGCTGAGACAGATCCGATAAGCAATTTGAAAAATTATCTATGGTGGATGGAAGGATTGTTCTGCCTAATCGATAACGCGGCGCAGCATGATATATTACCGGAGTACGTAATATGCAAGTTACCATGTAATGGTCAGTTACATCATCACTTTGTGGAATGATATCTATATCGGTTGGATCGGTTCCATGTGATATAATTAAATCGAGTGTATGATTAAAACGATGAGTTGGTCCGGTAACGTTTTGCTTAACCTCAAAGGAGTTTAATAAATCTATAAACGCAGCCCCTAACGCATCATTTTGATTATCTACCTGTATGTTAAAATCTCCAACAATTAATGCTTTATCGACATTGACCAATAGGTCTGAGAGAAAATCTGCAAATTCTTTTAGGAAATCACCGTAAGGCCCTGGCGGTCTATATACGGTAGCCAAGGCTAAAGATAATAGGGATGTTTTTCTAGCATCTAAGAGCGTAACATTTAGTACAAGTACTTCAAATGAAATAAACTTATAACCCATTTTCTGAGTAACACTAAGAAAATCTCTATAGATTGTTGCAATACCGTCGCCACGACCAATCAGACGGGGCTCGTGCTTAAAGGAGTCTCCTGATGGAGTAGACTCATTTAGACCGAAATAATCATTTGGTTTAAGCCAGGTTTCAGTAAGGCAAAGTACATCAATGCTATTATCGGTGACTATTTCATTTACAATAACTGCCTTAGGTGTGAGTGATCTAATGTTTAAAAGACCTAGCTTTAGAAATTGTTTTTGTTTACTAATAGCAACATTTTCTGTTTTAATAACAATTAGATTTTTCCTAGATCCTGCAGTAGATTTATTATTTGATCGCACTAAACGAGGAATAGACACAATTTCTATGCAATGTTCTACACTAGTATTTATATCAGTTAATTTGGTGCAGCAGAGACTATGATTTGGACTTTTGGTTACTAGTCAAAAGGTATTTAATCTTTTGGAGATGTTATCCGACAGAAGATCCGCTCCGAATCTGCTTGGGTGTAAGCCATCAGCACGGAAAAGCCTAGGACGCTCCCAAAACAGATTCCAATTATTTACAAAGAGCAGTTTCTGCTCATTGCACCATGACGTTAACCATTCATTTAGCGTGAATAATCTACTAAACTTGTCATGTCCTAGACGGTACGTGGAAAGCGGTCCTGACACAATGATCGTTATATCAGGCGATGTGCTGCGTACCGTATCGATCAGATTCCTGAAGTCTTTCTTCAGAACCTCCGTCTGGCGCAGCCTGATGTCGTTCACTCCCGCGTGCAAGACCACAGTTCCGACGCGCTCGTTATCGTTCAGAATCTCGGGAACGTGAGCAGCGATTTCAGAAACACGAGCACCAGGAAAGCAGTGACTGTGCACCTTACTTTTACCTAATGTAGCGTGGACGTGCCGAACGATGGAATCGCCGATGATCACAGCATCGCGTTCTGTTTCGTGAAGAGGGGAGAAGCGGTTTTGTGTAGATAACTCGAAAACCGGGAGGGTCGGAGAGGGTCTTGGTCTAGACCTGACTCGCGTCTTCCGCTGCGGAAATATCCAAGCTTCGTGGTGGCGTGTTGGAGCCGGAGTGAACGAGACCATGGCTGATCGCGACCTCGGCGCTCAGGACCGATGCTGAGTAAAGCACGGAGTAGACGAGGTCGGAATCAGCGGGTTAGTAACGTTAATCTTTGATTTGTGTGCATCGGTGCGTGATGTTTCAAGAGCTAACCGCCGGTCTCTTAGCTCGGCTTGTCTCACTAAAAGGTCGTGGATCTGTTTCTCAACAGCTTCCAGCTCAGACTGTACCGCGTGCAGCTCAAATGTGTCCTCACCTGCACCAAAAGGTAGACTACTTGCATCTGATATATTCGCCATTTTAACAGATGGACAGTAAGTTAGCAACGATGCTACCAGTGATGCTAACAATATTAATACTAATTTATGACTGAAGTCTTAGATATAATCCGTCTTTTTAGTGGTTTGGGTGTAGAGTAGACGCACGATAGGCGAAAAATGTTTGTAAGTGAGTGTTGAGAAGACGTGTTCAGCCGTGATCCACGGACGTAACCTATAGGAGTATCCAGCGTTGGATCACTAATAGGCTTGAGACGCGTCTGCTCAACAGTCCGCGTTGTAACTATGAGGTTTGAGCAGTAGTGCTTCTCAGTGAGGAAAAGTAGAAAATGTTTGTTGTAAGTAAGTTTAAAGTGTAAAATCAAGAATTATAAGTCAAATCGATGGAGCTCCAAAGACAGCAACGCGTTCAGACGCGACGCATGCGCATTCGACAACAGTACTTTCAACATCAAGTATTTTCCATCAACAAATCAAAATAACCTTGCATATCAATAACCTTCACACTTCAACCTTCACCCTTGCAAAACTGCATCATTAACTGTCATTAACGTTTTAGAACCATTCATAACATTGTAAAATGGGTTTCATCTTCTTCAGACTGGAAAGGTGGCTGATGATCCTCGTTGTTGAAAGCCTGTTGACCCTGAGTATTTGCCGGTGCCTGGAAAAATGACTGAGTGAGACGGGGATGTGGATGAGTATTATTGAAGGGCAGTGGTTGATTTAAATCTTGAAAAAAGGGCAGGGGCTGGGTGGGAGATGGAGAGGAGGATGAATTGGGTTGTAAAGCTGAGAGGGCTGAATTGGTGCCTGGTAGAAAGGTGGTTGTGGAGGCTGGGTTGATCTCTCCATAAACTGAGATATCATGGCGAACATTTTACGATCATGCTCATGCTGAGCTGCTTGCATCTTCAACAAAAGATCTGTGTCGTCATCTTTAAGGGCACTGGTAATCTTGTCAGCAAACACCTCCAGCGTTGCCTCCATCTTTGATTTTCTTTTTCTCTTCTTGGCAGTAGTAGCTGTAAAAGAAAAAAAGAACAGATCAAAATAAGGATTACAGTGTTTATTTTTTATTTTTTTATTAGTATAACAGTAAAAGCCCCAAGCATTACAGTTTATATCTAGTAATAATTATGATTATTTATGGCCATTTCTAAACAATACTAAGCTGTTCAGGAGTGGAAGCCAGTTCAACGTTAAATTCAAACAAATTAATTTCACATGTTTTAGGTCGAAGGTTGCCAAGACTTATATTAACCTTTTAACTTCCGCCTTAACTGGGTGCATTTTCTTGGGCTTTACCCAAATCTAAAAGCTTACAGCCTACAGACCAGACTAAAGCCTCATTTGAAAGCTACAAAATTGACCTCACATTGTCGTGTTGCCGTCACTTTTTGACTGTTTTTTATGATCACTCTTCTGTCAATTTTTTGTTGCGCTTTCATCATATTTTTTATTTCTTTTTGTCATGTTTTCATCACTTTTTTGTCATGTTTTTGTCACTTTTTTGTTGCATTTTCGTTACATTTTTGTTGCTTTTTTTCCAGGAAGCTTTTAGATTTGGGTAATGACAAACTGTAGAAAATGTGCTCGGTTCAGGTGGGGGTTAAGAGGTTAATTGAGTTGGAAAACGATCAAAATACAGCCAAGAACTTTCTTACAAGCAGTGGGTGTGGAAGATGCATGGCTGTTCACAGATGTATCTTCACTTGCTGCAGAACTTTCTTCGGAGGTAGAGGCAGAAGGCAAAAGAGCTACAAGGGTCCCATCACCTGTGTATGCATTTAACAAACTGTCACACATCGTATTTCAATGTTATAAAGTTAAGTCACAGGTAGCTATAGGCCATGTGCAAATAACCCACCTGTATCACCGCAAGAGCTACTAGCTGGGCTGGCCGCGACAGCTGCGGGACCTGGGCTCTTCTCCTCGGGCTCCTCTTGGGCAAAGCAGCTGTCCAACAGTTCTATTTGCTGAACGCTGGGCTTATCCCCCAAAAGGCGGTCCAGCTCTTCGTAAAATGGACAGGTGATACGTTGACGGCCACTTCGTTTGTTCCAGTCTTTAACCTCTTTGTATTTGGCTCGGAGGCTTTTTATTTTTCGCTGGTATTGGAGCCAGGATCATCTGTAACCACGCTCGGCCATTTCGCTGGAAATGTTTTCATAAACCGCCCGTTTCCGATAAGAGCCCTCGAGTTTGGCCTGAATAGAGCTGTCCCCCCAAATATGAATTAAATCAGAAACCTCACTTCCCTTCCATTGACTGGTCTCAGCATCGTCCGCCATAGTTGTTGTTTATCTTCTCATTCCCGCCTACTTCAACGCAGAATTATGAAGTTTGTCGCGTATCAATGACGTGCGGGTCGGATACATGCGACCTGGCCGTTCAGACTGAAGTCGCATTTCAAAAGATCGGATACGTATCGGATTTGGACCACATACCCAAGTGGCCTGGGTCGCATTTGAAAAGATCGGATCTGTTTCGTTCAGACTGTCATGAAAAGATCAGATACAGGTTGCATAGGGGCAAAAAAATCGGAATTGGGTCGTTTCAGCCTGCAGTGTGAACGTAGCCTTAGTCAGACTTGATGAACTACAGACTCGGAAGAATAAATCTCTTCTGCTTATAAGATCCATCTCAAGTCTCCTGGTCTTGCTTCAATAAAGGAATAAAAGTTTCCAACAGTATCAACAATGACGAGCGGACTATGATGACAGACAGCTCGCTCACGAGCAAGGGCGGGTCTGTTGAAACGCTGCTGTCAATCAACAATTGTGGGAGGGGCATTGATTTTTGTGATTTTGTGAACGGCTTGATCTGAGACATGGGAAAACATATAAGAAGATAAAAAAAAATCAGTGGATGGATTTTTATCATTTTATGATGGTTGTGTACAGGCACTGCCAACACACATTTCAGTACAATCAACTTGCTGTTCAACGTTTTCATCATCGTCGTTATCCTCTTCCACAGGGCTGTCACTTTCGCTGTCGCTGTCATCAGAGGAGGATTCGTCTCCAGATCCAAAAAATCAATGACTAGCCTTAGCCACTCTTGCTGACCAGCAGCAGAGCTTAGGTTAGAATCCTCCAGTGAGTTCAACGCTTTGGCGACTTTGCTCTCTTTTGACAGCAACATTTCTCTTATTTTTTATATTAGAAAAAATAATAATATATATTTAGATATTGCTCATATCTTAAAATGGAACGTTGCGACTTCCGACTCATTTCGCCAGAGCGGGTCACAAATATATTTACATTTGCCTTTTACAATAAATGTTGTTTATAAAAGAATGCCACAGTTTGCTTATTTTGTCTTGTTCTGTTCTGAAAACCAATAAGAGGAATTAAAATATACATTTACAAACATTTATTTTTATGTTCAGGGGCCTGTACCATGATGGTAGTTGAACAAACTCGGGGTTACAGGATTGGTTTTGAGTCGACAAAACCAAACCGATGCAATCAGGCTTTATTGGTACCATGACGCAGCTCATCAACTTACTCTGTCAACTCAGGCTTTGATCCTTAAGCTATGATTACTCCACCCGCGCACATAAAAGAGTGACGTCGACACTGAACAACCAGTCGCATTCGATGTGGATAGAGCGAGAGCTATATATTTTTCCGCGCATGAGCAAGAGATTATTCTTCAGAAATACGAAGAATATAGAAGTGTTTTCAACTCCCAACTCCAAACGGTCTTGGCAGCAGATCAAGACAAAATATACAAATATAATTCAAAGTGGTGAGTATTTCCCACAACCTTTTATTATTTTTGTGAACATTTAAATCACAAACACTTGTTTGCAGCAAACAGAAAAAAGTGTGAAATAAGGAAAACTGGGGGAGGGTCATCTCAAGATTACACTGTGGCGGAGGAGTTGGCGCTGAGTAACAATAAGGGGCGGCCGATTATGGATGGGATTACTGGTGCTGTTCAGTCTGACCCTGGTGCTGGCTCCTCTAAGCAAGTGACACTGGGTATGCGTGTGCAATGCATTACTAATGTTTTTTAAAAAAGTTAAATATGACTGACTCTGTTCTGCAGTAGAAGGAAATACAGTGTCACTGTTGAAGCCAGCACACATAGACACACACACATGCACAGAGGTCAGTATGCAGCAGACAGAACACAATGAACATAACCTGCTTTACAACAGTTATGCTTTACATTGGCCTTTTATTTTTTAGGGTGAACCAAATGATGAAGACACTCTGTCTATGTGTTCTGAGACAGTTGCTGAGGTGAATGCACTGGGCTTTTTATTATGGCACACATTTAAATGTCATAATTAAGTGACTGGCCCTTACACATCTCTTTTATTGTAGGATTTTTCACAACATGCTCCAGAAACTGAAGCCTCTACCTCAATGGGCTTCAGAAGAAATGTGAACAAGGTAAGGATTTAAACCCTTGACATAAATTACAGTCAGTCCTATGTTTGTAGAAAGTCATGCCACTTTTTGTGATTTGATCAACCTCCAGATAAGGTGTAATGATTGTTTGTGGTGGAATTGTTTCAGGTGGAAACAGACTCAGTCAGGGCCCTTTACAAAAGGAGTCTCGAACTAGACTGCTCACTGAAGGAGCTGGACTGTGAGCTGAGGAGGCTCCAAATAAAAAAAAAAATTAATTCAACAAATTTAATTCAACAAATTCAACAGATTTTTGAGATCAAACAGCTGGAAAAAAACATCTCAGTATGTGAACTTTTTTTAACCAAGTAACCCTTTAGTATAAACACTATGAATGTTTATTAATGTAATTTTTCTTGCTCTCTTTCTTCCTCCCTAGCCACATGACCAATAAAACAGTTTGAGACCTATCTGCAGTGTCAGTGTGCTTTTATTAAGTAAAATATTGTGTTGTGATTGCATCTCTGACAGCTGCGCCAGCTGGGTGGTCAAGTGTGATGGGGTCAATTTCATCAGGGAGAAGCTGGTTTTGTGGTGGTACTCGCTCCTTTCTGATAGTGGCTATATTATGCAGAATGGCACATGCAGCCACTATCTGTGATGCCCGCTCTGGTGACACTCTTAAACGCCTAAGGCAGTTGAAACATGCCTTTAGGATGCCAAAGGTCATCTCGATCTTGACCCTGGTTTTACTGAGGGCCACATCGAAGCGGTTTTGTGGCCCTGTCTGAGGGTCAGGATAGGGGGTCAGCAAAAACCTCTGGCATGCATAACCTCTATCTCCTACCATCTATCTGCCATCAAAAAGCCCTGTCATAGAACAGAAAAGGGGAAAATTGTGTAAGTTTTGCTATCAAAATTAAAACTTTAAAGTGTACTGTACCAAATTTAACTTTCCTTCCTCAAAGCGCTGACACAAAATAGACAAAATTCGTGAGTCATGCACTGAGCCAGGCCATTTGGCATCCAAACTTGTGATCATGCATTCATGGATCACAAGTCATCTGCAGATGAAATGTAAAGTAAATAATTGTCCTATCTGTTAGTTACTATTTATTTAAAGATTGATCTCAATGCAAATAAAAATCACTTCACATAGGCTATATAGTAGCCCTACCTGAACATTAAGGCTGTGAAAGGACTTTCTGTTCACATAATCTGCCTCATGTTCTCCTAGAGCTGTGGAGATGTGTGCAGTCTATTGCTCCTATGACTCTAGGGAATCCTATCATAGGAATTAAAAATATATATTTAAAATCATTCTTAACAGGTAGCTACTGCAGACTATTGTATAATAGATTTCCAAGTGTGAAATATGCTTTTTTTTTAAGAAAAAAAAATGAGTGTGAAAGGTTAAATTTGTTCATGTGATGTCACCCTATCAAGATATCTTACCGGCAATTTTATAAAAGCCCTCTTTTATGGACATGGTTGATAAATGTCCAGGGAACACAATGAAGCTATTTATGTACCCCTGCAGAGCGAGGACTACCTGACCCTAGATTCTCTGCATCGCCGACCGCATACAAGTATGTACCACTTGCAAAAAAACGCAACGCAATACCGGTACAGTAGGGGCATGGCTTCGACGAGTCACATTTGTTATGTGTGGCTCAAGAAGTTCACAAAGATAAGACATTCCTTCCGCAGAAAATCTGTATCTTTAATACAAGTATCAGGAAAATCAAATGGATTTTGTCTGTCCCTAAAAACTCTCTCTACGAAGTGCTCGTCTAACAATTTACGCTGAGATGTCCACAGGATTTGAGAGAAAAGGTGAAGCCATTGCAACAGAGAACAGACGCTGGGAATTAGTTACGTCACCTATATGTTTCTTTGCTCTCAGCTGATTGGTCAAACTTCAGTCTGAGATCCTGAATCCAGAACATAACCTGCCCCGGAGCAGGTTAGCCGTGCAGCGTAAGATACCATGGCGACGAACACCGATTAAAGCCAAGCTACTTTCATAGTACCTAAAACCCAGGGTTGGCGGAAACTAAACTGGAACATAGCTACTATATAACTGGCTAGCCACCTAAACCGGCTTCATGGTATAGGCCCCTGGAGAACAATTGTCACATAACATTTACCCATTTACCCCATTTAAAAAAAGAGCTATAGAGAGTAGTTTGCTGTAGTATTTTGCTGAGTATTTTGCCAGCAGCCATATCACCCTGTAGCCCAAGACTGGTTACCCACTGAAGCTAAGCAGGGCTGAGCCTGGTTAGTACCTGGATGGGTGACCTCCTGAGAAAAAAACAGGTTGCTGCTGGAAGAGGTGTTAGTGAGGCCAGCAGAGGGTGCTCACCCTGTGGTCTGTGTGGGTCCTAATGCCCCAGTGTAGTGACGGGGACACTATACTGCCAAAAGAGCACCGTCCTTCGGATGAGACGTTAAACCGAGGTCCTGCTGTGGTCATTAAAAATCCCAGGATGTCCTTCGAAAAAGAGTAGGGTAACCCCGGCATCCTGGCCAAATTTGCCCCTTGGCCTCTGTCCATCATGGCCTCCTAATCATCCCCATATATACTGATTGGCTTCATCACTGTCTCCTCTCCACCAGAAAGCTGGTGTGTGGTGGGCGTTCTGGCGCAATATGGCTGCCGTCGCATCATCCAAGTGGATGCTGCACATTGGTGGTGGTTGAGGAGATTCCCCCATCTATGTAAAGCGCTTTGAGGTCTCAGAAAAAGCGCTATATAAATGTAACGAATTATTATTATTATTATTATAAATATGTGTACTATATTACATATTTATTATATTTTTACTTGACATATTTGATTTTACTTTTACTAAAGTTGTTATTATAATAATAAAAAAATCACATTATATTTAATTTGAGTTATTTTTAACCTTAAATAATACTACCAGCTGATAGGGCTCTCTGTATGTTTACAGCATTAGATGAGTTTTTTTTTTGTTTTTTTGTTTTTTTTTGAGAAAAATTAACGCCTATCTTGTGTACCTAATATTTATCCAAATGAGTCAATCACAAGAATTTTATTTAATTGAAATTGTGAAATTTGTGTCAAGCAATAATAAAAAAAACGTTGCTTACCAGAAATTGTACCATGTAAACATTGTAACATGTTGTCACTAAACCTAATAAAATTCTGTTTAGATACTAAAATGTTTTGACAATCAGAATACACTTATGACAATATGCATAAGGTGATAAGAAGTGAATATGTAAGAAAGTAAAAAAATAGCAAAGCAATAGAAGCTTGTGTTTAAGAAAGTTTGTTATCCAAACAATACTACTGTTGTTGTGGCTACGTTCCCCCAAAAAGACTTGTAAATATATATTTTTTTTCCTTCAACATTTTTTTGTTTCTTTGTTTTTGTTTTTTGCTGTGGGATTTGCATTGTCTGCACAATAAATTCACCTAAACTGAGATTTCCTGTCACCTTGGTCTTATTATGCCTCAGATCGCTAACAGGCTGGTAAACACCTTTGTTCTCCCATTGGCCCGTGACGATTACGTAATAGGTAGGTGTGCGCAGAGGATCCGCCGCCGATATAAATAAACGTATATATAAACGTATAATAAATGTGACTTGACTTTCCAGAGTCCCGAATTGAAGAGCTCGAGCTTACATATCCACGTTGCTATGATCAGATGCTTTATTAAAAATGTTTGCAAACATTTTAAATAAAGCATTTGATCATAGCAACGTGGATCCTTTCTCAATTTTGTTATTGTGAGGAAAGCATGCAGCACATTTTCTATATCCATCTAAACGCCGCTCTCAGCGGAGTGGGAGGCGTCGGGAGGTTTGCTAACAGAATATCGTTATCGCAAGGTTAGCATAACGTTGCTGGAACATTATCTTAAGGTTAGCATAACGTTGCCACAATGTTATCCTAAGGTTACCTTAACGTTGCTGGAACAGTATCTTAAGGTTAGCATAACGTTGCCGGAATGTTATCCTAAGGTTACCTTAAAGAGGCTACATGCAACTTTTTCCCCAAAATAAACGTAACAATAGCCTTTTTATTTGACCATTTATGACTCAAACATCTCCTGATGAGCATACTGACACCTTGTCAGCTCACAGTGGGTGCACCTATAAGCCTGTATCCTATTTTTCCTATTTTCTGTCGGGTCGGATTTTTCGCGCGCTGTCTCCGGATGTGACATCAAGCGCGTTCATGTTAAACGTTTCAGATCACTCTGCCACCACCGCTAGTCAGCAAACAAACTTAGTTTCTCAAACAATATATGTATTTGACTGTTCTTACCTCTGTAAACATAATGTTGACTTCTTTGCAGCGGATGACTTGTGAAGTGTGCACGTACGAGAGCGAGCAGAAAGGAAGAGCAGTTCCGATTTTTGGCCACAGGTGTCAGTCGCGAGTTTAAATTTCAGAAAATCGCATGTAGCCTCTTTAACGTTGCTGGAACAGTATCTTAAGGCTAGCATAACATTGCTGGAACATTATCTTAAGGCTAACATAACGTTGCTGGAACGTTATATTAAAGTTAGCATAATGTTCATGGAATGTTCTTTCCCCCAAAATTGTATTAATAATACAATATTCAAAGAACGTTTTTTTGGAACATTCCAAGAACATTAAAATGTCCACTTTCTGTAGTGTTATAATGTTATTTTAAGGTTAGAATATTAGAATAATGCAGAAACATTATTCTTTTCAACTTTATTTTTTATCACAACCATGTGATTACAAGTGCCCACTTTTTAGCGCAATTTTCCTACGGACAAAATTGCGATTGTTAACTTATGATTTCTGTTCTGTCTGTGCGCACCAATCTTGCACTTCTATCTCCTCCTCAACCAGACCACCTAGAGACTTCGGGTTTTCGGCATTATGTTAAGGAAGGTCTAATCTCGGGAACGCACACAAAAAAAAAAAAAAAAAAGATTTACTATCTCTTAGTGTTGTGATCCCATGGCGTCAGAAAATTGCGCTAAAACACTCACTGAGTTTTTATTACTTGTTATTATTTAACTGCACACTTTTACAACACATCAAAAAGTTGAAAATGTTTATGATATGATTTTCATAAATTTGAAATGCTACATTATAGCTTAAAAAAAAACCCAAATATTTTCAAAACAACATTTTAATGAACAGGAAACAGTGTTAAGTTTTGTTTTGGGGCCAAAACAATTTTTAGCACTGAGGTCCAGTCTCTTCATGCTGTGGTCCAGTCTGTGGTCCAGTCTATTCATGCTCCGTCTGTAAAGTGAACAGATTGACTGATGTTACTAATGGTGATTTATTATTTCATAAACATTTAATAATAATAACAGTGTGGGTACTCCATAAATGTTAACCCTTAAGTTATTTAGGCTGTGCTTTGTATACTATAAATGTTAAATCACAAGATTCAAATATAGCTTACAAATGTTATACAATGGAAAGGTTCAATTACACATTGTAAAGGATTACACCTGAAAATGAAAAGAAAACATGCAGGAAATGTTACTCACCCTTGAATCCCGATGAGGAGCGTACTTCAAGGTGTCTGAAATATACTCTTCTAATACCATGACGGGGACCTTCGGATGCATCTTTTGGCAAGCCTCTATAAAGAAGTTTACATCATGGTTAGTGGAACTTCAGTAAAAATGTTAGGAAACATGGACCTCAAAAAAATATATATATTTATGTCATGACATCTTTAACGAACATTAGTATCATTTTTGTGATCTGATCACTGAAATCATATGAAAGTAGTCAGAAATGCATGTGAGCAAATTGCATTGTAGGGCTGTGTTCAAAATATCACTATTTAAAGCTGTAATTGAAGTTTGCAGCACAATATTTGACTGGAAGACTAAAAATGACGGTTATTTTTGTCTAGTTATGGCTCGTTTGCTTTAGCATGTTATGTCCACTTTTAATCAGACACAGAGATAAAGTAGTGCATAAGATTATATTTATTTGAATGAATAAATGAATAGCATTTATTTAAATTCTCAAAAGAGAAAGAGAGATTTGTACCAGTGTCTGTTTAGTGTCTCTCTCTCAATTAACGATGAAGCTATGCGTTTAATTACTTCAAAAAAGTGATGTAACCCCCTGGTTGCTGAGAAATATAATGTAGCGAATCAGTAGCAAAGCTATGTTATTATATTGTTGCATTTTTGTATTGCGAGATATTGTGACATGATATATTGTTACACCCCTAGCACCTTTAAATTAAAAGAGCACATTAATATAAAATGGTGATTCAACTGACTTGGAACTACCTGTGCATTAAACGGTTTTGTATTGTACCAAAACACATGGATTAAAGTGAAAATTGAAGCTGCCCAACTTATCCTTTTCATTTGCTTCCTAACTCACTCATACGTTACGTTAATGTTAATACTAAGCGTAAATGGTATTGTGTCTTAGCCGATCTGATTACTGAAAACTCATCTTAATACCAGATGTAAATGCCGTGAGTCTTACAAAATGTAATACTTACGAATGATCACACTGCAAATATTAAGGTCCTGGAAACGAAGAGAAAACAACAGAAGGTCACCATGGTGTATAAGTTGCCTTTTATTATTGAATTATATAATATTGTATAATTTAATTATATCATAATTTTATTATTTAAAATATATAATAGTCAGAAATAATGCAAAATACCAGAACATAAAAATAAATGTTTGTAAATGTGTATTTTAATTCCACTTATTGGTATTCATAACAGAACAAGACAAAATAAGCAAACTGTGGCATTCTTTTATAAACAAAATTTATTATAAAAGGCAAATGTAAATATATTTGTGACCCGCTCTGGCGAAATGAGTCGGAAGTCGCAACGTTCTATTTTGAGATATAGGGTGATTATGTGGAAAAACAATGAAATAATAGTTTTTTTTTTGTGTGTGTGTGCTAATTTCAAAGAACATACATTCAAAAATAATCTCCCAAAGTTTCGTAGTCCAGATAATTGAGTAAAGGTATTTAAATGACTATTAAAGTTTTACTAAATTTGCTGGAAATGAACATTGCTTTTCTCAACTATGAGAACAAGTATTTGATACACTGCCGATTTTGCAGGTTTTCCTACTTACAAAGCATGTAGAGGCTTGTCATTTTTAACATACAGTGAGGAAAATAAGTATTTGAACACCCTGCTGTTTTGCAAGTTCTCCCACTTGGAAATCATGGAGGGGTCTGAAATTGTCATCGTAGGTGCATGTCCACTGTGAGAGACATAATCAAAAAAAAAAAATCCAGAAATCACAATGTATGATTTTTAACTATTTATTTGTATGATACAGCTGCAAATAAGTATTTGAACACCTGTCTATCAGCTAGAATTCTGACCCTCAAAGACCTGTTAGTCTGCCTTTAAAATGTCCACCTCCACTCCATTTATTATCCTAAATTAGATGCACCTGTTTGAGGTCGTTAGCTGCATAAAGACACCTGTCCACCCCATACAATCAGTAAGAATCCAACTACTAACATGGCCAAGACCAAAGAGCTGTCCAAAGACACTAGAGACAAAATTGTACACCTCCACAAGGCTGGAAAGGGCTACGGGGAAATTGCCAAGCAGCTTGGTGAAAAAAGGTCCACTGTTGGAGCAAACATTAGAAAATGGAAGAAGCTAAACATGATTGTCATTCTCCCTCGGACTGGGGCTCCATGCAAGATCTCACCTCGTGGGGTCTCAATGATCCTAAGAAAGGTGAGAAATCAGCCCAGAACTACACGGGAGGAGCTGGTCAATGACCTGAAAAGAGCTGGGACCACCGTTTCCAAGGTTACTGTTGGTAATACACTAAGACGTCATGGTTTGAAATCATGCATGGCACGGAAGTTTCCCCTGCTTAAACCAGCACATGTCAAGGCCCGTCTTAAGTTTGCCAATGACCATTTGGATGATCCAGAGGAGTCATGGGAGAAAGTAATGTGGTCAGATGAGACCAAAATAGAACTTTTTGGTCATAATTCCACTAAACGTGTTTGGAGGAAGAAGAATGATGAGTACCATCCCAAGAACACCATCCCTACTGTGAAGCATGGGGGTGGTAGCATCATGCTTTGGGGGGGGGGGTTTCTGCACATGGGACAGGGCGACTGCACTGTATTAAGGAGAGGATGACCAGGGCCATGTATTGCGAGATTTTGGGGAACAACCTTCTTCCCTCAGTAAGAGCATTGAAGATGGGTCGAGGCTGGGTCTTCCAACATGACAATGACCCGAAGCACACAGCCAGGATAACCAAGGAGTGGCTCTGTAAGAAGCATATCATGGTTCTGGCGTGGCCTAGCCAGTCTCCAGACCTAAACCCAATAGAGAATCTTTGGAGGGAGCTCAAACTCCGTGTTTCTCAGCGACAGCCCAGAAACCTGACTGATCTAGAGAAGATCTGTGTGGAGGAGTGGGCCAAAATCCCTCCTGCAGTGTGTGCAAACCTGGTGAAAAACTACAGGAAACGTTTGACCTCTGTAATTGCAAACAAAGGCTACTGTACCAAATATTAACATTGATTTTCTCAGGTGTTCAAATACTTATTTGCAGCTGTATCATACAAATAAATAGTTAAAAAATCATACATTGTGATTTCTGGATTTTTTTTTTTAGATTATGTCTCTCACAGTGGACATGCACCTACGATGACAATTTCAGACCCCTCCATGATTTCTAAGTGGGAGAACTTGCAAAATAGCAGGGTGTTCAAATACTTATTTTCCTCACTGTAGGTATACCTCTACTGTGAGAGACTGAATCTCAAAAATCCAGAAAATCACATTGTATGATTTTTATGTCATGATCCTGGTTTCTTTCTCTTTCTCTCTTTCTCCCTCTCCTGGTCACACGCATATTTACATCCTTTCACGCACACACATCCTCTTCATCATCCCATTCAGCTGTTACTCGTTACCTCATCTCTACACACTCTCTCTCCCCACCTGTTTCCCACTCTCTCTGATTAGACTCTCTATTTCTTGGCTTTCCTTTCCTTTGTTCTTTGTCAGATTATTGCCTAATGTTATGTACCTGTTCGCTTGCTATCCAACCCTGTCCTGTCGTTTCGTGTCGTATTGTGTCCTGTTTGATGCTTGTTCTGACTAACTGCTTTATTGCCTTCATCTCTGCTCTGCCATCTCCAGCTACGTGAGTGGTCTACTGTTTGGCGTTCCCGTGGTCTCTGTGACACAACCTCTCTCTCTACCTCCGGGTATTCCCGAGATCCGGCCCTGCCCGAGTTTTCCGTTATTGTTCATCTAAAAGACTTTCCGTTATTGTTCATCAAAGAGACTTTCTGTTCCTATTTGACTGAGAGATTCATCTATTGAGTTTGATGCTGAATGACTTTGGATTTCACGCAAAGAGACTTTCTGTTTGATTCAAATGCCACGGCCACCTGTGTTGTTTATCAGAACTGTTTCTCACCCATTAAACTTTGCAAACTGCCTTCTGCTTTTGGGTCCTCTCTCCTTCCACGTGACATTTTAAATAATTAATTTGCATTTTATTGCATGACATAAGTATTTGATCACCTACCAACCAGTAAGAATTCCGGCTCTCACAGACCTGTTAGTTTTTCTTTAAGAAGCCCTCCTGTTCTCCACTCATTACCTGTATTAACTGCACCTGTTTGAACTTGTTACCTGTATAAAAGACACCTGTCCACACACTCAATCAAACAGACTCCAACCTCTCCACAATGGCCAAGACCAGAGAGCTGTGTAAGGACATCAGGGATAAAAATGTAGACCTGCACAAGGCTGGGATGGGCTACAGGATAATAGGCAAGCAGCTTGGTGAGAAGCCAACAACTGCTGGCGCAATTATTGGAAAATGGAAGAAGTTCAAGATGACGGTCAATCTCCCTCTGTCTGGGGCACCATGCAAGATCTCACCTCGTGGGGCATCAATGATCATGAGGAAGGTGAGGGATCAGCCCAGAACTACACGGCAGGACCTGGTCAATGACCAGAAGAGAGCTGTGACCACAGTCTCAAAGAAAACCATTAGTAACACACTACGCCGTCATGGATTAAAATCCTGCAGCGCACACAAGGTCCCCCTGCTCAAGCCAGCGCATGTCCAGGCCCATCTGAAGTTTTGCCAATGACCATCTGGATGATCCAGAGGATGAATGGGAGAAGGTCATGTGGTCTGATGAGACAAAAATATAGCTTTTTGGTCTAAACTCCACTCGCCGTGTTTGGAGGAAGAAGAAGGATGAGTACAACCCCAAGAAAACCATCCCAACCGTGAAGCATGGAGGTGGAAACGTCATTCTTTGGGGATGCTTTTCTGCAAAGGGGACAGGACGACTGTATCGAGGGGAGGATGGATGGGACCATGTATCGCGAGGTCTTGGCCAACAACCTCCTTCCCTCAGTAACAGCATTGAAAATGGGTTGTGGCTGGGTCTTCCAGCATGACAACGACCCAAAACACACAGCCAGGGCAACTTAGGCGTGGCTCCGTAAGAAGCATCTCAAGGTCCTGGAGTGCCAGCCTAGCCAGTCTCCAGACCTGAACCCAATAGAAAATCTTTGGAGGGAGCTGAAAGTCCGTATTGCCCAGTGACAGCCCTGAAACCTGAAGGATCTGGAGAAGGTCTGTATGGAGGAGTGGGCCAAAATCCCTGCTGCAGTGTGTGCAAATCTGGTCAAGAACTAAAGGAAACGTATGATCTCTGTAATTGCAAACAAAGGTTTCTGTACCAAATATTAAGTTCTGCTTTTCTGATGTATCAAATACTTATGTCATGCAATAAAATGCAAATTAATTACTTAAAAATCATACAATGTGATTTTATTTTAGATTCCGTCACTCACAGTTGAAGTTACAGACTCCTACATGCTTTGTAAGTGGGAAAACCTGCAAAATCGGCAGTGTATCAAATACTTGTTCTCCCCACTGTATGGTGTTGCATAGAACCAATCAAAAAGCTTAGAAATGTACACAAACGCTGATCATTTGTCAATGGGAAGCCCCGTTTCGACTGACCGGCACGCGATTGGTCCAGCCATCCTCCTGTCAGACTCGCAGCGCTCTGTGTAAACAAGCTAGCAGATCTCCTCAGAAAGATTAAATATTATTAATTTGAGAAATGTCGCTGTCAAAAGAGAGCAAAGTCGCCAAAGCGTTGAACTCACTGGAGGCTTCTAACCTAAGCTCTGCTGCTGGTCAGCAAGAGTGGCTAAGGCTAGTCAGTGATTTTTTTTTGGATCTGGAGACATGTCATCCTCTGATGACAGTGACAGCAAAAGTGACAGCCCTGTGGAAGAGGATCACGACGATGATGAAAACGTTGAACTGCCTGTGACTGATGTCGGGGAAGTTAATAAGGCCATGTCTAGTTGTGAAGCAGTTAGTAGTGAGCGAGATGACGAGTTAGCAAAAATACGTGCAAGTAACTTTAAAAATGTAAGCAGCTATTATGGCAAAATGCATTGCTCTGCATTTTAGTGACAGCGGGTTGTTCTTGTTTTTATTTTAGCATAAGCCAAAACAAGTTGACAGCTCTCCTGAAGCATTACAAAGAACATGGGTTGACCCCCCGTGTAAAAACATCCGGTGGCCGTCAGAAATCAGTCAAGCGCCTGCTCACGCATGAAGACATCTGTCGTGTGGTATCATTCATCGTCAACTTCACGGAGCTTCACGAACTGGTTCTTTCAGGTCGAGTCCCTGGCTACAAACGTTTTGATATCAAGTTGCTGCCCTCTCATTACATCAAGGCCACAGTTTTTCATGCCTATGAACAGACAGTTAGGTCAGGAGGAAGGTATTCTTTATTAATGAGCATTTCAGTGCTGAACTGATAAACCTATTATGCTGAAAAATAACTTAACAATGTGATAATGAATGTTATTCATTAGTTTGCACATGTAGCCTATGCTTGCTGAGTGATCTTTAGTGAAAGGCTTGTCAGTTAATGATAGACTGTAATTGATGGAAAAGTTTTAAAGTGCATTAATAGTGCATCAAAACCAAATCGAGGAAGTTCTTCCCAAACTTTGTTTTATCAGAACATCGGGTGGTCAACATTGTGACCTTTCGGCGCCTGTGGAAGACCCTTGTTTCCTACATAGTCCGGACGAAGCCAATGACTGACTTGTGTTGGGAATGCCAAAAAACAACTCGACCATTTACAAGTCTGCCAACCTGACCGAAGCAGAGAAATCCGAGCGATGCAGAAACCAGGAAGACCACCTCATGAAAGTGATATTAGAATGCTCACTGTATCAAGACATGGCTCAGAAAGCCAAGGATACTGTAAAAGACCATGGCATTCATGAACTCGGTCCTTGTGATCCATGCTCCCGAGAAATCACAATGCATTAATCGTTTGATTTTGCCCAGCAGGTGCAATATCCCTCCAATCCACTTCAGCCCGGTCCTATGTACTTCTTGACCCCTCGAAAATGTGGCTTGTTTGGCATTAACTGTGAGGCTATTCCAAGACAGTTTAACTACCTTATCAATGGGGCTGTTTACACTTGGCCACTTCATGCGTTTTCTCAGATCGGATAGCTATCTGATTTATCAAAACGATTCCATTTACACCTGGTCACATAAATGTGTTTTTGCGAAACGGATTTAAATCCGATCTTCAATTCCCGCGCTATATGCAGATTTAATGAAGTGCACATCACGAAAGCAACAGATATGAGCTGCATTTTATTGTTCATCAGCTAAAATTTCATAATCAAACACCGCAATAAGAGAGAGCGGCAACAGCCCTGGTAAGATCACTTCGTTTCTTTACTTTTAATGATGATGATTGTGTGTTAAGCGTCTGCGACTTAGTTTCACTTTGATTTGCGATAGTTTGCACGTTGGATTAATGAATAGATGCTAAGCTGCTCATCTGCGGTGACGCGCGTGTTCCAGTAGCGTCGTCATACCTGGCTATAACATGACATATAGCCTATAACACGCTCTCACACGTTTATATTTGAGCATTTTTGGGAGGAGTACAATTTACATATGTGGTTTCAACAACCAGATGCATTTACACTTGTCCAGTTTCGTCTGGAATGCGGCCCAGACCACCTCCTGAAGTGGTTTGAGCGATCGGATTCAAATCCATCTCGAATGCGTTTCGGAGGGCATTTACACCTGGTCTTTTCACGATCGGATAGCTATCCGATCTGAGAAAACGCATGAAGTGGCCAGGTGTAAACAGCCCCAATGAGAGTGTATGCATCACCAAAGGGCCAAATGCTGTGGTGTCATTCCTTGATCATTTCTTCACTCAATAATATGGCATGGGTGAAAAGCATGTCCAGCTACATTGTGACAACTGTGTAGGCCAGAACAAGAACAATACTGTGCTACAGTACCTGCTATGGAGAGTTCTTCATGGATTGCATGAAACAATTTCATTGAACTTTCTCATTGTGGACCATACAAAGTTTGCACCAGATTGGGCATTTGGCTTGGTGAAACAAAGCTATCACCGAAAGATGGTATCATGTCTGGACGATATTGTTGATGTTGTTCGAAGCAGCACACTGACTGGAGTTAACATCCCGCAACTGGATGGATGGGAAGATGGGGAAGTCATAGTGAAGCAGCGTGATTGGCAGTCATTCCTGAAGCTATTCTTCCGACATCTCCCGGGAATAACCCGACACCATTATTATCGGTATGTAATTCATGGTACTATAATACTAATGGCATATGTCTATTATGCTCAAGTGCTGTGTGTGTGAGTGTGTGCTTCCGTGATACATGGGTATCTGCATATAATAATGAATGGATCTTTTACAACTAGTTTTCCCCAGTCTTCTGTGTTTTTCAGAATGAGCAGTGACCATCCTGGCTGAATACTTTACAAGGTCTTTGCCACCTCTGAGGAACAAGGAATATGCTTGCTCCAAGAGGACGCACCACCAATCCAGAGACCCCCTGTCATCAAGCCCCCTGGCCTGAATTTGAAAAGAAAGACTTATCTGTACCAAAATATCCGTGAGTTTTGCACAGAAAATACAAAGGACATTACATTCCCAAAACCGCCAGTTGAGAAAGTAAGTTGTCCCTCTCCCTGCCCAGCTAAGAAGAAAAGATCTGAAATGTGAATTTAATGTCCAATTTGAATCCGAGTGAGTGTATTTATTGTGTATGGATGTGAGTGAGTGCAATTATCGTCTGAGTGTATTTATCTGCAAGGAGAATCCATTATGTATTTGATTTATTTTAACCCAATATTTAACTGGTATCTCCGTTATGAATTTGTTACACTGTTATTGTCAACTAGCCTACACAAAGATATGATTGCATAGGCTAACATTATTTGTTCTCTGTTTCCTTGTCTCTCTGCCTCTCTCACTTTCTCTCTCTCTCTCTCTCTCTCTCTCTCTCTCTCTCTCACACACACACACACTGCAAAAATTGACTGTCTAAATATAAGAAATAAATGCATGATTTAAGAAGATACAGACTTAAAACAAGTTAAATTATCTGCCAGTGCAGTAAGATAATTACACTTGGTAAGATTTCTTGAAATAAGAAAGAATATCTAGGCTTCAGAAAAGTGTAAAATCTCTTGAAAGAAGTAGTATAATACTTATTTTAAGCAGTGCATTTAGTCAAAAATAACTTAAAACTAGCTTGCAAATTCTTATTTTAAGCAGTGCATTTAGTCAAAAATAACTTAAAACTAGCTTGCAAAATATTATTTTAAGCGGTGCATTTAGTCAAAAATAACTTAAAACTAGCTTACAAATTCTTATTTTAAGCAGTGCATTTAGTCAAAAATAACTTAAAACTAGCTTGCAAAATCTTATTTTAAGCGTTTTCTTCTTTCTTAATTTGTGAGAAAAGGTATTAAAACCAGAGCCACTAAACAAGAGAATTCTTCTTAATTTAAGAATTGTCAAAATTAGCTTTTCAGTCTTAAAATAAGACAAAGAATTTAAACTTAAAACAAATTACTTAAGAAAACAAAATCAAGACCATGCAGAATTGGTACAGCCAACAATTATTTATTCAATATTTCAAGTTTTTCTTTTAACACCATAGATATCAAAGGAAAAACATTACTTGCTCCTTCTCCAAACAGTGAAACTTCTCTTACAAAAAAAACAAAACAAAAGACAACAACAAAAATACTGTTTTGTTACAATATTTTACTGCATGTTCATTAAACACCGTGGGATAGTTACCCCAACAATGTAAATGTTGGCATCATTTACTCACCTTCAAGTTGTTCCAAACCTGTGCGAGTTTCATTCTTCTGTTAAACACAAAATAAGATGAATAAAGAAAGTTGGCAATCAGAGCTGATGGCACCCATTGACTTCGATTGTATTTACTATGATGATGTACTATTTACATCATCTCTCTGATCCAGGTTTGGAACAAGTTGAGGGTGAGTAAATGATGCCAACATTTTCATTGTTGGGGGAACCGTCAATTGAAAGAGATTACCTGACACAGGAAAAAAGAAGATGGCACAGTACTGTAGTGCATTACATTCATGTTTAAGCATAAGGAACTGTCACTGGAACTGAAATAGAACTCCAGAACAATTTGTTGCAAAGATGGTTGAGAAAAGAAAAAAAAACATCAGTAAGTACTTTGTGTTTGTAAGTACATCAGTAAGTAGATGGTAGATACATCAGTTCGTAGACAAGTACATCACCCCCCCCCCCCCCCGGAAAATAAAATAAATAATTAAACTTGCGTCTCCATTTGTTTCTTACATTCCATTAACACAGAACTATGGTTCACTCCCACCTCAGATGTTACTGGCAGTGTGAAAATGTTATTCTTAACACCTCTACTGCCCAATAAAATCCTTCCACTCTGCCATGGCTTTTTTGAATGATGCTGTGGCGTCTTGCTCATGGAGTGTATCCTGCAATATTTCGGTCTGAATGACAGAAAGGAGGGTTGCCACGCATCTGGGATAGGTAAGATGAAGAGTGTAGTAGTAAGCCATCAAATAAAGAAGAGCTTCACTGAGGTCTTCCTTTGCAAATGTGGTGATGGGAGTGGTTCCGATAGCGAGAAGACAGTTGGAACCATCAAAGATTAAAACAGGGCTGGAGAGTGATCTCTTCTGAAGGTAGATGGTGGGGTCTTCTGTTGGCTGAGGAAAAAAGAGAAATAAAAAACCTGACAAATTTCTTTAGGTGAAAAAAAAATAGTTGGATGTGACAAAATGTGAACAAACTCTCACCTGAAGGACATGAAGCAATGCCTCACTGGCATGTCCCATCTTCTTAGGTGGTGCAGTTGGAGAAGGAAAGAGTGTGGGGAGTGCCCTGAATAGCGCTATGGCATATTCCACTACAACAGAACAAATAAACTTTTACTTAACAATTATTTTTCCTAAACATTTTCTGATTTGCATTTTTTGTAAAATTTTGATTCTCAATTTTTTTGATTGTAAAAATTTGATTTTGATTCATGATTCTCCCCCAATTCTGAATAGACAACTAAAGAAAATACATAAATTTAATAGAGGTTCTGACAAAATTATAATTGCTGCAGTCTAATTTTTAAATATTCAATTCATTTTAATTATAAAAATAAATAAAAAATATGTTTGAATGAATGATTCACTCATAAAGACTTTACTTATTTCATTACTGGATGAATCAGCGTTGTTTGGATCTCTTGAATGAATGATTCAATGAAAAATACATTTTTAAACAGTCAGTATTTGTCGCCACCTACTGGCACAACGTGTTGGCGATGCAATCTTATGTGAAGTGTAAAAGATACTTTCATTGGTTTGAACACTGCTGTAGACATCAGCAGGGTTTCCCATACATTCATTAATTTGTGGCGGCCCGCCACATATCAACGCTGACCGCCACGGATTGATTCAGATTTTTTAACTATTTAATATGGGTAAAATTGTATTTTATTCGCGCTGCTTGCTCCCCCTCTCTCTCACAAACTGACAATGGAGGCACGACTAGCCCCTCCTTCTCTTACCGCACGATCTGAATCAAAACATGAGCATGTAGAGGGCGGATTGTTGCCGGTGCTTAATGCTTATTCCCCCAGCGAAGATTCCAGAATCAATCCGGAGTTGAATGGTTAGTATAATGAACTCTCTCTGAGAAGTTGTCTAGATGTTAAGCGCGGTCGTGTTTCATTACAGATTCGCGCAAAACTTTTGCGATTTTTTTTTTCTAAATATCAATTAACGTTACAACTATTGCGAAATGACGGCGTTTCCATTAACCGATGTTATGCGACTAAAACGTATTTTGTTCCTCTCGCGATCAGTCATTCCAAAAATCATTGCAACGGACGTTGGTAGGTTCATATCACAGCCACCAGACTAGACATTCTATTATTATTATCTCCAGGTTTAGGTTGGTGTGTGTTGGTATTTGTCCACCTCCATCTCCAGGTGTGCGTGTGTGTGTGTCTGAGTCTGTGTGTGTCCACCTCCAGGTCCAGTTTGGTGTGTGTGTGTGAGCCTGTGTGTGTCTGAGTCTGTGTGAGTGTGTGTCTGTGTTTGAATCTGTGTGTGTGAGTCTTTTTGAATGTGTGAGTGTGTGTGAGCCTGTGTTTGAGTGTGTGAGCCTGTGTTTGAGTGTGTCAGTAAGTTTGTGAGTTTGTGTGTGTGTGTGTGTGTGTGTGTGTGTGTGTGTGTGTCCAGTTCCAGGTTTGTGTGTGAGCAAAATTTGCAACAAAAAGTCTGTGGAGTAGTCATAGCCTAGAAATGTAGCAATGGCAAAGTCTTTAAGTTATCTGACACTAAGTGTTGGCAATGGGAATGTGTTGTCAATAAAAATATATGATTTATATATAAACATTATATATATATATATATGATATATTAAACTTAACCCCCCCCCCCCCCCCCCCCGGTCCCCGGCCCCCGGCCCCCGGTCCCCAGTCCCCAGTCCCCAAACACCACACCACCGCAAATAGAATCTAATTCTGTGGGAAACACTGATCAGTGTTTATATCCGAAATATAAACTTTCAACTTCATACTTTTAATTATTTTAACACAGAAATAATGATACTTTGTTGTTGAAAAGAATGTATGTGAAGCCGTTTCATACGTTGTCATGTATAGGTATGAAATGTTCACTTTGATTGTACTTATCAAAGGTTTAATAAACAGTGAACCACTGTCATTTAGGAATTAGATCACATGGGTGTTTTAATCGAGAACACATTCTTTTAACAATTAATCATGAACCTCTAATGGAATTTATAATACTAGGTTTATTCAAAGGGGTCATGCCTTTTTAATATTTTTTATTATTGTTGTCTGGTCAACTTATGACGTCAACTTATGATGTTCGCTTGGTTTTTACCAGTGTTTCCCACACATAGACTAATTTGTGGCGGTGCGCCACAGAATCAACACCGGCCGCCACATATTGCGTTTCGTTATAAAAAAAATATACAAAAAATACGCTATTTAAAACACGCAGCGTATTCATTCAGCTGCATTTCCTTTCCCTGCTCTCCCTCCGTCTCTCTGTTACTCACGCGTCTCTCTCACAACACAAGCGATGTTTTGTCTCGCCAAGACCTTATTTGATCGGTGAGTGATGTAGTAGATGACTGAAAGAACGAGCACAGAGAGAGGCTGTCTTGTTCTCTCTCACTCACTCGCGCATATTAATCAAAATCAATTGAGAATTGACACGATGGTAAAAGATCTGAAGACCGAAGTTTCACATGAAGCATTCGGGTATTTTTTTCCTGAAAGCGTTCCGTCCATTCAGCTGACATGAAAAACACTTTCAATAAACAAAACAAAACCGATCCAATGATTAAATGTTTTCTGTGTTGACAAATCTTGTGCGATGTCCATAACTGCCGGGATAAATCACACAATGCGTACAAGTCCGCTAATGACACGTCCGATTCGCGAACTAATGACTCCTTTGAACCGATTCAACCAAAACAATCTTGACTGTTTGCGGTAAATGCAGTTGGATTGTCGAAGTCAAAACTCTAAATAAGCTGTGAATCAAATAAACTTACTATAAATAATGTTGTCATTTTTTTACTCTTACACAGAATTTTGGGATTTTGTGAAGGTGTGAATAATTTCATTAATATTTAATATATTAAAGTTCTGTGTTACAGATTATTAACGGAGATTATTATTATTGAAGTAGGTGTTAATCTAATTCTGTGGAGGCGGGGTTTGATACCCTTTGACCTCATAGATCCCCACTTTTAAAAAGCTGTCGTTCGCTGTGCCTGGTGTCAATAAAAGCTTTTATTGGACTAACAAGGAAGTTTTCAGTTCTGAAACTTACAGGATATTCTCATAGTATGATGACCTCTAATATGTCAAAAGCTCAGGAAAATTTGATTTCTCTGTTCATCACCCCTTTAATCAGGGTTACATTGGCAATATACACAATCATATTTACACCCATGTCTGAGCAAGAACACAGCAATACAGTGTACTAGAGACAGTAAAATGACTTGCCTCCATCCAGGGTCATGGGTGGCTTCATCACTTTCTTCCAAACGGCATAAAACTGCACCTTGGCGCAGAAGTCTTCCCATCGTTTCTTTAACCCATCTATGAATTTGCTGTTGCCCTTATCCAAGATCCGACACAGCTCATCCATCACCTATGCAAATATGTGTTAAAACCTGCAACAATGCTTGCTTTGTAAATGAGCCAAAATAATTTAATTGCATACATTACGAAGATCCTTGAAACATGGATAAGCATCCAGGATCTTTGTGTGCCTTTCTTCTTCTTTTAGGGTATCACTGTCAATGAAGGCTCGTCTTGCTTGAAACTCAAGGTCAAGGATTTGGGAGACAGCATCTTGGTTGGGTTTTGGCTTTTTATACATCTCCTGCAGAGTTTTATAACGCCTGGCCTGTGCTGTCAGGCTATCCCTGTCTGCTTAAATGGAGAATGGGTAAAATGGGTATTGGACACACAATTCTAAATAATTATATGGGTTTTAGATTAACATAAAAAATGTCTCATGAAATAGTCCGTTTTGGCTGAATAATGACTTTAAAAACAATTTGACAGTTAAAAGTAGGGCTGTCACTTTTGTGAAAAAATCCTGTTCGATTTTTGAGACATAAGTGTTCATTGAATCGATTGTAAAATCGATTTTCCATGTCTAAAGACGTTTCCATTTTAAACGCCAAATATGGGCAAATCCACGGACAACTAACAGGCATTAAGAGGGCGCTTGAGATGCGCACAATTCGGCAAATATTCCTGATGATTTATTGGTGTGAAGTTTCGTGCACAATGACAAACAGGAGTGAAACATTCTCGAAAAACAATAAGCAGAGTGGACTACCATAGCATAAATGAAAAACATCACCTCAGTCTTCAACATGGCCGTGTTTACGGTTAGAAATGTCAAACAAATTTTGCCTACGTAGGCGATTGAAGACCGTAGCCTGAATCTGTATCTGTATGCATGAGACTGTGTCTACATACCGGCAGAATTCACAGTTTTGTAGTAATGTAGAGAAATGTAGAAGTATAATTTGCTGTTATGTGTGTTTGTCAGAGCCTGCAGTTGCTGTGTGACGCGCGTTCACTGCGGGCGTATCGTGACGAGCTGGACGCGTTCCGAGAAAAGACCGTTAAAATCGATTCCCTATTTTCGTTTTCGAAACTTGCGTTGGTTGGTCCGATCGATTGTGCAATCGATTTTCGAACGTAAAGTGACAGCTCTAGTTAAAAGTGCAAAATATATTAAAATATGAAACAATCTTAACCCTCAACGCACACAGTAATGAAAAAAAAACAAAAAAAAAACAAACACATTATATCAAGACTAGGGATGCAAATTATCGATTAATTAATTAATCATCAGTTGATTGACCTTTTCAATCGATTAACGATTAACTGATAAGCGGATATTTTCCTGAGAATGTAAATTTCTCACGGTATCAATAGTGTCTTTAACATAAAAAGCAAAATATTGCTTATATACTGAATAAAAATGCATGTTATATTGCTCAATTGATGTTTTATTGTAACAGTTGGGATTACTGAAACAAATATACTGCACAAAACGCTATGTTCCTCACCAAATGAATGAGAATGTTTTTTTAATCTAAATAAAGGGCTAGTAGGATTGTAAAATGTTTCAATGTGATTGATCATTTAATTAAATTAATTATTTAATAATCGACTGACCACGTCAATGGCGGATTCTGCGACACGAGGGTTGGCTTCGTTTGCGTCTGTGTTTAAACGTTCTCGTTTTAAACCTGAGATATATAAGACTGTTGACGGCAAAGTTATTGTTGAAGATGAACTTCTTAATTTTCTTGCTGTTAAAATTAAAACCCTAAGCCAGGATGAAATTGTCCTGTTGGCCGCAAAAACATTTGATTCTGATTGGATTGAGGCCTCAAAGAAGGTACTGTTTGAACTATGTCCTACAACTCAACGGAATGTTGCTCATAAAGGGCCACAGAAAGATGTTAATAACATAAAAAGCTGTCTTAAAGTGATGAACGAATGCGGCGAAGATATCCCCAGATTTGTTTCTCACTATTTGGATGAGTTGCCGCCAGTGTCTTTTGAGAGTATTGACGTTTCAAGTTTGCTTGGAAGAATGGAGCAGCTGAGTGCTGAGCTTTGCTCTATGAAACACGCGATGCAACTACATGTTAATGTGGGTGAAGATCTACGAGCTATTTCGGTGGATATTAATCGAAGAGTGTGCGCTCTAGAGCAATCAACGGATTCGGAGGTGGCGGCAGCTGCGGTCGGAGCTACACAGATTGAGGGTACGGAACTCAGGGCCGCATCGGCGGAGACTTTGGAGACGGGCAATGGCGAGGGAGCTGCTGTGGAGAGGTCCTTATCCTTGAATGCTCAGAGAGTGGAAAGTGCTGTGACGATGGGATTACAACAGACAACAGGATTAACATCTTCCTCGGATTCTCCGAAGTGGAGTCGTGTGGTGAAAAAGGGTCGTCGGCAAGGTGCTGAGAATTCTGCTGTCATGAAAACAAGATTGCCTCCTGTTATTCTCAGGCACAAGAAGAAGTCAGGTAATGTCATGTCTGTTGTTGGTACTGGAGATGTGGGCAAAATCAATGTATGACCCGCAGCTCTGGCCTGAAGGGGCTTTTGTTAGACGTTATTATGAGCCGCGTAGAGTGGGTGCCACTGGGTCTAATTCTGCACCAGTCGATGGGGAAAGTGTGTGCCTTCGGGTAGAATAAACAACGCCTGGTACCAGCATGGACATTCGGGTTGTGTCATACAACTGTCGTGGTCTGCGTGTGGGCCAGAGTGATGGGGATAAAGCTCGCCGTATGGTTGTGGACAGCCTTTTGGAGAACTGTGACATTTTATGCTTGCAAGAGACTTTTTTAGCAGTGCAGGATTTGGATAAATTGAATTCTCTTAATGATAATTTCAATGGTGCTGGTGAATCCACAACAGATCTTGGTATGGGTTTAATTAAAGGTAGGATATCTGGTGGTGTAGCCATACTGTGGAAAAAAACCCTAGACTCATTGGTAAAGGTGGTTAGATTGGATGTTAATTGGTGTATTGCAATACAGATTACTTATCAAGATAAGAAATTTATCATTCTAAATGTGTATACACCTTACGAATGCCATCAGAATGAAGATGAATATTTAAATAGATTAGCTTTTATTGGTTCTTTTTTTGAAAGTTCTATTATTTCCAGTGTGTACGTCATTGGTGACATGAATGCGGACATTTCGGACAGAAAATCATTATTTTCTAGTCATATTGTTCAATTTTGTCAAGATAACAACCTCATTTTATCAAGTGAAGTGTGTTTACCTGTGGATAGCTATACCTTTGTTAGTGAGGCTTGGAACACTACATCATGGTTGGACCATTACATTAGTACAGCAGATGCACATGACTCGCTGAGGGATATGAGTATTTTATATGACACCGTAACAACTGATCATATACCTGTGTCTGTTGTGATAAATGTTGATCACTTTATAGCGATGTCTAATAATGAAAGTAATATCAATGCAGTAAAAATGGATTGGTCAGCACTTACTAAGGAGGACCTTTTAGCCTATTATGTAAGTACAGACACATGCTTGAGTAATATTCATTTACCAAGGGATGCAATAATGTGTAGTGATGTTAACTGTAAAGATGTAAATCATCAGAAGGAAATCTGCTCAATGTATAATGATATAGTTAATGTCTTACATGGTTGTAGCAAGCCATTTTTTAAATCGAAGGGTATAATTAATAAGGCTAGGCCTGGATGGAGTAAATATGTAGCTAAATATCAAGCCGAAGCCCAGAAAACATATAAACTATGGGTGACGGCAGGTAGACCCAGGCATGGGCCAGAGCTTCAGTATAAGAAGTCTACAAATGCAAGATATAAGTATGCTATTCTTTTTATTTGCAAAAATGAGCAAATTTTAAGGGCTGATTCTATGGCTATGAAGCTCCTAAATTATAATATCACTGACTTTTGGAAAGAAGTCAGAACTCTCAATAGTTGCAGAGTGTCTCTTCCTTGTACTTTGAATGGAGTTTCTGGGGCAGAGAATATTGCGGAATTATGGAGACAACATTATTGTAGTCTTTTTAATTGTATCCAAAATGATTATAATGGGGGCGATCACCAAGTTAATGATCCAATAGTGATTATGTCACATGAGGTAGATCAAGCTATAAGCAAATTACCTCAAAATAAAGCTAGTGGCTTAGATAATATTTCTGCTGAACATCTTAAATATGGAAGTAAGAGGATAGCCCCTCTATTAGCTGTTTGTCTTACTGGATTTTTGATTCACAATGTGTTACCAGATTCAATGTTGTCTGTTTTATTAGTACCAGTTATTAAAAACAAAGCTGGAATGGTGGGTAACTTAGATAATTATAGACCTGTAGCTTTAGCTAGTATTTTGTCTAAAGTCTTGGAAAAAATCTTGTTGGATAGGTTAAATGAGTTTATTAATTCTACAGACAATCAGTTTCGGTTAACCTCCTCTAATGGAGTTGTGTTGAACCTGGAGGTTGGAGATGTTGTCTATGTGAGACTTACGTCTGGCAGCAGGTTATATGATGACCCGAATACCTACAACACTTTCAGTGGTTTCCTACTGTTTCCCTTAAGATAACAGGAGCTTTGCAGAATGTGATTCCAATAATTCTGAACCTTCAGCGTATGATTTAAGATGAAAATCATGATGTATCTTTGACATATGAATCTGTAATAATGAGGACTAATGTGTGTATGAAATTTGCAATAGATTAGTGTATAAAAGTCTGAGCTGTCTATAAATGTAACTTTGTATAGAATTTCAGCACTGAGACAGGATCCATGAATATCACGTACAGTAACTCAAAAGTGATAAAGTTTCAAATCTAGAATGTTAAATATTATCTTTTTAAATGCAGTTTGTAACTGATCCTTGATCTGTATCTCTTAATCCTACATAAATAAACAAGAGAATAAAAAGACATTGTGGCATTTTCTTTTTCCTCATATTTTTATGGCAAAGGAGGTGGTGTTATAAAGGGTTAAAGAGATTTGGTACTCTATTATACTGATTCCAAAAGGAACGACTACGCCACCCAGGATTAACTACCCGGGAAAGACCCAAGGGTCCACAGGTTCGATTTTTCACAAGATGACCCAGAGACTTGGGTACTTGGACTAAAACGTATAAATCTTTATTAATAATCATAAAGCTATATTTTATTTTGGTCTGCCTCTTATAATGTATCACTTCTGTTGGTAGAGTCCACAAATTGTAGATGTATAGAGGATGATGTATCCCAGTACAAGTTTACTTGTACACCCATTTTAATGTTTTCTATAGATGTAATAATTATTCCTCCTGAGATTAGAATGGCATTGCTGTTTATGCTGATGCTTCAAATAGCAGGTGAAGGAAACAATATGTTCGAACATCTACAAAAAGGAGAAAGTAAGCAGACAGAGGAAAGCACAAGAAGACCTCCAGATGATGAGAAGAAACAAGAGAAAGAAGAGAAAAGGGAAACTCACAAAACAGAAAAAGTGGAAGTAAAAAATAAATAAATAAATAAATCAAAGGGTTAATAAAAGAAAAGGAAACTGATGCATCAGATAGGTGAAAAAAGCAAGACAGCAAGGAAGAAAGACAGCCACAAACCTTTGACACTGGCAAGGATACAGGTTTTGAAAATGAGGAAATAGAAGCAAGAGACAGTGGAGATTGTCCTTTGAATAACCCCACAGACGACATTAAAGGCATCAAAGTTTTTGGACGCTTAGCCCTCACTGGTCAGAGAAAGTCCCCATATGTTGTCACAAAAGGAGAAATTCAGCGCAGAAAGGAAGGGGAGAATATGTTCTCTAATGTTTTCAGATCTGCTAGGAGTAAGTTCATTTTTAAATTGATAAGGGCAATCTATTTAGTGTCAAGGTACGCACACGCAAACAGGTAAGATCCAAGTGCAGTTTTATTGGGGTAATCCGTATTTGTAATCCAGTCCAGGCAAGGGTCAAAATCGTATGCAATCCAAGAACAAAACAAGAACAAAACAGACCTCAGGAAGTGGTGTGACAAGTTAAGCCTCACCAGTGCGTCGCGCACTGAAGCGTTTTTTTTTTAATTTTATTTCAAAGTTACTATCAGATTTAATGTTATACCTTGACAAACTATACATCATTAAAAAGATATAAGACTCAAGTTTCAGTATTTGACCACTATTGTATTCTGAGAAACTTATAGCGACAGTTATTTCTTAATTTGTGTCAGGAGTTATGAAATGAAAAAATGAGTCGATACCTTTGATATGAATTATGCGCGTCAGCTGCTTTCATTCGTAAAAAAACTCATGTGCTGTCGTCATGACAACGATACACAAAACAACGTCCCTCAGGGCTTTAGCTCAAAAATGTGCAGATTTGGAGAAATATTGATAGATTCTCATAGGTTTACATCATATTTCTATAGACAGGAATAATATTTATTGAATTTATACCCAAATGCGTCGATGTAATCTTTATGAGCGTTTGGTACTCTGATAGCCTACTGTGTTTTCAATTCAAACCAATAGCCTGAGGGCGCTATATGCACAATAATAGTCCATATATAGAACATGAAGAAGAGCCATGATCATGTGACATTCCAGGACGTCACTGATACACACAAAGCTACAGAGATCACGCTGTAACATGCAGATACAGACGTTTTGAAGACAATAAACATGTTTGCAATGATATTTGAGTTTCCTGTGTTTTTCAAGCCATGCCAGGTATTTCCATAATAATAGATTATATTTATAATGTAATGCTAATCTATATAGACTATCATTTTGCAGAATACTATACCAATAGTATATTTTCTGTCTGTTTTTTTATCTGAAGCCAAATTAGATCACAGAAGATTATTTAAAATACTCGTCTTGCGTTATAAAGTAAGTTTGGAGCACAAACATGGTTTTAATCTCATAAATTGTCGTGTATTGATGGTGTGCTAAGATAACATGCTAGCTAGCCTAGGTGCACCTGCCACCTAGAAGTTATTATTTTATGATTTTTTGAATGCTTACTGAAATGTTTCTTTATTCAAGAAATGCATTTGATACAGTTTAAAATGTGAGGTGAACTTTGATAAAAGAAATTAGGGACTGAAACCCTATGAATAGCCTGTGAATAGCCAGTCGTTAGTAACTATAATGCAGACAAAAGAAATGCATATTTAGAGCCATAACCAGGCTGGAGAGGTGTGAATGTGTGCAGGGGGAGACTGAGACTGAATGGGGCTCGTTTGCACCACAAAACAATAGAGACAATATACTGGATAGATGCTTAGAAGATGACAATAAACATCAGTTGCATTTTAGAGTCAAATCAAAATAAAGTAATTTGACATGGTCTTGAAAAACATTTAACTAAATACAGAGTTTTGGACTTATTATCTTCAGATTTTAAACATAAAATGTTTAGACATGTGGCTTTAGCTGTAGTGCATTTCTAGATTGCTACAGTGCAAACTTTTATTTTATTTTATTTTCATGAGGATGTTTCATAAAAAATAATTTCTAATAACTTTACAAAACTTTGAAGCTATTTATAAAAAAAATTTTCATTATGACAATAATTAATTCTACATTTACAATAAACTGCCAGGTGTCAGCTTTCAAATGAGATCATACTTGTGCTTTTAGTAAAGGGTTCATGAACTGTATCTGTTTCAGTTTGGGTTTGTCATTTCTGGGGATTTTTCAAAAGTGGGGTTGCAGCTTAACAGGTTAACAATATAGATTGTTCCAAAGCGGCTTTATAGTGATAATAGGAAATTAAAGTAACAGAGATTGTTTTGGCTTTATAGCAGGTCTAGAATAAAGTCATTTTTGAGCTAAAATTAGTTTTGATTGATTTACTTCCGTCACAACGATCATTGTTTATTAACTTAGGGGCCGCTAACACAACACCATTTTAACAGAAAACTCTTAAGTAGTGATGCACCGATGTGAAAATTGTGGCCGATACCGATAACTGATATTAATATTGCTGTTATGGCCGATACCGATATTTACCGATGTCGATATCTCTATATAGAAAACACATTTTTATGATAATTAAATAAAGAGCTATTTTCCAAAACACTTTTTTTTTTACTTTTGTAATTTATTTTCAGAAATTACTGATATCGGGCATGTCTACCTGTGTGCAAAATATGTCATCAGATTTTCAAAAGAAAAAAATAAATATTTATATAAAAATACATTTTTATAAAGGATACAAGTGTGTCCTGAATTCACACTATGAATAATGCTGCGTTCACACCAAACGCGAATATGCGTCAAAATTCGCGCCTGCCGCATCTAGTTATACGCGTGACCACTTTGTGTGCATTCGCGCGGCAAGAGCGAAATTGACGCGCGTAAAATCAAAAGTTTGAAGCGAAATTTGCGCGCGTCAGAGCCTGACGACCCCGCGCTGTACAGTCCGGCGCGAGGTTCACCCTCGCCCGCTGTGATTTTATTTTTGTTTTGATAATAAATGGAGCCAGCCTCCAAAAGTGAAACCTGTCCTGTGATTTTTTTTTTTTTTTTAATATACACTAAATTGTGATTGTTGTCTTTACATTATATTAATAATGTTTCATATAATCTAGAATAGATATGGAATAAATAGCATTCAATACAAAATGAGTATCTCTCACATATTGAAATCGAGTTTTATGTTTTTATTTGCTTTGTTGTGCATTTTAGTTATATTACAAAATAATTTATTATTATCAAACATAAATAACATTAGAAACTGTCACTTCACCACGTAACAGCAGCAAGCAGGCTCCTGATTGGTTAACGCGGCGCGAATTGACGCAGAAGTTCAGATTTTTCAACTCGGGCGGCAGACGCGAATTCGCGTCAAACGCGTGAATGCACAAATAGCACTAATAAAATCATTCGCGCGTAACGCGCTTAACGTGCCAGACGCTCAATTCGCGCGAACTAGACGCGCGAATGAGGCGAATTCGCGTCTACCGCGCTGCGCTAAACGCCTCATTCGCGCCGCAAGAACTCCAGACGCGCGTAAACGCGTCTTACCATTGACTTAACATTGAAATCACTCGCGCCAGATGCATATTCGCGTTTGGTGTGAACTCAGCATAAGGTTGAAAAGGCAATGAATAGTAGCCTGGTTAAAACCAGACCATTCTCAGTAGTAACTGAGTTATGGTCTGGCAAAGCTCCATAGACAAATCATTTCCAAAGGGGGCGTCACCAACGGACGTCGCTCAAATGCCTCGTCAAGAGAGATCCTCATCGTGTAAAGCTGAGTCCCAAATCCCCTAAGTTACACTACGCCATGAAAGTATGTACTCTTTTTGTGAAGAAAAGGTATTTACTTTTGAATGTGTAGCAAAAAAGTAGGCAAGCTTTGGGACATACTACTTTGTCATCTTTATCGGACGGATCTGTCGCGTGCATCCTGTCACTTAAACTGCCCTGTCAATCATCGTGTCACAGTTAAAATCCTCTATTAAATCTAATTTCATTTCCTACCGTTTCGGAGAGAAATGTATATAGCACGTTCATCTGCCAGTGGGTCTTTCATGGAGACTGTCCTCATGTGTTTGCAATTTGAATATAATAATGCATTTAAAAGTTGAACGGACGTCGCTCAAATGCCTCTGGGCGCAATTGGATAGACCTAAAACCAATCAGAGCGATCGTCATTGTGTAAAGCCCGCCTCAACGTTTCTGATTGGTGCCGCGATTTCTAGGCCAGATGTACTCAAGACATCAGGTCCCTTGGTTACAACAACTATGTTTTGCACAGTCATTTGAGCAATCTTGTCAGCCAGAAAGTGGAAGAGGTCTGTTTTGTTATCATTATGTCTCAGGAAATTGCGCCAATTTGATGGAACTTTATTCTTGTTTGTCACTTGCCGTCGACCTCCCTGGCCTCGTTTAGATCTTGTTTCCATTTTGAGGCTTGATGGATTGTACACATCAAACACAATATGTGTGCTCTTGTACTTCATGGCATAAGCATTTGCATGCATAGTCCTCAAACGTCTTCAATGTTTTTGGTGGTAGTGTATGGACCAAAGCTGAACCATCTATGATGATGACTTCAGTATCTGGTTCTTTTTCTGGGGATGTGATGTAGGTTTCAAGGATGGAGACCAGCTGCGATTTCTGGCAAGCATAAAGTTTTCCACCATCACTCAGTGCAGTGGGGTAGGGCTGATTCTCATGTTGGAAGAACTCCTGCAGGTCACATTCTCTGCTCTGACAGGAGATAAAGAGTTTGGAGAATAGTTGGCAATCCTCCTTCACCAACTTCTGCTTTGATTGCTCAACAGTAGCGGTTTCTTGGCTGAAGAAGTCGACTCTATTTCTCTTTATTGGATCATAGAAAGTGGTTGGGTTCTCGTGCAGACCTTGTGCAAAGTCCTGGGCTTTTGTCTGTCCCTTCTTAAGGCGTGTCTGTAGGAGTTCAGCAGAGCTGGCATTCGCAATATCTCTTGTGTCTATAGAATACAGATCTTGACTCTCTTCTTCAAATGGGTTGCCTAGGTCTTGCAGGCAGTTAGACAGTTTCTTGACCCTCTCCAGGAATGTCTTTTGAGCTAGAGGAGTTTGCTCATGGTGGACTGTTTGCTCTTGTGCTTCTTTGGTTTGTACTTCAGTTTCATACAGTGACACCAGATGACTAACCTCAGGGCCAGCGACCATCCATCTCCTCAGGGCAGATGGATTCTCTGTGAGACCAATAGCTCCACCGTCGGCCTTGATGATGGCATTTGCTTGCTCATGGGCTTGATCAAGGGCAAGTGCAGAGAAATTGCGACGGGTTTTGTGGACAACAAAGTTGCCAAGCCTGAACTCCTGAGCCAGTTCTGGGTGTTTTTTGTCCAGAGATAACATGTCCCTGAGGTGGATGGGAAGCCAGCGAGCATAGTTGGTGTTGTTGTTGGCAAAGAAGTATGGGATCAGCTCACTCAGTGCCTCACAGTAAAGACTAAAATTAGCCTCACGGAATGACCTAATGAGCAAGAAGATCACCAGTTCCATGGAAAGAATCAAGTGCCAGTAGTGAAACTGTGTACTTTCTTCTTTGCGTCTTTCACACCACTCTTCAAAGCCCAACCTTTCTTCACTGTTATCTGCCCTCTCTTGGCAGTAATCAGTTTATGCTGCCTTCAAGAGCTTGTAGAGACTACATGCTGTTACCTGATGCATTTGACGTGTTCTGGTGACACTGGCAACTGACAGAAATGAATCTGCAGTGCCAGAAGAAGCCACTTCAGCTTCAACTAAGGCACCTGTCCATCCACTACCCTGAAGAAGAGTGCCAATGGACTTGAGTGCTGCCATTTCAATATGTAGACCCCCAAACATGACAAGATACTTGTCTTCTCCATATTGCTCTGGCCAGTGCCACTGCACTTGCTTTTCAAGAGCATATATTGGCTGGTCAGCTGTGATGACGGGTACTTGACCTGGGTTAAGGTATGCCACTATATCCTGCACTTTCTCCATAATGTGCTTGATGGTAGCAATAGAGTTTGCTTGGTCTCTGAGGAGTGGCAACAGTGATGTGATGCTTACATTAAATTCTGGGCTCCTCTTTAATGAAGCATGATGTGCTGACCATGTAAGGTTCACTGCATCATCGATTTCTTCCACAACTGTTACTTTCTCTAGCCACTCATACTCAAGGGCAAGTTGTGGCCTGAAAACATTGGTGTCAGGGTTTGTCATTGGGGTATTTGGTGGTAAAGGATTCTTTTTCTTGAAAAAAGCAGGGTGGATGTTGGTGAAAGAGTCAGGAAGTTCTGGAACAGACTTGACTTTTTCTGGACCAAACCTAAGCTGCTGTTGTCCTTTTTCGGATGCTGAAATACAGAGACACTGGTGCCATGGAATGATGTTGTAACAGTTGTTGCAGAAGGATTGTGGTCAATGTTGTCCATGACAGCAGTGGTGAACAGCCTTTTCCGGAGCACCGGTGGACAGACCACACCCTCCTCAACATACTTGCTTACTGTGGCATCTCCCAGTTGAGCTGATGTCTCCAGCACCCGGTCATATGAGATACTCATACTATGTTCATGCAGCATTTCAACCAGGCTTCTCTTCCTGGTTTTGGCGAACACAGACATACCAATGTATACTGGGAATGGAATTTCTCTATCTTTGGAATGTCTGTGGGCAGCTGTTCCCTCTTTGTACCGGGAGAAGCAGTTGTACTGCAACAGTTGTGCAATAGCCTGGGCAGTCTGTGAAGTGCCAAATCTCAGCTGCGATTTGATGTCGGCTCCATGTTCTACCATACCAACAAATTGCAGGAGAGATGGAGGGATGGCCTCTTTGATACATCCCTCATGGAATGTTCCATCAAATCTGGACTGATGATCCAGAATATGCCTTCTCAGGATTTTTGCAGCCTTGGCCATGATAAGTGCCTCTGAGTCTTCAGACGCTTGAGAGAGAGCCAAGCCAACATCTTTCTGGAACGCCAGGAGCACATCTCTGCCCTGTTTATGAGCCGTGAGTTCAGGGATCTCAGCCAACAGCTTTTCCTTTAGTCTAGTAGAGTTAACTGTAGGGGAATGTAAACCCAGTTGATCTAGACGCTGCTGGTACAGGTTGCACATATCTGCGAGACGGAATGCGGAAGGACCATCAGAATTGAGACTGGTTTCAACAATATAGGTGACCAGTTCAGAAAGAGCCATAGGAAAGATGGCTGGTTGAATCGTTTCACTCTGTGACTCTTTCTCAAGCCTTCTGAGGTGGAGTTTCTCTCTGTTGTAAAGATTAATGAGACATAAATGATGGTATTTCAGCTCCTGTGCAATGGCATCAGCACCACTTAGTTGAGACAATAATTTAGCATCATTCATTGTTTGTGCACATTCATGAAGTCTGTCATTCAGGTGCATTGTCATTACCTGATGTAGGTCAGATTCAGGAGATATGTTTTCACAAAGAAAGCAAACCTGATCATCTAGACTTTTCTGCATCATGGTTCTTCGACGCTTTGTTTGGCCTTCATCTGTCTCACTACATTGATCATCGGATTGTTGCTTCTGGGCACGAAGTAACTTCGTGTTGTTGAACCGAAGTCGACAATTGTAGTGATACTTCGCTTGGTTCCTTCTCAAAGTAGCTCCTATACCACCACCTTCATCCAGTCGTTCCAGATCCAGGGTCATTGGCATTTTGTTCATCTTGTAAAAGATTGGAATGTTGGTGGCAATCATTTTATAGCCATCATGTTGAGAAACGTGATAGGTAGGTGGTGATTGGAGGGGTTCCTTTGTGTCTGTCTGACAAAGACAACATTTCATCCAATCAGTTGGCCTCTTGGCTGACATGGGATTTTCATTTACCATTTTGATCTGTACACCTTCCAGGTAAGTGTAATACTCTCATTAGCAATAAATGAGAGTGAGAGAGACGAAAACTGTGTTATTTCAGTGGTCCTCTCTGTGTTGTTTTTATTATTTAATCATAGTTTGTTTCACACAGTAGATGATTGATACATTAACAGATTTTCTATAATAGAACTAAACCAAAATCATTAATAAAACGAACATCCAATTCAACTAAAATAGTAGATGCCAAAGCATCTGAATAACAGTTATTTTTCTGAAATCTTATAATTTTTACTAACCTTTAGCAATAAATGAGTGAGAGAGACGAAAACTGTGTAATTTCAGTGGTCCTCTCTCTGTTGTTTGAGGACGCCACAGTCGTCATGGCAACTCTCAACTCCCAACTGCCACTCCAAATTCAGAAAATGCAATTGTCTAGTGCAAACTTATTATAATTAAAGTAGTTTAAATAAAACATACATAAACTGTATATAAATTGAAATAGACATAAATAAATATTTGTACTGATGATGCCATCTTGAAAAAATTTTGAATTTTTGGGTGGCCAACGCCTTTTTCCCAAAAAGTGACCCTTAGAGAGTATCTGTGCCAAATTTCATGCTTTTATACCAATTTGAACGATTCTCTTGAAATATGCCATTAACATGTATAACAACTGCAAAGCGTCTAATTTGTAAACAAAATGATTTACACACTAAATCCAGCATACTCTCCGGCAAAATTTGCATATTTTTAAACTCTAAAGACAGACGTCACATATTTTTTCACAAACGTTTTTCACTTTATATCTGCATAAAGTCGAGAACTGCTCAACCTTTTGACGCTCTCAACGCTTTCTCCGGTCCGCTGTCAATCCCAAAATGCACTGCGCGAGCGTGAAGCTCGATTTCCATTGGAATGAATTGAAAATGCTCGCTCCGCTCACTCCGTGCCAGTGGACACGCACCGTCAGGTTTCATCTCAGAGAGTCTAACATGAAAGCAGAACAAAGAAATTTCATAAGCAGCACCAAACTGTTTGTGAAATGTTAAGGTTGTTAAATCTGACAATAACCTTTTATGTTTGACGGTTCATCTCTTCAAAACGTTCCCAATTAATTAAGAACTAATTGAATCAGTGGGGACCTTTTTTTCTCCAGGAGTTGTGGAGTTGAATAACAATCTATAGTACTTAAACATTCCACCACAGTTTTTTTGGGAAAATGAAACTAACACAATGTATTGTCACAATAACAAATTGTTACTAGCTGTGTCCTGGGAGTTGTTCAATTGGCCGGTCTGGTTTTGTCACCTAGTAACTGCTTAGCGGCAATACCATTTGTACTGGACTTTTTGAATTTATAACTGCCTAAAACAAAATGGGGGTTGTAAACCTATCTAAAATTTCACCATGGTCCTTTTATTTACATAATAAAGAGTATAAACTATATAAAATCACATGTTGGTAATATATAGGCTAAGTATACATTTGAACCTTTACTATACATTAGATTACTTAATTAAATTAAAACCCAATAATTAAATTTACAAGTGTAATCTGGCAATTTCTCTAGAAAAATGTGTAGTCTCCAGTGTGCAGTGACTTGTGGGGTAGACAAGGCTGCCAAGGATCCTTCTGATGTATCCTGCATTCATAAGAAAAGGACGCATTAACAGGCTGCATTTTGAAGGATTCGAAGGATTAATGTTTTTGAAAGAAGTCTCTTATGCTCATTAAGCCTGCATTTATTTGATAAAAAAAAAAAAAAGAGTAATATTGTGAAATAATGGTTTTCTATTTTAATATGTTTTAAAATATAATTTATTTCTTTGATGCAGAGCAGATTTCTGTGATTCATCAGCCATAACTTATTCATCAAAGAATACTGAAAAACACATTACAGGTTATTAAAAAGAAATATTAAGCAGCACAGCAGTTTTCAACGTTAACAATATATCAGCAGATTAGAATGATGTCTGAAGGATCATGTGAAACCTAAGACTGGAGTAATGGCTGATGAAAATTCAGCTTTGCATTACAGAAGTTAATTATATTTTAAAACATATTAAAATAGAAAACCATTATTTAGTTTTTTACGGTGGGAGCCGGGGCGAAGCCGGCAACTTGAGAGACCAGGGATGATTCGCCTTCGTGGCCTTGTCTGGACACTGAACGGGGACTGAAGGCCTCTCTGGGGTGAGCTCTGGTATTGGAGTCCTCTCTGGACACTGGACCGGAAACGGAGACTGGAGTCCTCTCTCGACACTGGACTGAAGGCCTCTCTGGGGTTGGCCTTTCTGGGCTGAGCTCGGGGACTAAAGGCCTCTCTGGGGTGGGCTTGAGGACTGTAGTTGTCTCTGGACACTGGACGGGGACTGGAGTCGTCTTGGGGCGGGAGACGTCCTCACTGGACACTGGACCACACACACACAGGTACCAATCTAACATTTGAAATTCAAGTTGACATCAAGGCTAGATTATTATTGTAATGCTCTTATGGGTGGTTGCCCTGCACACTTAATTTACAAACTACAGCTGGTCCGCAACACAGCAGCTAGAGTTTTTTACTAGAACCAGGAAGTATGACGGTCACGGATGGAAGAGGAGTCAGACAGGTGGTAAGTGAAATGTAGCTTTATTAACAGAAACACGGAACCAGATGGAGATATGGTGAGTATGCAAGCAGATGATTATCAGACAGGAACTTAACTGAAGAATAATCAGAGTCTCTATTTCAGATGGCAGCTGGAAGATCTCAGGAAGAGGGCTGAAGACTGAAGAAGGCAGACGGAGCTTCGGATGAAGACCGAAGGCGGATGAATCTCGGGTGAGTAGCGTAAGAGAGGGTGAGTGTCTTGTAGAGACGAGACCAGACAATGAGTGTGAGAAGAGGAGCTGAATATAAAGGGTGCAGGTGATGATGATTAGTACTCCAGAGATGATGAGCGAGTGGGAGGAGTGAGTGAACGAGTGGAAGGAGTGAGAGAGTCTAGTGGAACTCTGACAGTGACCATATCAACACTGGCTCCATCTTAAACATTGTAAGTAAGTAAGGAATAATTGACGAAAGGCCGTTGAATTATTAGAAAAATAGTGCACACCCGAGGTGGTAATGCGGTCACGACGCGAAGCGGATGTGCATTATTTTTCTAATAATTCAATGGTCTGAAGTCAATTATAAAGTTTTTGTCATTAAAATGCTCTTGTATGTAGGACTAATTTCTTACGCATCTAATGCCCATGCTCCGTTGCTAATTCCAAAACGTCATTTTAGAGTTAGTAACGGAGGTTTGAGCCACTGATTGCAGACTAATACTGGAGACACACGACTAGCTGACACATTCTCTGACTGTTTTCATCGACTGCAGCAGATTTTAAACACCGACTTTGAACACAGACTGAACGCGCGTTTGGGCATGATCAGTCATAAGTATCAAATTACATTCATTATGCAGTTATTAGAGAGAGATGTTGCAATAATGAGACAGAAAAGCACGTCCGTCAATATTATTATTTATTTATTAATTCAATTCATTTTAATTAATTTGTTCATTGTTTTTTTTTTCATTATTGACAGATGCCAGTAGACTATAGCCAAATAAATGAAACACAAAGCCCTTTTAACAAGTAGGCCTATCAATAATTATTTATTTGTTATATTATCTGCAATAAAAATCCGTACTGCAGGACTATCCCTTTATTTAGCCTATATTCAGTTTAATTTTCTATTGATTATAGATAGGACTATTTACTTTATTTATTAAAATTAAACTGCATGTTTCTATTGATTGTGAAGCTAGACATTGAAAATTGCAGATCAAGCGCATGGGGCTAAATGCTTTTTCTTGTTATGAATTGTATCCTATTTTCCATTATTACAGTTAACTACGCGAAGTGATATGGAACTGTAATGCGGTCAAGACCTGCTGGAACTACTTTAGCCGTGCGTTTCCCTGAAAATAATGCACACCTTAGAACGTTTGTCAACCAATCAGATTCAAGCATTCAACGGCCCTGTAGTATAATCAGCAATATTTTTAAATTTATATGAAGCACTAAATGGTTTAGCTCCCCAGTACTTGAGCGAGCGAATTTTGAGATCAGAATAGAGGCGAATAACTATAATGCGTTAACATTATAGTTCTTCGCCTCTATTGCGATCTTAAAATTCCGGCCAGTTGATAATACCTAGAATATCAAAATCGACTGCTGGCGGTAGATCCTTTTCCTCTCTAGCACCAAAACTTTGGAACAGTCTTCCTAACATTGTCCGGGAAGCAGACACACTCTGTCAGTTCAAAGCTAGACAAAAGACACATCTCTTTAACCTAGCATACACATAATACATTATAGACTTCTATAATTCAATGTTAGGCTGCATAGATTAGGTCAGCCGGAACCGGGAACACTTCCCATAAATCCTGATGTACTCGTTACATCATAAGAAGAATGACATCTGCGCTAATATTAGTGTCTTTGTTTATCCCGAGGTTTACCGCAGTCCACCGGATCCAGATCTGATGAAGGACCTGCGCCTGACACAACAAGAACGCAGTCCTGAAGTGTAAACTAGTCTCTCCTCTGTGAAGGCCTCCTATCCCTTTACCTCTCTACAGATAAAGCATTGTCGGGATCATTTCGGTTTGCGCGGCTACGCTGAAGCGGTAAGATTCTGTATTACAAATTTTAAGGCCAGACAAGTCATTTGTTGAGGGTTGGTTTGTAGGGAAGGACTACACGCCTGCGCACATATATTCAAACGTGCATACCTATAGACTATAGACTATAGACTCTTAATATAGTGCAGCAGATTAAATATTTCATTTTGGATGTGTTCATTGATTATACTGGCTGGGTTTATAAAAGTTGACAGGATATTTGCTTGGATCATTTGGAAACAAAGCTTGTATATTTCCGAATGTAATTGCATGCATTTTTGTGCATTCACGCGTTTGACGTGAATTCGCATCTGAAGCCCGAGTTGAAAAATCTGAACTTTGGCGCCTGTTCGCGCTGCGTTAACCAGTCAGGAGCCTGCTTGTTGCTGTCATGTGGTGAAGTGACGGGATAAACTGCTCGGAGTCATTCATTCAAAATGGAGAAAAAATGTATATGGGCGGTGAGCAGTCAACTGGTGCCGTACGACGTAGTTCGTATTTTTACCGAGACAGGAATAAAAAGGACCTCGCTTGGAAGAGGGTAAGTGAGGAGACTGGGCAACCTGGTAAGTTGTAAATATGTTACACATTTCTCTTTTGAGTCACGTTATTGACCTGCTAACCAGCTAGCAAGCTGCCTTGCCGCTATTTTACAGCTAATATACAGCTACTTTTCGCTAACAAGATAATGTGTTTATTCAGAGGACGTCTGCAGAAAAAAAGTGGAAAAGCCTCAGGGACAAGTACCTGAAGGAGAAGAGGAAGGAGATGGAGAAGAGGAGTGTGTCAGCAGCAGAGTCTGCGAAGAGGTGGAAATACTCACAGATCCTGGGATTCCTCGATCCCCCATGGGCGACGAGTAGTAACTTACTAATTATCATTGTATTTGTAAATGCAGACACAAATCCATTGCAATGTATGCCACCAATAATCTGCATACATAATTTTTAGCTACTGTTCATTTGCATCTTTATCTATGTATATGTCTGAAGTATAACTTTAATTACTTAATATATGTTATAGCAAGTTCAAAACAATTTCACACTTGCATTTAAGCACTATGTCACTCAAACAGGCACAGATATTATTCTCACAATATCTAGACAATTTTGTTGTTTAAATAAAATGTTTAAACCGTCACAGTGAACATGAAAATCAGGTATCAACTTTCTGCCTTCTATTTGCACTGTGTGCTGTATTTTTTTATTTTATTTCACAGGCCAACAGAGGAGGAGAGCCCTCCGGTGGCCCCATGACCGGTCACAGGATGGTCCGTCAGAGGTGGAGCAGGCGCTGATGGAGCTTCTGGCTCAATTATTAAATTTTATAAACAATTTTTTATTTTTAAATTCTGTTCATATTGTTAAATTATAAATTAAATCTATATTAATATTATTTATAAATTATCTATATTAATATTATTTAAATCAATAAATTATTTTGTAATATGACTAAATGCCTGGTGTGTTTCTAATGCACAACAAAGCAAATCTTTTATCACATAACTTGATTTGATTTCAATATATGAGACATATTAATTTTAGATCTAGATTATATAAAACATTATTATTGTAATGTAAAGACAACCAACATACTTTAGTGTATAAGAACATTGTGTCTGGACAGTGTTGAGTGAAAAAAAAACACAGAAGAGGTTAATTACTTTTGGAGGCTGGCTCCATTTATCATGAAAACTAAAATAAATAAATAAATAAATCATTTTACCTTATATACTAATGTGGAAAACCTGCCATTTTGAAAAAGTTAGTGACTCTGAGTCTAAACTTAAAGGGACACTTCACCCATTTGCATTAAGCTTTGCATTGTTAGAAACCCAGTCATACTATTGAATGGTCATGCAACATTTTTCATTTTCCCCCGAGACGAGAGAAATCTGTATTTACCTCTTTACACTTCCTCCTACAATGACGCAAAAATCGTCATTTTGCGTCATTGTAGGAGGAAGTGTAAGAGGGGGGGATTTCTGTTAAGACTACAAGCACTAGATCCACCCTTTCAAACCTGCCCAAACCAAAATGTCCGGGATTCAGCTTTTGCTTTCTGCGGTCGCCATCCATTGTTTACATGCTCACCTTTTGTTTCAATCTAACTGAATTCACCCCGATTGGTGAATCTGAATGTAATGTTTACATGAATGCTAAACAAGTGATCGGTTGATTTGCGTTTTAACATTGCTAAGAAAATACCCGCACCTCCGTGAGAGATAGCCCATGAGACCGGTGCATCTCACAGGTGCGCTCATCAGTAATCACAGTAATACAGGGAGCAGGACGAGGCTAGCGCCGCGGGAGAAAGACGCGAGGCCGGTGGCGTGATCGGTTGAAAGACGCGAGGCCGGTGGCGTGATCGGTTGATGTGTGTTTTACCATTGCTAAGAAAATACCTGCTCCTCCGTGCGAGATACGAGAACAGTGCCTCACAGGTGTCGGTCGTCAGTAATCACCGGCCTCGCGCCGTTCTCCCGCGCCCCTCAGCCTCGTCCTGCTCGCCACAGTAAACATGATGAATGGCGACTGTAGAACGCAAAAGCCGAATCCCGGACATTTTGGGCAAACTCGTCACGGAGACTCACTCGTAGCCTAGCCTTGCCTTGATGTTTTTGTTTTCAACGGCGCTGTCTTACCGGTAGGCGTGGCTTGGGAGTGGCCTTGTAGGGCAGCGAAGCAAGTGCATTCTGGGAGTTGTTGTCTTTCATCCACATAAGCCAAAAATACATTTTCTGGCTTTTCTCAGTCTAGAAAGCTCCAAATTCAAAAATAATTTCACATTTCTTGTAAATAAATGACCCACTTTCAATACACATTCATGTCTCCACGGGTGAAATGACCCTTTAATAAATATGCATGTTGTGGTGGACCTGACAGCCTGGAACTGGGGCTGAAACCTGAAAAAAAGTACAGAATATAGTAATAATGGAGGAAAACCAGTTTTTAGATAGTCATGCTCTTTATAGGTTTGTGGGTGGCTCTTAAAAGAGCCGTTGTGGGGAAGTCATGAGGAGGACAAATGCTACTCTGTCGGCTGCCATATGATACTGCTCCCTCCGCTGAGAAGTGTGCCATGAAGACATCCCTCACCCAGAGTGCCTCTCTGGAGGAGTTGTTTGCTGCAAACCGACCCAGACCTGGCAGTGGCTCCTCTCCAGCATGTCCTGCGCCCCTCACAGCAGGTGCCTCTCTCCCTTCCAAATACCTCATGAAGTTGTGGAGAACACACGTCGCCTTCACACACTTCTCCGCAACTTCAGGGTGGACCTCGATGAGGCGGCGGTACATCCTCCACTGTGAGGAGAGGATGCCAAAGGTGTTCTCCACCACCAGCCTGGCTCTGGAGAGGCGGTATTTGAAGACACGCCTCTCTGGAGGAAGCGTGCGTCCAGGGAAGGGCCGCATGAGGTTCCTCCGCAGCGGGAACACCTCATCAGCCACGAAGACATGGGGCTGGGGTCCTCTGTCTTCAGCACCAGGTAGAGGACGGTCAGGAGGCAGATGAAGAGTGCCAGCCTGGAGAGCCTGTCCAAAGGTGGAGTTTGACAAAATCCCACCGTCACTGGTCCTGCCGTACCCCCCAACATCGATCACCCGGAAGCAATGCTTTGCGTCCACAACTGCAAGGAGAACGATGGAGAAGGTTCTCTTGTAGTTGTGGAACTGGGATCCTGAGTTGGGGGGTGCCTTGATGACCACATACTTCCCATCCACCGCTACACAGCACAGAGGGAAGTTCCACCGCTCCTGGAATCACTCTGCGATGGACCTCAAGTCATCGGTGGTGAACATAGCCATGTAGTCCTCCACAAGACAGTCCCAGATGGCACTCACTACCTGGGGGACGATCTGGCACACTGTGGAGACAACAACCCTGTAGCTGGATGCTATGGTCCTGAATGAGTCCCCAGTGGCAAGAAACCTAGAAAACATTGTTATAAATATTATTACAAGTACACTTGTAGTTACATATTCAACTATATACAATAACCAGTCTGTTTTACTTTAATGTACCATATTTGTTTGTTTGCTAGCAATTTTACAAAGTTTTGAATCTCCAAAAACAAAAGGGTATCTGGTGTATTAAAATCACTAGTGTGCCAATAACAAATAAACAAGCACTACATACCGTAAAACTTCAAATAATAGCCCGGGCTTTTATTTTCCCAAATCGCTGAACTGCACCGGCTTGTATTTGAGACAGGCGTCTATATGAGACAGGCCTTTAATTTAGTGTTGAGACTTCACCCTGTGCTGCAATATACATTTAGTTTTACATTCATTTACAGAAATCAGCTGGTTGAATAAAAATTGCTGATGTTATCGGATTTTCAGTTGATATTCTCAATTCATTCACTTAACGGACGCTCTGAGGTAAAGCGTTCAGACTGCAGACTAAGAAACGATTGTATTTAATTGTACAGTACAATCATAACATAGTACAGACATGATCTTAATTCCATAATATCCTTAAACGTAACAATATTGCCGGCCATAAACTGACAAAATGCGCATCCGGTGTGCGATACCTCGAGTTAACTAACTCTCTCTGCCTGCCTTGCTTGCGCTAATAGCTCCCGCCCAGATGCGCAGGGCTCTCTTGCGTGCGCAATCTGCTCCATAGAACTGTCTGATCTGACGGGTTTTAGAAGATTAAATACAACCCGAAACTAAAAACAGACCAGGCCTCTATTTGAGACCGGCCTTTATTTATCCAAACCTGTAGCCACACCAGGCGTGTAAAAGAGACATGCGTCTATTTGGGACTCTGCTATTATTTGAAGTTTTACGGTATTGCTTACAGATAGAGACATGACAGTATCATGTCTGCCAAGAGAATATAACTTTTTTAGGTTATAGCAGTTAACTGAGTATCACTAGAAAGAGCACTACGTATTACTTACAGAGAGACATGACAGCATCACGTCTGCCAAGAGAAAATTCATATTTTTAGGTTATAGCAATAAACCAATTATCACTAGAAATAGCACCAAAGCAATAAACCAATTATCACTAGAAATAGCACCAACAGTGGTATCCCTACCACAGTTTGAAAAACATTGATAGCATAGCGTATATTAGCAAATATTTAATATACTGTATTTAAAATTTTATATAGATTTACTAACCGAAGACAGATGGATAGGCGCTCCGCAGCTGGGATAGAGCGCCTGTAGGTGGTGTCCTGGAAGGTGATCTTCGCTCTCGCTCCGATGCGGGACAACAGGTCATCAAATTGGGCGCTGGACAGGTGGAAGTACCGCTGAAAGCAGCGGTCATCCAGGCGCAGCTCCTGGAGCAAATGGTGAAACTCGCCAAACTGGGTTTGCCCTCCGGAGGGTCTGGTGGACCCAAGTACGGCGATGATGACACCTACGCCGCTGTTCTGCTTTACAGAGCGGTAACTTTCTTGAGGAATTGTCGATCAACATCAATCATTTTGCAAACAGACAACCGCTGCACTTGCCCCGCCCACAAGAAGCGAATTTCGCTGCAGACGCGCGTTAATTTCGCTTCAAAGTTCAAACTTTTGCTTTTTACGCGCGAATGGATTCAAAATGTTCAAGCATACAACTAGATGTGATAGACGCTAATTTGACGCTCTATTTGCATTTGGTGGGAACGCACAGTAACACTCCATCCACTGCCTGTGGACCAAATGTGTGGGTTAATAAACTGAAAGCTAATCTAGAATCCAGGTTTGATTGTAAATGGGCAAGTACATAACCAGAGTTGTCCTTTAATGAAAAGAAAAAGATGAAACGGTTAATAAAAAGAGATGAAAACCAATATAAAACACGCCTGATAACTAAATATATCGACCATATCAATTTAAAAATGAACTTATGTAACCAAGGTTATCAGGGAGAAACAGAGAAAAAAATTATTGTTATTAATATAATAATATACTAATGGGAGAATTATTGAAAACTATTCAATAGAAGTAACATCATAAAAGAAAAATATTAATTTCATACTAACGTATATTTTCAATTGGGTATTATTGTGTACAATGGTGATGAGTTTTGAACTTGAGATGAGCCAATGTGAGCGCAGAATCTGGCGCAGTGGAAAAATTGATTTCCGGGTTTTGCACGAGGTTTATGCGTGAAGTTAGAGGCAGTTCTCTCTCTTTCGTGCACGGATGCCTGATGAGCGTGGTGTCACGACGCTCCGAGAAACAGAAAGAAAATGATCTTCTAGATGAGTTCTGTTGATGGATTGATGTGAGTGAAATGACGCACTTTATTTACTATTAGTTATGAGTGACGTTGGTATTGTTATAAGAGTGAAACGGACATTCAGCTGGTTAATATAAAAGTGTATGCTGATATATACACACTTGATTAGAATCAGAGTATTGCTAAAGTGTATGGAGTGTATTTTTGATTAAAAAGGTTAAAGTCCCTGTAAAGTCAAAATTAAGTATGTGTTCTGAGTTTGTCACACCACAGAAAAATGTGTTATTAGCCACCCAGCCAAATTTGAATGATAAAAAAAGCCGGCAAGTACATAAAATAAGCGATCAAAATCTTGAAAAAATGAGCAGTAGTCTCTGCTCTCAAATGCTGGGGGCGTGTCCGCTGGCTGCGCTGAAACCACGCCCACTCGCGGGAAAGCTGCCGTCGCCACACTCAACTGTCACCGCTACAGCCGGAATGGATGCACCTAGCAGCTTAATTTGTTTTACAAAGCCATACATGTTCGAGCCTGGACTACCTACTATAATTATAACATAAGCACACGAGGCAACTTACACTCATTGGTGGGCACGCACTGCCGATGATGGCACCAGTTGTCGGCGCGACGGGAGATAGTCGGTTCGGCCACATTCACCAGTAACAGCGGATTATCAGTGAATGAATCCCAATTGTCTCAGACGAAAGTTTATAAAACTATCCCGTGTAAAATGATCACTACAGAGGCGGGTTTTGGCGGTGATCCTCAGCTCTCTCCATCAAGGTGGCTCTTCACAAAATTAATCCACCTCTTGTTGATATGATCGTTTTTCGGAAATTTAAATAAGGACACCGATCTGTTTTGTACGTGATCGCATCCAGGTAATACGCATTTCCGTGACGAAGGCATAGCTAGCTAGCAAACTGTAGGAATGTAGTAGTAACTAATAGTACTGACAGTAACTCGCGATTGAGTTGCAAATTGATGTGAATGGGCTCCAGTGCGTCATCAAGTAGGGGCGTGTCCAGGAGCTCAGGGGCTCCAGTGCGTCATCAAGTAGGGGCGTGTCCAGGAGCTCAGGGGCTCCAGTGCGTCATCAAGTAGGGGCGTGTCCAGGAGCTCAGGGGCTCCAGTGCGTCATCAAGTAGGGGCGTGTCCAGGAGCTCAGGGGCTCCAGTGCGTCATCAGGTAGGGGCGTGTCCAGGAGCTCAGGGGCTCCAGTGCGTCATCGAGCCCCGTTTTAGCCCCGCCCAAAAAATCCGGAACACAGCAACGGTGAAAAACTGTTTAACGGTCTAACTCCACAATTCAGTACTTCACAGTTCACAGTCTTTGTAATATGATTTAGCAATACATTTCTAACATTTATAATGTGTTTAGAATTTATTTTTTAGAATTGTCTGCAGGGACTTTAAAGAGAACGATTTAAACGGGACGTGCTGTACCTGCACCACTCTGAAATTTTCTGTGAGTTTAACAATCTCCTTGGTAAGTCAAATTGCTTTGTAACTGTTACAAATCAGACTGTTATTGTTGTATAAGAGGAAAAGCAAGCGAAATTAAATCTGTGAGTGATTTATATGTATTAAAAAAATTGGGTGACGGAAAAGCACAGTTCGCTGTTATTAACCAAATACAGCATTAATAACAGCTAACTGTGCTTAAATGGGTGACGGAAAAGTGGTTAATATATTAATCAGTGCATTAAGATGAGAAATAGTCACAAACCTTGCCAGTGTAGTAGGTTGAAAAATGTAGGTATATAAAATAAAAAGAAGAAAAAAGGATACCCCTTTTAAAATTTTGTTTTGTTCATAAACATTCATATATTGATGTGTAAATTCATCATTACATTCTTTGTTGTGTGTAAATAAAATCTTGATGTTATTATTGTCTCCTGTAGAGGGCGTTTAGCGCTGTTAAATTAAAGTACTGCATCGGGGGCTTTACGGTGAGTTCACACGGGGCGTCAGCGTCAACGCTTGACGGAAGGCGTGGCTGAAGTTTGGCACTGACGCCATGGTCATAGCAGCGTCAGCCAATGAAGTTAGACAGGAACTCAAGCTTCACTGTCATTCAATGGTCATAAAGGACCGGGTGATTGCCCACCGTAATAATTAGTTTCTCCTCCATTTTAAAATTTATCCTCAGTTTGCTGCTCTTGAACAGGATGAACGTGATTGGCTGCCGCCTGGCTACTGTATTTGCATAGAGCGATCTGATTGGCTGACGCTTCCGTCGGCGGCGCTTCACTGGCGTTGCTCGCGGCAGAAGTTGAAAAATTCTCAACTTCTGCCGCGAGCAACGCCAGTGAAGCGCCGCCGACGGATCCACAATTCTTTTCGGCAACGCTTGACGTCACCCATTCAAAGTCAATGGGAAGCGTTGACGCTGACGCCCCGTGTGAACGTACCGTTAGAGTTAATTAAACTTTGCCAGAGCTTGCAGCCAGTACTCCTGCCAGTGTCTCACAGCGTTTCTTTTATCATTCTACAGGTGAGCAAAAACGATTCTAAAACTGGTCGAAACTAATGTTAAGAACTGTGTTTCAAACAAGATGTTGATTTTTGATCATTTACTGAAAAAGACTGTTAGTTTTGTTAATACGCATGCAGTAGTGATGAGTCAAATATCAGAGTACACACGAGTGACAAATATGTGAATTTGAAGTGAATGAGAGAAAATACTCATGTGAAAAGAGTTTAGGAATGTTTCTGAAGTGTTTTACATGTTGATTGTAATTGGATGATAAAGTTTAAGTGAGTTAAATGTATATTTGCTACTGGAGTTATCTCGAGCCAAAATGGCAGTGCATGTATGTGTGAACTAGAGCCAAAATGGCGTCTTGCATGTATAACATGAGGTTACTGTGAAGCTAAATGCAAGATTCATTTATGTGACAGTGTGAAAATGGAATTAGTGTTCATGAGGATGTGAAAACGTGAAAACAGTAGCAGGTCAATGTATTGTGATTGTTTATAATGTGTTGCAGAACAAGTCAATATCAAGTAATTTAGGAAAAAGTCTTTATTGAAAAGTTATTTTCTTTAATAGAATGTGTTACAAAGAAACAAGTAATTGTTCTGAAAAGTTAAATATGTGAATGTTGTGAATACATTGAGAACTAAGAAAAATGAGAGAGTTAATTAAACTTTGCCAGAGCTTGCAGCCAGTACTCCTGTCTCACAGTGTTTCTTTTATCATTCTACAGAAGTGGTTAATTCACATCACCCATTCAGGCTTCCCAGCCCTGAAGCGGGTAACAGCTGTGTACAAGAAATATTCTTTATTTGAAAAATGCATTTACAACTGTTCAAGTTCTGGGTAAAATGGATTAATTTACTGTCATGAGTTAATGTTTATTGTATGTTGTTACAATGAAAATATTAATTATATTTTTGTGACCTTGTCTGTTCAAGGTCAGGTTTTTTTTCTGTTGATCTGTCCTTTTCGATTGATGTCCTCTGTCTGATGTGATGCTGTGTTGGTGCCTGTATTCTGGATTGTCCCAGCCTTCCAGTGGTTTCTGAGGAGGGTTTGGACTGGCGAGCCTCCCTTCAGTCAGTTCTTGGATCTTTCAGTTGAGGAAAGACAAGTCTTTGCACTGATTTGATCGGCGAATGGTAGGAAAAAGAATAATTTCCCTTTGTTGTTCAATTGGGTGTATATTGTTTATTTGGGTTTTGATAATTGATACTGATTGCTTACCAAAGACACAAGTGTGTACAAGTAAAATAAGTGAGTATAATTGACCCTGATAGAGTTAAGGGAACACTGCAGTAAACGTAGTGAGTTGACTTTACCTTATGAAACCCAAAGAGAAAAAAACCTAAAGAATCAAAGGAAATAACAGCAAGATTTGGGAAGTTACATTCCTTGTTGAAAAAAATACTTATTCATATTTTGTTTATTTTATTTGTTTATCAATTAATCTAATTCACCTGTTGAGCTGTCATACTGAAAATACAGTGTGTTCAAACGAGTGTTCACTGTTGTTGTGGCATCTTTCTCAGCAGCGAATCTATTTCTTCTGAAACGCTGGTCCATAGATTGGCATATAACAAGTTATTTATTAATCTACTAGTGAATAGCCAGAGAGTGAGTGCTACACTTACTCCTAGCAGATCTCTGAAAACATCAGAGGACATATTCTCCCCTTCTATTCTGTGCTGAATTTCTTCTTTTGTGACAACATATGGGGACTTTCTCTGACCAGTGAGGGCTAAGCATCTAAAAACTTTGATGCCTTTAATGTCATCTGTGGGTGTTAGAAATAAAGAATTCCAACACGAAGTGCCTTTTTCTCTCCGTCCTTTTATTGGCCGTAATGAATGAATACAACAAAGAAGAAAAGAAAGACCAGCGCTGGGAAGCTAGAAAAAGAGCTCAACTCCCCAAAACTGTCCTATGCATATATAATAAGAATATAGAGGGAGTATCCCGTTATTCAACCAGTAAGATTATAAATGACATCATCTCATATCAGATATACGTTGTATAACTTATCTATAAATGGTCTATATCCGGTAAGATTGCCTTCTGAGCCTTGCGGTCCAAAAGGCTTTCATAATGCACAGAATAGAAGATTTTCTCCCATTCAAACACGTGTATCCATATCAATGCATAACAGATGTACATTACATACATACAAAGGAATGTGCAAGCAAGGCCTTTTCACTGGACAAACCTGAGATAAAGAAATTACACTTCTAACAGTGGGGTTATTCAAAAGACAATCTACGCTGTCTCTTGCTTATTTTCAAAACCTGTATCCTTGCCAGTGTCAAAGGTTTGTGGCTGTCTTTCTTCCTTGCTGTCTTGCTTTTTTCCCCTATCTGATGCATCACTTTCCTTTCTTTTTTTACCCTTTGATTGTGACTGGGATACATCATCCTCTATACATCTACAATTTGTGGACTCAACCAACAGTTCTGAAGTTATACATTACAAAACAAAACTGATTATTAATAAAGATTTATACCTTGTATTCCAAGTATCCAAGTCTCTGGGTCATCTTGTGAAAAATTTAACCTGTGGGCCCTTGGGTCTTTCCCGGGTAGTTAATCCTGGGTGGCGTAGTCGTTCCTTTTGGAATCAGTATAATAGAGTACCAAATCTCTTTAACCCTTTATAACACCACCTCCTTTGCCACAAAAGATATGAGGAAAAAGAAAATGACACAATGTCTTTTTATTCTCTTGTTTATTTATGTAGGATTAAGAGATACAGATCAAGGATCAGTTACAAACTACACTTAAAAAAATTATATTTAACATTCTAGATTTGAAACTTTATCGCTTTTGAGTTACGTGATATTCATGGATCCTGTCTCAGTGCTGAAATTCTATACAAAGTTACATTTATAGACAGCTCAGACTTTTATACATTAATCTAATGCAAATTTCAAACACACATTAGTCCTCATTATTACAGATTCATATGTCAAAGATACTTAATGATTTTCATCATAAATCATACGCTGAAGGTTCAGAATTATTGGAATCACATTCTGCAAAGCTCCTGTTATCTTAAGGGAAACAGCAGGAAACCACTGAAAGTGTTGTGTTTATTCTGGTCATCATATATCCTCGTGCCAGAGTAAAGTCTCACATAGACAACATCTCCAACCTCCAGGATCAACACAACTCCATTCGAGGAGTTTAACCGATCCTGAGTTTGAGGCTGAATATCATGTGCTATAACCACATGTTTTCCATTCTTAACAATGGCTGCAGTTGTTAGAATTCCGCCAACACCAAATACAGTGACTCTGAACATGTACGCTCCTTTCAGCGGGGCTGTGAAAACACCTAAATCAAATAACAAGAGATACAGAATCAGATGTTTCCTGTATGATTGTTTAATTACCAAGCACACTGTGTAATAGTTTTAAAAGATGGCAGATCATTGAATTCTCTTATACACATTACACAACTGCAGAGAGGTCTGAATGGAGCAGAAGGGTTTTCATTACTATAAACTGGGTTTTATGACTCATTTCATTGATCATTACCTGTAATTGGGTTGTAGGCGTTCCCTATGTTTGTGAAGACGTTCCTGTAGGTTAGTGTGATTCCAGTGGTAAAAGGACCAATATATCCACCGCCAGATTGCATCACTGAAGCTGAAAAAGCTATTTCTCTGTCTGTTGTTGAAAAACATAAGCAATATTGCTATATATATATTACTCTATTACACTGAGAATGTATACACTGAATTTAACATCATTCAAGCAGTTTCACCTCTATTTTCCTTTCTCAACTCCACTTGACCCAGAGTAAGATTTGATATTTCTGTGAAGGAATAAAGATTCTGTTAAATGAAATTTACACTGCTTTTTTGTAATACAAATATAACACATTTTACAGTATACTATGCAATGTATTGCATTGGTGTTTTACTGTTGAGGATCATTGATAAAAGAGTGAATGTTTTGGTGAGGTACCATAATTTTTCTTGTTCATCTCTTCCAGGATAAACGTCTGTTGTTCCCTCAGTTGCTTCTCTAAAGCTCTGATGTTTGTTTTCTGCTCTGTATCTGTGGCGGTCAGTTCTCTGTTGATGGTTTTCTGCTCTGTAACGGTGGCGGTCAGTTCTCTGATGTTCACTTTCTGCTCTGTAACTGTGGCGGTCAGTTCTCTGATGTTCACTTTCTGCTCTGTAACAGTGGCGGTCAGTTCTCTCAGCGCTGCATGGATGTCACTGAAGCACAGATGGCAGTTTTGTTGGCTGTCAGTTGAAGCTTCATCTCTCAAAGTGTCTGTTTGAGGTGGATTCTGTCTTCCGTCCTCAGATCTGAGCTGTTGACTGATCTCATTCTCATTGAGTCCTCCATCTACCTGATGCTGTACGACACACACAAAGGTTTCCAACAGCAGCAGTAAACATACTAAACCCTTCATTCTTCACTGATGTTTGTTTGTTCAATATATAGGACATTCTCATTCAAAACAGCTGGCGCTGATCAGCTCATCAGCGATAACGAGCCGTGCTGATGAGCCGCGCCCATTCATACAACATGCACACACATAGCAAGGGCGAGTCAATGAATCCGTGAACCGTGACAACTGCACATATTTCAGCCACCACTTTCCTGGGAACAGATACAAGTGTTGGTGTATTGTGTAAAACTGCACAAAAGAGGAAAACAGAATGGCATTACAATGAACTACACTAGGAAAAAATGAAGTCAGAATTGTGAGAAATAAAGTCGCAATTCTGAGAAATAAAGTCGCAACAGAATTCTGACTTTATATCTCGCAATTCTGACTTTATAACAAGCAATTGCGACTATTTCACGCAATTCTGACTTTATATCTCGCAATTCTGACTTTATAACACGCAATTGCGACTTTATTTCACGCAATTCTGACTTTATATCTCGCAATTCTGACTTTATAACAAGCAATTGCGACTATTTCGCGCAATTCTGACTTTATATCTCGCAATTCTGACTTTATAACACGCAATTGCGACTTTATTTCACGCAATTCTGACTTTATATCTCGCAATTCTGAGAAATAAAGTCAGAATTGCGAGATGTAAACTCACAATTGTGAGATAAAAAGTCGCAATTATCTTTTAAAATGTTTTATTTTGTGGCGGAAACAAGGTTCCATAGTTTTAACCTTCACAATTCAAAGCAATTGATCACTACTCAATATTTATCAGTTGAAATGACTGTACCAGCCATTTGGATTATAGGCCTACTTAATTTAATGCAGCAACAAATTATTTGACTGTGTAGCATGAGAATTTAAAACTAATTTACTAGTAATGAAGGTGTTGCTGCTACTGGTCCCTGGCTGTGGGTCTGAGGAAGAGCTGGACCCAGGGATGCCCTGCACAATGGGTCGTTCACATTTAACCCAAGGGCCAGCTCTTCTGCTGGGGTATAATGTGGGGGTGCAGGACCACCACCTGTTTTTTTCTGCTCAGACTTTTTCTTGGTTGTTGTTATTAACTGACAAACACATCATTTAACAGTGTTTTTTGTAAAAGAGAGCAAGACAGGCCTGATAGTGCTCCGGCGCCATGACGGATTTCCAGTGTACAGATTTGTCTGCAAAAAAATAAATAAAATCAGGGTCGCGTGATCTGACAATTCCCAAGATCTGAGAGGCGCTTCACTAAACCACATCAGTAAGCCTACTTCAGCCAATTGGTAATAGGGTAGGGGCTGGTCTTGGGTTTTGGCCAATCAGATTGATTCAGCAGTCACTCCACGTGCGAATTTGTTTTGTGTTTCCAATACACTACGAATGTGTTTCCCACACTGGCAGTGCAAAACGTAACCAAAGTCATGGAGTGCAACTTTATGAAGCCAGGGGAAGACACCAAACTTGTCGATAAAGGCATAAAGAATAAATGGTGCTGCTCTTGGATAAAGGATGTGGATAGAGACAAAAAGCCCGTTGGAAGCTGGTGTCATAAACTCTGGCAACCAGGAGCATGTTTCTGCACTTTGTGCGCAAGGAAAATATCATATGGAACTAGCGAGAAAAAAGTGCTGCCATGGCACGAGTTATACCCTAGTCATCAAGCAGATGTCCAAGCAATTCAACAGACCTCACGTTTGCCAGGGGCAACAGCCACAGCAGATCTCCGACCCTCAATGAGCGATCGCGTGGCTGATTTAAAAATTTGTTTGTGCTCCTTCATTGCCGAGTTTGATCTGTCGTTTACAATCGCTCATCCACTAGTCACTTTGTGTCAGATAAACTCGCCCTTACGCATCTGTCTGTCTCGAGGCAGCATGCGGGCTATCTTATTACACACGGTATCTCGCCAGAATTTAAAAGAAATCTGTCCGACAAGCTTAAGAATAACATGTTTTCACTTACCATTGCTTAGCATTCAATGCAAAACAAAAATGAAAAATATAAGTAGCCAACAAAATAAACAAATGATTGTGGCATTAATTAGCCCACAAACAATAATTATTTTAAAGACAAATTTATTTAACAGTGTGTCTCCACTGGTTGCTCTGCTCCGCACCGTTATGAATGCCCCTGCGGCCGTGTGCATTTTACTTAATCTAGTAGGTTTTCAATCTATTAAGTAGTCTTATCTATCTAAGTGTAATCTATTAAATGTAAAAAGCACAATTTTAATTATTAAATACAATTAAATATGAAGTGTCTAAGTTCCTTTAATAATTTGTTTGCAAAATTCTAGGAATTTTCAAAGTTGGGCATGGGAATCAATTAACGCATTAATTTACAAAATTGCATGTAAGCCTTACAGGGAATGCAGTTGAAAATGATCTTGTTTAAAACAACCAGATTTAATGCCAATTCAGCCAAATTTTTACCCTGCACATTCCTCACTCACTTCAGGGCTATTGAGGCAAAACCTCCTGGATGCACTGTGCATCCTGCACAGATCATTTCTGTTTCATTTTACATTTTAAATGGGACTCTTTTTTTTTTCATTCATGCTTTTCTGTTGTTTTATTTCTGTAAGAAATAATCAAAGTTCTACTCACAAATAAATCAGTCAAAAATGTCTTATTTATTTTATTTTTTTAATTGTAAACTGTTACTTTGCATGTATGTCTGCTTATGACCAAACAAAATGTTTATATAAATGTTTGTGTATGATACCATTTGTATAAATTACCCCAAATTTCCAACTGATTCCCATTTAGTTTCTAACAAGGAATATTTCCCAGAACTCCACAGTCCATGAAAAGTTTCTAGAAATGTTCCGTCCTTTTACAACCCTAGTTAAAAAAAAAACAACAACAAAAAAAACTGTCTACTATGTGAAATTGCTCTGAGGTCAGGTTAAAAAAATAAATAAAAAATACTGAAAAACACATTAATGAGTTAACAAAGGTCGCCCAAGCCGACGAACCATTGAAATTCCCCAAAGTTATGACATAGTTAAAATCAATTTGAAAATTTGCGATTGTTGCCGGTGGGTTTAATTGCATCAAAGAGGCCAGTCTGGGGTATTTTTGCAGTAAATAGCTAATTCTGAACCAGAGACGGAGAGTTGCCACGTGTTCAAGAAAGACGCCGTAGCGACCCAAATATAGCCTAGTTTAAATTAACAGGTCTAACATTTTAATAACTTAGAGAGAACAACAATTTTACTCGCCTAAATGTACACGTCCGGCAGAGTAGGACCGGTCTTGCTCTACATTTTGCACCAGCAAAATCCTTCTTAAGTCGATGAGCGAGTCTTTAAGTTCGTCCGCTGTCTCTGTTCTTAACAGACCGGCAACTCTTGATACATTTCTGAGACATGCCTCTATGGCATGTAGATGTCGTTGACCACAAAAGCCATAGTGGTACGTCCTTTCAATGGCATAACATTGCCTTCCAATTTGCCTCAAAACCTCCTCTGCCATTGCCAGGTTGTTCACAGTTCATTGCAGTTCTTGAGCATGTAAAACATCACGCAAAAACGTCACGCTCTCATTTGAATATTTATAAGCAGTCCTCATTACTATTCACATATCCAAAAACGAATTCTTGATATCTGCAATAACAATTTTTACTAGTGAAATTTAAATTTTAACATGTAACAATTAAATTACAGATATCAATAATTAAATTTCACATATCAAGAAGTATGTTTCTTACTAGTTGTAATTTCATTTGTGATATCAAAAATGTATTTCTGCGAGTGATGACGTCATTTTTGATATCAACAATTGAATTCCTGATATCAACAATCAGAATTTCTGATATCAAGAATTGAATTGATATCAAGAATTGAATTGTTGATATCAATAATTCATATCCTACATGTGTTTTAAATGTTAAAAGGGCGACAAAACTATTACAGATATCAAAAATGTATTTCTTACTAGTTGAAATTCCAGTTTCACATATCAGAAATACAATTCTTACTAGTAAAAACCTTTATTTTTGATATCAAGAATTCAATTGTCACTAGTTGAAATGTCTATTCTTGATATCAACAATTGAATTGCTACTAGTAAAAATGTTCATTTTTTTATATCAATAATTCCATTTTCACTAGTGACAATGTTAATTTCTGATATCATGATTATTCTTCTATTCTACAAGTAAAGAAAGCCATTTTAGATATCTGAAATAATATTGATATCAGAAATACATTTTCAGATATCAAAAATGAAAATTTTTACTAGTAGCAATTCAATTGTTGATATCAAGAATAGACATTTCAACTAGTGACAATTGAATTATTGATATCAGTAATTCATATTTTTACTAGTAACAATGTAATTATTGATATCAAAAATTATATTTCTACTAGTAAGAAATCAATTCTTGATATCAACAATTGATTTTGAATGGCAGCCTATGGTGACATTTCACTAGTGAAAATTTAATTCTTGATATCAACAATTCTTATCCTGGAAATTAATAAAAGTTAAAACGGCTTGCCATAGCAGCACAAGCTTTTAGCCTAACACCGAGTTAATAATTATATGTGTGGTTTTCCTTCACATGCAAAAATATCCTAAGTTATGGGAAGGTGGGAGAATCGGCACTTTTGATAATATGTACATTGACCTCTTCTACACGGAAATGTCTGAATTTGTTGTGTAGTAAGTTTGTTTTTTATTTGTTTTGCTTTATCATAGGTGCCGCCAGGGTGTGTAAACCACCATAAAGTTTATAGTGGTAAATCAATAATGATAGTGCATTTTTTGACACGTGCAGAAGCAAAAATGACATTCAGGCTGATAAACAGGCCTGCAGTAAAAGCTTCAGATCAGACCTAAACTCACATACCGATTCATATCACAGAATTACCGTGCAAATAAATAGTTCTTTATTTCTGAATCTGGATTTATTCAGATTGGGAACCACAGAACTAGAAAAAAATATATATATTTTCTCTGCAATTATGGTCACGTTTACTAAATGATTGATTTAGTCTTAAATGAAGTCTTTTTTTAAGACTTCCCATAATGCTTTTCATTTTGCCCTTGACTTTGACTGTCTTTACCAATATAGAAAAAAGTCTGAGCAAATTCCCAGGCCAAAATAGTCCAGATGAATACATCTTACATTTACTAGAAATTAATTAAAGCTGCAGTCTGTAACTTTTTTGTGTTCAAAATTTACAAAATGTATATAATGAGCGAGTACACCATGAATGCATTTTCCATCTGTGTTTTTGTCTTATCCTGAATAACTACGGTACACCTGTAGTAAGTGTTTATATGGGGACTACTTTAGACTGGTCAGGTCGCACAGCTGTGGAGTAGCCCAGTACCTGCGTGACTCGCCATTGACATAAACACAGACAAGAAGCTCTGGCTATAATGTTCTTTTGCAAGACGCATTATTCTGTTAATAAACACATTTATTAACCACTAGAGCGCCAGAAATTATGGACTACAGCTTTAAATATAGAAATTATTTTACATCAATTGAATGTAGATAGAGTTATTTCACCCTGCTTTCTTTTTGCATGTTAACATGTGAACTGCACATTTCAGACAACACAGAGTTGAAGAAACTATAGCTATAGCTTATGCTATGCTATAGCTTAGTGTTAGTAGGCTATATGAGCGTAGGCCTACAACAGTCGTATCGTAAAATGTTATATTCGCATATACCACTATAATTTATAAGCTATAGTTTAGAATTGTAGTTATATAGTATTATATTATAAAATATATGATTATATAAACGCAATTGTATATTAGGTGCAGTATTGTATTGTTTTGTCCATTAGGTCTTCAAACGTTCAAAGACCGTATTAGTTTAATTAAGGCCAATGAAGGAAAAAACTGCCAGCTATGCAGACAGGCTGTGGATGGGTCAGAAGAGCACCTGGAAAAAAAGCATTTTAAATATGCTTTGCACTTTAAAGATGGTGATTTTGGTGAGCAAATGTTGGTTTTGTAACTGTCACGGAACGCTCACTTATGCCACCCTCTGGTTTCATTCGCTCCCTCTCTCCTGAATATTAGAACTGCACTTCCCAGCACTCCCTCCGTCATTATCACCTTCCATCCCTGCCTGGTTTCTCTGATCACCATTATCACCATTATCACCATTATCACCGTCACCTGTTCATCATCATCTTCCCCTTTATCTGGACTGTGTCTTCCGTTGTTCTGTGCGAAGTCTTGTTTTGCTCTGCGGACATTACCAAGCATACTCTCCTACTTGTCGTGTATGTCTGAACCTTGATTTTTACCTGTACTCTGGACTCTGTGAACCTTTGCTGCCCGCCCCGACCTCTGCCTGTGTCTGACCTTGAGTATTGGATTGACCCTTTTGATTACTGCTGTTCTCAGTTTATGTCTGCCTACCTGTGTTTCCAACCCATGTTAATAAAGTCTTGCAAATGGATCCCTCTGCCTCAGCCTCAGCATTACAGTAATGTATTTTATTCACTAAATTATTAGTTTTATTATACACTATTCTCTTTATGTGCTTTTTCACAGTTCTGTTCCCTTAATGACTTTAAAATGTTTAATTGACATTTATTTATTTTTAAAAATCACTAAAGTATGCTATTTATATAGGCTTTTGTTTCACAATTACATGGCTCAATTTAAACCGCTGTACAATAAATTTTTGCGCATATGAAGGACTCCGTTTTACATGAATGTTGGGGCACGAGTTAATTTGAAGCCCCATTTACATAAATAATAGTTTAAAAACTAAATGTTGCAAACAAAATTAATAGTTTAGAAACTAAAAGTTGCAGCACAAAGTTAAAAACAATTGGACTCATGCTGAAGGAGAGAGGTTTCCGGTTTCAGTTTTGCTTTAGATAAATGTGACCTGATCCAGCTAAATGAGTCACAGTGACCCATATTTCATTGAGATTGTGGTATTAATGGAAAGAGGAGAACATAAGCTTTCAAATGATATCACAGTCAAAGTCATACCTTGAATGGTTGTAAAGATATACACATTTGAATGATGGTCGTCTGCCCTTTTTTTCCAATTGAAAACCTGAGAAAATCGCTTTTAAAGTTTTCTGCCCGTTTTTTTTGTCCGTTTTTTTTGTTGATATCTTTCAAAATCCATTGCATTTAAAGGGATAAACTTTATTTTATAGCTTAATTTGACCAAAGACATTAATATATATATAAATGCTATTAAACCAGGCTGAAGCTAAAATTATTTTAAAGTTTTTATTTGAATAAATAATTTAAAAGGCACTTTTACAAAAAATTACTAAAATCAGAAAGATTGAACAGAGGTGCTACATTTTTGCTTGAGAGAGAGTGTGTGTGTGTGTGTGTGTGTGTGTGTGTGTGTGTGTGTGTGTGTGTGTGTGTGTGTGTGTGTGTGTGTGTGTGAGTGTGAGAGAAAGTGAGAGAGGCAGAGAGACAAGGAATTCCTATTTCTAGATTACACACCTTTCCTCTAAACCAACCAGAGTCTGAGATATTCCGCGTGCAATTTTACCTATATTCTGCGGCGCGCAGTTTGAACGCATTTAGAGTCGTACACGCATTACAGTGCTCACTCTCGCACTCATTCACAAAATGTTAGACACATAATATTTTTTCCAGTGTTTGGCGACATCTAGTGGAATCAAATGGAACTTATAATAGGTAGCTGTTGCACACAATACCACAGTTATACACTTTCAAAGAAAGATTCAATGAAAAAAAAACACAAAAGCGCCTACTTTTTTGTGTGTTTCTTTTGATATTTTAAACACATACAATAGTTTTTATTACATTTGACACTTGATTTTGTTTGTTTAAATGGTTTCCTATAAAATGACACCAATATTTTGCATTTACTTCACTGTATGTGGGTAAGGGGAGCCATCAGATTTGGGTATGTCCAATTTCATGCGGAATTCCAAAATTACCCAAAGAGTTTAAGGGGTTAAAAATGGAACGTTGTGACTTCCGACTCATTTCCCCATTTGCCTTTTACAATAAATGTTGTTAATAAAAGAATGCAACAGTTTGCTTATTTTGTTTTGTTCTGTTCTGAATACCAATAAGAGGAATTAAAATATACATTTACAAAAAAAAAATTTTAAGTTCAGGGGCCTGTACCATGATGGTAGTTGAACAAACTCGGGGTTACAGGATTAGTTTTGAGTCGACAAAACCAAACCGATGCAATCAGGCTTTATTGGTACCATGATGCATCTCATCAACTTACTCTGTCAACTCAGGCTTTGATCCTTAAGCTATGATTACTCCATGCACGCGCGCACATAAAAGAGTGACGTCGACACTGAACAACCAATCATACAATTCGATGTGGATAGAGCGAGAGCTATATATTTTTCCATGCATGAGCAAGAGATTATTCTTCAGAAATACGAAGAATATAGAAGTGTTTTCAACTCCCAACTCCAAACGGTCTTGGCAGCAGATCAAGACAAAATATAAAAATATAATTCAAAGTGGTGAGTATTTCCCACAACCTTTTATTATTTTTGTGAACATTTAAATCACAAACACTTGTTTGCAGCAAACAGAAAAAAGTGTGAAATAAGGAAAACTGGGGGAGGACCACCTCCTCAAGATTACACTGTGGCGGAGGAGTTGGCGCTGAGTAACAATAAGGGGCGGCCGATTATGGATGGGGTTGCAAGTGCTGTACAGTCTGACCCTGGTGCTGGCTCCTCCAAGCAAGTGACACTGGGTATGCGTGTGCAATGCATTACTAATGTTTTTTAAAAAGTTAAATATGACTGACTATGTTCTGCAGTAGAGGGAAATACAGTGTCCCTGTTGAAGCCAGCACACATACACACAGTCTCCCACACAGAGGTCAGTATGCAGCAGACAGAACACAATGAACATAACCTGCTTTATAACAGTTATGCTTTACATTGGCCTTTTATTTATTAGGGTGAACCAAATGATGAAGACACTCTGTCTGTGTGTTCTGAGACAGTTGCTGAGGTGAATGCACTGGGCTTTTTATTATGGCACACATTTAAATGTCATAATTAAGTGACTGGCCCTTACACATCTCTTTTATTGTAGGATTTTTCACAACCTGCCCCAGAAACTGAGGCCTCTACCTCAATGGGCTTCAGAAGAAATGTGAACAAGGTAATGCTTTAAACCCTTGACATAAATTACAGTCAGTCCTGTGTTTGTAGAAAGTCATGCCACTTTTTGTGATTTGATCAACCTCCAGAAAACTTATAATGATTGTTTGTGGTGGAATTGTTTCAGGTGGAAACAGACTCAGTCAGGGCCCTTTACAAAAGGAGTCTAGAACTAGACTGCTCACTGAAGGAGCTGGACTGTGAGCTGAGGAGGCTCCAAATTAAAAAATTTAATTGGAGATCAAACAGCTGGAAAAAACATCTCAGTGTGTGAACTTTTTTTACAAGTTACCCTTTAGTATGAACACTATGAATGTTTATTAATGTAATGTTTCTTGCTCTCTTTCTTCCTCCCTAGCCACATGACCAATAAAACAGTTTGAGACCTATCTGCAGTGTCAGTGTGCTTTTATTAAGTAAAATATTGTGTTGTGATTGCATCTCTGACAGCTGCGCCAGCTGGGTGGTCAAGTGTGATGGGGTCAATTTCATCAGGGAGAAGCTGGTTTTGTGGTGGTACTCGCTCCTTTCTGATAGTGGCTATATTATGCAGAATGGCACATGCAGCCACTGTCTGTGATGCCCGCTCTGGTGACACTCTTAAACGCCCAAGGCAGTTGAAACATGCCTTTAGGATGCCAAAGGTCATCTCGATCTTGACCCTGGTTTTACTGAGGGCCACATCGAAGCTATTTTGTGGCCCTGTCTGAGGGTCAGGATTATGGAATGCCAAAGCTGCCAATATAAAAAATAAATAAATACATAAATATACAAATAAATGTAAAAAAATAAAATAAATATATAAATAAATATACATACATAGAAAAGCAAAAAAACGAAAATAAATAATTATTTATACATTTATTTCCTTATTTATGTATATATTTATTTTTTTCCATATTTATTTATTTATTTATTCATTTCTACATTTATGTATTTCTACATTTATGTATTTCTACATATATGTATTTATGTATTTCTACATTTATGTATTTCTACATTTATGTATTCCTACATTTATGTATTCCTACATTTCTTCCTGCGTAGGGTAATGAGGAGGGCGTGGTTTACCTCAGACATAGCAATCGAGCTCAGAGTAAGCGAAGGCGAAGGGTTGAGGCCACAGTGACACCCTGTGGCGAAATACAATAAGTATAGCTCACTGACGTTGATACGGTCTGTGACTGCGAGGTATATGGTCAAAATCTTACTGTGTGACATGGATAGGCTACTCTTTATTCCGGACATGGCCGTAGAACATCGTTTGGTCTGGATTTGTAAAATGTCCTGGGCTAACAAACATGAAACAGGGACTCTGAAACAGAAGCGCTTGATATTTTCCATTTTTCGGTCAGAACTCACGGAAAGGAAGCAGGGCACATATAGGCTACAGTGAAGTCGACGCAAGCATATTGACCAATGCTTTTGAAACGAGACCATTGCATTTTAATGTAGCCTAATTTCCAAAAACAATACTGACAGCAACAGAAACATTTTTTTTTATTCTATTAAGCGGTGGTAGTCTTTAGCCTACCTCCATAAACTCATGTCCAGGGGCAACCTTATTAAATGTATGAACGTCACGTTAATCCACATCGATAAATTCAGTTAGAGGATAAGACTGTAGGGCAGTTAGCCTACCACTAAAATCCAACCAGAGCTTCATCAGAGCCATCAATACAGAAGAGATCTTAATGCATTTACACAGCAATTAGCCTACAAGTGCATACAAATATTATGAAGTGTTTTACATTTTGAAGACATAAATATGACATGATGGAATCAATGAAGTGATAGGCCTACAGTACGTTTAATATGAAACTAAAACAGACACCAGGTGGCAGAAAGTCACTGTCTTAATGAGTGTGTTCAATCCACTCGTTTGATTCCTTAAAATACACCGAATCAAAAACAACTCGACGTGTTGAAGCGGTTCAGCTGTGGATTTGTTTCTGATCATTTCTATTTAGGCCTATGCGTTATTTAAATAATAATAATAATTAAAGCTGCAAGCAGCATTTATCGGGGTTCAAGCAGTTAAGGCCTTTAAGGCCTTAAAGCACAAAAGCTTTAAAATCTATTAAGTTTTATTTAGCAAGCATGTAACCACTGACATAATAGATGGAAAAGACCATTTACAGCCAATACAGGCAATGTAACATAGGAAATACATGGTTTTAAAGCTGTTTAACATTTATAGGATTTCTATACATTTCTGCACTGGTTTGGTTCCGATCGGGCGAAAAACCTAGGACTAGTTAGTAAAAGTACGTTGTTGACAAAATTCAAAATGGTGGAAAATTTATCATGGCGGAAATTAACATTATCTAAATCTCGAAGATCGGATCAGATCGGATCGAATAATGATAATCGATTCAAGATCTTGAGAATCGGAATCGAATCGATTCTTGAAATTTGAATCGAAACCCAGCCCTACACAACACTGTGTAGCATGTAGTGCGCAACTTGACTTGATGTGCTACACCTAGATATAGTATTCGGTAGGGCATAATTAAATCAGAAGCAAGGATCATCTACTGGAGGGAGGAAATGGTGCAACAGGAGAGCAAATAGTTGACAATTTTGTTCTGATTCAAAGAGAAAATTATATTGATAAATTAAAAAGTTCTCTTTGTAGTTTGTTTCAGAAAGATGAGTGACAAATAAGAACAATAGAGAGTTAGTAAATGAAAACAGACATCACCGACTTGTTTCTTTTTAATGATTCAACAGCCTAAAAGCTTCGATTAAATTAGGTGAAGTTCGAAAGTGGAGCTTAAAGTTAAAAATAATTACCACCTAGTTTCATCACATCTATCTTTTTAACGAATCAGTGTTTTTGAACATGTTTGTACATGTACGGTTTAATGACTCAAAGACAATCCGTTGCTGTAACAATGTGATTGTGCACTGAGTGACAGCCTTTCAATGCGCAGAGACGCTGTTTAGTTTTCGCTACATTCGTTACAAAAAATGTCCTTGATTTTTGTGCATGCTATACACATCGTAACACTTATTCATATAGCAACACATATATATAAAAAACAAAAACAAACAAAAGAAAATTGTAGTTATCCTACCAGTTGATGGTTTCAAATTACAGTTCAAATGGGAAACAGGTCCATGGGCACTGGTTAGCATTTGTGCATGTAATTGCATCCACTAGGCAGGCGATTCACCTTCACAGGATTATTTATGGCACAAAACAGGATACACTTGCTGATCACGTTCACATAGGGAAAAAAAATAGAGAACAAGAAAACGCAGCCTTGGAAAACACAAGGCAAACGTACCATAATTAATTTCTGACTCAACATTTCAGTAACAAATGACATGCACAGCTCAAATGACACATTAATCCAAATTTATTTAACACATCGATTCGACACTCATAAAACAGTCACTGTCACAACTCATGATACAAAGATGTTAGCTACACGCGGTAGCTTTAGCACACGGCTAACTAGTTCAGCTCGCGCTGTGACTGCGGCCTAGTCAACTCAGCTCATATCAAATTATTTCTGAAATAGATATCTGTCATAAGATAACATATGACAAAAAAAAGTCACTCACCAAAACGAGACTGCATCACATATTCAATTAAAGAAGATTGTTCAATAAAGATTATCACACTATAAATCTTTACTCCGATTTCACCTTTTACACCTTTCTCTGACGACAAGTTGATGCATCCAAAGTTTCCAAGTGCACACAATCACAGTTCCCGATAGATTATGATGATCATTTAGTACAAGGAGTTTCTGAAGAAAGTTTCCGTGCTGCTGTCTCATCTGATCTATTCTGTTCTCTCATCATGCTGACAGCAGCAGCGCCTGCGCGAACAGTGGGCGGGCCTTAAGAATATGCCGCTACTGTTGGCTCTCAGGGGTGGCAGTCACTGCAGCACAATCAGTGATTGGACGAATCGCGTGTTTTTGCCCAGTGGTTTTTACCAGTGCATCAAGTAAATAAAAAAAAATGGATGTAATTGAAAAAATTAATTTGTCCAGAACAGAGCGACAGGACTGAATTTAAACTGTTATAGAAGAGCTAATATACTGAGAATGAACTGGTGAAGGATTGTCTCTCTGCTTTATTTTATAAGAAATATTTCTGTGTCTAGAGTTCCTAATGCGCTGTACTCTCAACTTTTGTATAATAGTACTAGTCATATTTTTTTACACCAGGCATGAATAAAAGGAATGTTTTTTATTTCCTGTTTCGAAAACCACTGGAAACCAACGGACAGTAATGTATAGAGGAATGAAAATATGGAATCATTTACTATTGATATCACACATTTTTACAAGAAAAATTAGTTTAAAAAAAATATTTAAAGGAATATTTAATGGCAAAATATATTAAATTGTTGATTTTGATATTTGGAATGGATGATGGGTTAGTGCGTTTCATTGACTTGACTTTTTATTGTTGTTGATTAAATGTAGTTTTGTATGATTTACTTTTTGGGACCCCAGGAAGAGTAGCCACTGCCTAGAAAGAGGCTAATGGGGATCCAAATAAACAAATAAACTTATAACATTGATGGAAAATACCATTTACAGCCAATACAGGCAATTTACTGAGGAAAGTTTTTTTGACAGTTATAGCACCACATCTTGCCTGATCTCCACCACTTCAAGTGTCCTCAAAGTGTGCCCATGCATGTCTGTCAAATTTGTTGTAAATATCTCATTTTGTTTTGAAGTTTAGACACTTCTGTTTATGAGAGAATAAAAATGATCCATGGGTGACAATGATTTAAAAATTTAATTTGTTTATTTATTTTTGTCAGTTCCTATCTTAATTGTGACATTTGGGCGTTATTGTTTAGCTATTGATCTATGTTTTCAAATTTCAAGAAATTTGGACTATCGGTTTCGAAGATAATTGCAAGTTTTTTAAGTGCTTAATGACAATGATACACAAACTATAAGGAGAAACCTGGCATATTTGGTATTGTTGGACTCGGGAAGGATTGAGGATTTCAAAGGACTAACGGTTGGGTGCGTATATAGCCATTTTCATAAATTTTTTTCCATGTTGTAGCGCCACCAAGTGGCCAATCGTCGCGATTTTTTTCAAGTAATCTCAGATTGAGCTCATAAACACGTTTCCCAAGATTAGCGAAAATATCTCTTTCCATTCACGAGTTATAATTGTTTTAGTAAAAGTGGCCCTGGTGCCATCAAACATTTTGATTTCCCTTAGCGACCGTGAATTTAAATTAAGAATTTTTTTGATGATTATTGATAGTCTCTGTCCAGAGAATATTTCTGCATTGGTTTGGTTTCAATCGGGCAAAAAATCTAGGAGTAATTCGCAAAAGTAGGTTTTTCAAAAAACCTCAATTTACTCAAAATTGGCGCCTGAAGGGCAAGCAAATCTGAGGCATGCATCTGGTCCGCCTCGAGCCAAGGATTCCAGCGATATAAGACACTTGAGCCTACGCCTCACGGTTGATGAGTTATGAGCCGTTTCGTACTTTTGCCCGCTGTAGCGCCCCCGTCAGGCCGATCGGGGCGGGCCTTGGTGACGCTGTAGGCGGTGTGAGTACTATCAGCCCCCAAAGTTTCAAGTCTCCACGACTTACGGTTTGGTCTGCCCGATCAGTTTTATGTCTGAATGTTGCATCATGGGAAAATTAACAATTACAATAGGTGTTCAGCACTGAAGTGCTTGAACCCCTAATAAGTGGCTAAAAAAGGGCCACAAAAAGGCCTCTAAAAAAAAAACTATAGGGTCTAGGCGCTTGCCGTCTGCGCTGCTGCGTTCCAAAAACTTTATCCAGCCTTCTAACATGTGCCTCGGAGAGGAAAAAGAACGTTTGTTGCCCTTTTAGCTCATTTATCATGGAAATGTGGTGCATTTTTTTTTTTACCTTTTAAACTGTGACACCCCCACTGATGGCCCGATCTCCATAAAAGTTTGCACGCTTCTTTAGAATAATATGGCGCATGTGCTCAGCTAATTTGGTGAAGCTCTGCTCTTTTCCCCCCATTTTTCAGTCATTTAAATGTCATTTTGCATAGGGTAATACAGAGGCCTTCTCACCTTTATGACAGTTAAAGCGCCACCAATGGCCCGACGTCCATGAAAGTTTTCAAGCTTCTTCAGGATCACGTGACGCATGCGCATGCCCGATTTTGTGAGCTTGTATGCAAATCAGACAGCAAGATGGCCGCTTTCAGCCATTTCATGTGTTTTTTCCATAGAAATACATCATTTTGACACCCTTTTAACAGTTATAGCGCCACCAAGTGGCCAGTCGCTGCGCCCTTTTTCACGTGACCACAGAATGAGCTCGTACATGCGTGTGCTGAGTTTGGTGCAAAAATCTCGTTCCGTTCACGAGTTATAGCCAATTAAGCAAAATGGGCTCCTCCCACTTCGAACATTTTGGCGGCCCTTAGGGACCGTGAAGCGAAATTTACACTTTTTTTTGATAATTATTGACAATCAGACTCCAGAGAATCTTGCCGCACTGGTTTGGTTCCGGTCGGGCCAAAAACCTAGGACTAGTTCGCGAAAGTAGGTTTTTGGAAAAACCCCAAATACCCTAAAATTTTCCCAGGGTGACGAGCAAATCCGAGGCATGCATCTGGTCCGCCTCGAGCCAAGGATTCCAGCGATATAAGACACTTGAGCCTACGCCTCACGGTTGATGAGTTATGAGCCGTTTCGTACTTTTGCCCGCTGTAGCGCCCCCGTCAGGCCGATCGGGGCGGGCCTTGGTGACGCTGTAGGCGGTGTGAGTACTATCAGCCCCCAAAGTTTCAAGTCTCCACGACTTACGGTTTGGTCTGCCCGATCAGTTTTATGTCTGAATGTTGCATCATGGGAAAATTAACAATTACAATAGGTGTTCAGCACTGAAGTGCTTGAACCCCTAATAAAAATCAGTACAATTACAATAGGGTTTCAGCACTTCGTGCTTGAACCCCTAATTAAAGCTGCAAGCAGCATTTATCGGGGTTCAAGCAGTTAAGGCCTTTAAGGCCTTTAAGCACAAAAACATCAAAAGACATCAAGTTTTATTTAGCAAGCATGTAACCACTGACATCATAGATGGAAAATACCATGTTTTAGCATGATTTACCATGATTTACCATGATTTACCCTGTTCTAGCATAGTTGACCATGAATTTATCTTAGTTTACCTTGATTTACCATGTTCTAGCATGATTTACCATGATATACCACATTGTAGCATGATTTACTATAGTTTATCATGATTTACCATGGTTTACCATGATTTACCATGGTTTACCATGATTTACCCTGTTCTAGCATAGTTTACCATGATTTACCATGGTTTACCATTATTTACCCTGTTCTAGCATGATTTACCATAATATACCACGTTCTAGAATGATTTATCAGGATTCTAGCATGATTTACCTTGATACACCACATTTTAGATTTATTTACTATGATTTACCATGCTTCTAGCGTGATTTACCATGATTTACAACACGTGAAGTGTCAGTGCAAATGAAGTGATAAACACTGACAAAATATGATTTTGTTATAATAGTTATTGTTATATAAGTGATTTTATAAGTGTCTAGAGTGACGCAAAATCACCTGTGAAAAGACTTCATTAATAAGTAGAATGGCCAGCAGAGGGCACTAGAAGACCACTTATTGGCTCAGGTTCACTTTAAATTTCATTATTTTCACCAGTTTTCTCCACTAAAGCTAAACACGGAATGGTTGCAGGAAGGCACGCGGAGACAAGGATGAACATACAAGATGCAGGTTTAATAGGAATTAAACTCAGGATATCGGAACAGGCAGCAACACACTCTAATTACAGCATAGAACTGACAAAGAACAAGGCAAAACTCAGGGCTTAAATACATGGGAGAACTGATCAGGGAAACAAGACACAGCTGACAAGACTAACGAGGAAACAGGTGTGACAGATGCACTAAATGACAGTTACCGTGGAAACCAAGGAGTGGCGGGAAAACAGAACAAAGGAAGACATGTGATCAGAGACAACAATACTCAGACAGAACACAACTGTGACAAAAGCAAACCAGTTTTACCATTTTAACTTAATGCATGCTTACACACACACACACACACACACACACACACACACACACACACACACACACACACACACACACACACACAAAGACAAATGTTGTTGTTGTTGTTTTTTCAATGCTATTGGGATATGTCATTATGAAAATATATTTGAATGGTCAATTAACATTTCACAAAGTCTTTGTAAGCTATTAATCAGACGATTCAGAATTTATTCAGAAACCTAAGACTACACACACATTATGTTGTAGATACAGACAGTTGAACTATATGATGTGATCAAACTGTCAGTACTAATACTTTAACAGATAGATTTTGACTAAATGTAATTGTAAATGTTAAAATAGGGATTTTATAAAGTCTAAATATAAATTATAGAACAATATGACAAAATTCCTATTTTAAACAGCAGGGGGCAGTAAAATATCACTTATTGGCTTAACATGCCATTATATTCATATCATTTTCACCTTTTTAACTGTTATAGAGGCAAATTTTGTCCGATCTGTCTGAAAATTTTCATGCATGTTTAGAGTGATATTTCACATGTTCTGACTTGTTTTTAAGAAGGTCTGAGTAATTCATTAAAGAGATATAGGCTTTCGGGGACACTTGGTAAAGGCTACATTATGAAGTGAACCTATTATAGCTATCCAAATGAAGTAGTTCAACTTTTTCTGACAATTATTGATCTAGTGAGTCCAGAGAATTGTATTGCACTAGTTTTGAACATTATGATATGAAAATTATATGATCAGAGATGGAAAAGACCATTTACAGCCAATACAGGCAGTTTACCATAGGAAATATATGGTTTTAAAGCTTTTTAACAGTTATAGCGCCACCTATCGTCCGATCTCCATAAAATTTTGCATGCTTGTTAATGATGTTATGTCACATATGCTGACCAATTTTTGTGAAGTTCTGCATTTTCATTTATGATTTATAGGCTTTTGACTGTATTTTGCCACGCCCATTTTATAAATGACCCTATTACAGCCATCCAAATGCAAAAGTTCAACTTTTTTTTGATAATTATTGATCTAGAGAGTCCAGAGAATTGTCCTAGACTGGTCTGGTTCCGATCGGGCGAAAAACCTAGGACTAGTTCGCAAAAGTAGGTTTTAGACATATTCGTGAATATTTAATGAACGGTTTGATTGACAGCAATGGTTCTTGAGGCAAAGTTGTTCAGCATGAGCAGATCTATCAAATGATATGCATATTGTGTGGATGAGTGTAACACCACGTGATTACAGAGCCATAAAACTCGTTAGCGCCAACTAGTGGCTGATTTCTTTCAAAATTCTTACAGACCTCTAGGGCCATAAGACGAACATGCCCATCGAGTTTCGTTCCGATCGGCCTCCGTTAACCTTGTCTAATCGGTGCTCAAACTTCATTGGCCGATGGCGGCCATGTTTTTTGAGATACGCCAATGTCCTCATAGACATACATGGCACCTTGGACCAAGACACTGCATACCAATTTTCAAGTCAATCGGACTAACGGTCAGGTGGTTATAGCCTGTTTTATGTTTTTTTCATGTTATAGCGCCACCATGTGGCCAATCGCCGCGATTTTTTTACTGTGACCTCAGATTGACCTCTTACACAAGTGTACCAAGTTTGGTTAAAATACCTCTTTTACTTCTGGAGTTATAGCCATTTTAGTAAAATAGGCTCCTCCCACAACGTTAATTTTGCACCCCCTAGCAACCATGAATCGAAATTTCAACTTTTTTTCGATAATTATTGATCTTCAGACTCCATAGAACAATTCTGCACTGGTTTGTTTCCGATCGGGCGAAAACCCAGGGACTAGTTCGCAAAAGTAGATTTTCGACAAAATTCAAAATGGCGGAAAATCTATCATGGCGGAAATAAAATCGGAGATATACGTTTTGTTCGTCAGGCGTCCAGCTTTCCAATGATATAAGACACTTGAGTCTATGACTTACGGTCTAGGAGTTATGAGCAGTTTCGCGCTTTTGGTTGCTATAGCGCCACCTATGGGCCAATCGGGGTCATAATTTGATAACCTCTCCTCGATTTTTGTACTACCATATGGCAAAGTTTCAAAGCTCTAGCCCTTACGGTTTGGGCTGCACGATGCGTTTTACGGCAGAATAATAATAATAATAATAATTAAAGCTGCAAGCAGCATTTATCGGGGTTCAAGCAGTTAAAGCCTTTTAGGCATTTAAGCACAAAAGCATCAAAAGTTATTAAGATTTATTTAGCAAGCATGTAATCACGGACATAATAGATGGAAAAGACCATTTACAGCCAATACAGGCAGTTTACATAGGAAATATATGGTTTTAAAGCTTTTTAACAGTTATAGCGCCACCTATCGTCCGATCTCCATAAAATTTTGCATGCTTGTTAATGATGCTATGTCACATATGCTGACCAATTTTTGTGAAGTTCTGCATTTTCATTTATGATTTATAGGCTTTTGACTGTATTTTGCCACGCCCATTTTATAAATGACCCTATTACAGCCATCCAAATGCAAAAGTTCAACTTTTTTTTGATAATTATTGATCTAGAGAGTCCAGAGAATTGTCCTAGACTGGTCTGGTTCCGATCGGGTGAAAAACCTAGGACTAGTTCGCAAAAGTAGGTTTTAGACATATTCGTGAATATTTAATGAACGGTTTGATTGACAGCAATGGTTCTTGAGGCAAAGTTGTTCAGCATGAGCAGATCTATCAAATGATATGCATATTGTGTGGATGAGTGTAACACCACGTGATTACAGAGCCATAAAACTCGTTAGCGCCAACTAGTGGCCGATTTCTTTCAAAATTCTTACAGACCTCTAGGGCCATAAGACGAACATGCCCATCGAGTTTCGTTCTGATCGGCCTCCGTTAACCTTGTCTAATCGGTGCTCAAACTTCATTGGCCGATAGCGGCCATGTTTTTTGAGATACGCCAATGTCCTCATATACATACATGGCACCTTGGACCAAGACACTGCATACCAATTTTCAAGTCAATCGGACTAACGGTCAGGTGGTTATAGCCTGTTTTATGTTTTTTTCATGTTATAGCGCCACCATGTGGCCAATCGCCGCGATTTTTTTACCGTGACCTCAGATTGACCTCTTACACATGTGTACCAAGTTTGGTTAAAATACCTCTTTTACTTCTGGAGTTATAGCCATTTTAGTAAAATAGGCTCCTCCCACAACGTTAATTTTGCACCCCCTAGCGACCATGAATCGAAATTTCAACTTTTTTTCGATAATTATTGATCTTCAGACTCCATAGAACAATTCTGCACTGGTTTGGTTCCGATCGGGCGAAAAACCAGGGACTAGTTTGCAAAAGTAGATTTTAGACAAAATTCAAAATGGCGGAAAATCTATCATGGCGGAAATAAAATCGGAGATATACGTTTTGTTCGTCAGGCGTCCAGCTTTCCAATGATATAAGACACTTGAGTCTATGACTTACGGTCTAGGAGTTATGAGCAGTTTCGCGCTTTTGGTTGCTATAGCGCCACCTATGGGCCAATCGGGGTCATAATTTGATAACCTCTCCTCGATTTTTGTACTACCATATGGCAAAGTTTCAAAGCTCTAGCCCTTACGGTTTGGGCTGCACGATGCGTTTTACGTCAGAATAATAATAATAATAATAATAATTAAAGCTGCAAGCAGCATTTATCGGGGTTCAAGCAGTTAAGGCCTTTAAGGCATTTAAGCACAAAAGCATCAAAAGTTATTAAGATTTATTTAGCAAGCATGTAACCACTGACATAATAGATGGAAAAGACCATTTACAGCCAATACAGGCAATTTGCCATGGGATATATATGGTTTTAAAGCTTTTTAACAGTTATAGCGCCACCTATGCTCCGATCTCCATAGAATTGTTTACTGTGACCTCAAATTGAACCCATACACATGTGTACTGAGTTTGGTGAAGATATCTCATTTACTTCTTGAGTTATAGCCATTTGAGTAAAATAGGCTCCTCCCACAACGATTTGCCACATTCTAGAATTATTTAATATGATTCTAGCATGATTTACTATCATATACCATGTTCCAGAATGATTTATTAGGATTCTAGCATGATTTACCTTGATACACCTCATTTCAGTATTATTTACTATGATTTACAATGTTTCTAGCATGATTAACCACATTACTAGCAAATATGTGAAGTGTCAGTGCAAATGAGGTGATGAACACTGACAAAATATTATTGTGTTATAATAGTTAGTTATATACGTGATTTTTAGTGTGTGTCCAAGTATGAATGCAAAAGCACATGTAAAATATTTCATTATTAAGTAGAATGGCCAGCAGAGGGCAGTAGAAGACCACTTATTGGCTCACTTTCACTTTAAACCAGTTTTCTGCACTAAAGCAAACCAGTTTTTCCATGTTAACTCAATGCATGCTTACACACACACACACACACACACACACACACACACACACACACACACACACACACAAACACACACACACACACACACACACAAACACACACACACACACACACACACACACACACACACACACAAACACACACACACACACACACACACATACACACACAGCATAGTTAACCGTGATTTACCATGATATACCACGTTCTAGTATTATTTACCAGGAGATAAACGACAATCTAGTATTATTTACTTTGATTTACCATGTTTCTAGCCTGATTTATCACATTACTAGCAATTATTTGAAGTGTCAGTGCAAATAAAGTGATTAACACTGACAAAATATGATTGTGTTATAATAGTTATTGCTATATAAGTGATTTTTTTTGTGTGTATTCAAGTATGAATGCAAGCACATGTTGAAATATTTCATTAATAAGTAGAATGGCCAGCAGAGGGCAGTAGAAGACCACTTATTGGCTCACTTTCACTTTAAACCAGTTTTCTGCACTAAAGCAAACCAGTTTATCTATGTTAACTCAATGCATGCTTACACACACACACACACACACACACACACACACACACACACACACACACACACACACACACACACACACACACACACACACACACACACAGAGCATAGTTAACCATGATTTACCATGATTTACCACATTACTAGCAATTATTTGAAGTGTCAGTGCAAATAAAGTGATTAACACTGACAAAATATGATTGTGTTATAATAGTTATTGCTATATAAGTGATTTTTAGTGTGTATTCAAGTATAAATGCAAGCACATGTGGAAAAATTTAATTAATAAGTAGAATGGCCAGCAGAGGGCAGTAGAAGACCACTTATTGGCTCACTTTCACTTTAAACCTCATGATTTTGACCAGTTTTCTGCACTAAAGCAAACCAGTGTTTCCATGTTAACTCAATAATGCATAATTGCTACATATGCTACACACAATAATGCTACACACACACACACACACACACACACACACACACACACACACACACACAAATGTTTCAGTGATATTGGTGTCACATTCACCTTCATCACATTCACCTTCTGTCTTCATCACATTCACCATCTGTCGTCATCACCTGCACCTGCTCCTCATCACCCTCCTCATCATCACCTGCTCCTCATCATCATAACCGTCACCTGTTGTCCTTGTCTTGATCTGTGTATTTAAGTTCCCCTCTCATCCATTATCATTGTCGGTTATTGTTTGTGCACTAGCACTCTGTTATGTTTGTTTTCATGTTGGAAAATAAAACCTTTGTTATATTTGTACCACACACACACACACACACACACACACACACACACACACACACACACACACACACACACACACACACACACACCATCATTTATCATGATTTACCATGGCTGATACCAATACCAATATGAGAAAATGACTATTTTAAACAGCAGGGGGCAGTAAAATACCACTTATTGGCTTAACATGCCATTAAATCATATCATTTTCACCTTTTTAACTGTTATAGAGGCAAATTTTGTCCGATCTGTCTGAAAATTTTCATGCTTGTTCAGGGTGATATTTCACACGTTCTGACTTGTTTTTAAGAAGGTCTGAGCATTGATTAAAGAGATATAGGCTTTCGGGGACACTTGGTAAAGGCCAGATTTTGAAGTGAACCTATTATAGCTATCCAAATGAAGTAGTTCAACTTTTTCTGACAATTATTGATCTAGTGAGTCCAGAGAATTGTATTGCACTAGTTTTGAACATTATGATATGAAAATTATATGATCAGACATGGAAAAGACCATTTACAGCCAATACAGGCAGTTTACCATAGGAAATATATGGTTTTAAAGCTTTTTAACAGTTATAGCGCCAACTATTGTCCAATCTCCATAAAATTTTGCAAGCTTGTTTGTGATGTTATGACACATATGCTCACCAATTTTTGTGAAGTTCTGAGTTTTCATTTAGGATTTATAGGCTTTTGAGTGTATTTTGCCACACCCATTTTATAAATGACCCTATTACAGCCATACAAATACAAAAGTTCAACTTTTTTTTGATAATTATTGATCTAGAGAGTCCATAGAATTGTCCTAGACTGGTCTGGTTCCGATCGGGCAAAAAACCAGGGACTAGTTCGCAAAAGTAGGTTTTTAACATATTCATGAATATTTAATGAACGGTTTGATTGACAGCAATGGTTCTAGAGGCAAAGTTGTTCAGCATGAGCAGATCTATCAAATGATATGCATTTTGTGACAATATATCTAACACCACGTGATTACAGAGCCATAAAACTCGTTAGCGCCAACTAGTGGCCGATTTCTTTCAAAATTCTTACAGACCTCTAGGGCCATGAGTCGAACATGCCCACCGAGTTTCGTTCCGATCGGCCTCCGTTAACCTTGTCTAATAGGTGCTCAACTTCATTGGCCAATGGCGGCCATGTTTTTTGAGATACACCAATGTCCTCATAGACATACATGGCACCTTGGACCAAGACACTGCATACCAATTTTCAAGTCAATCGGACTAACGGTCAGGTGGTTATAGCCTGTTTTATGTTTTTTTCATGTTATAGCGCCACCATGTGGCCAATCGCCGCGATTTTTTTACCGTGTCCTCAGATTGACCTCTTACATATGTGTACCAAGTTTGTTGAAAATACCTCATTTACTTCTGGAGTTATAGCCATTTTAGTAAAATAGGCTCCGCCCACAACGTTAATTTTGCGCCCCCTAGCGACCCTGAATCGAAATTTCAACTTTTTTTCGATAATTATTGATCTTCAGTCTCCAGAGAACAATTCTGCACTGGTTTGGTTCCGATCGAGCAAAAAACCAGGGACTAGTTCGCAAAAGTAGGTTTTCGACAAAATTCAAAATGGCGGAAAATCTATCATGACGGAAATGAAATCGGAGATATACGTTTTGTTCGTCAGACGACCAGCTTTCCAATGATATAAGACACTTGTGTCTACGACATACGGTCCAGGAGTTATGACCACTTTCGCGCTTTTGGTTGTTATAGCGCCACCTATGGGCCAATCGAGGTCATAATTTGATAACCTCTCCTCGATTTTTGTACTACCATCTGGCAAAGTTTCAAAGCTCTAGCCCTTACGGTTTGGGCTGCACGATGCGTTTTACGGCAGAATAATAATAATAATAATAATAATAAAAATCAGTACAATTACAATAGGGTTTCAGCACTTCGTGCTTGAACCCCTAATTAAAGCTGCAAGCAGCATTTATCGGGGTTCAAGCAGTTAAGGCCTTTAAGCACAAAAGCATCAAAAGTGATTAAGTTTTATTTAGCAAGCATGTAACTACTGACATAATAGATGGAAAAGACCATTTACAGGAAATACCATAGGAAATATATGGTTTTAAAGCTTTTTAGCAGTTATAGCGCCACCTATGGTCCGATCTCCATAAAAATTGGCATGCTTGTTAATGATGTTATGTCACATATGCTCACCAATTTTTGTGAAGTTCTGAGTTTTCATTTAGGATTTATAGGCTTTTTAGTGTTTTTTTGCCATGCCCCTTTTCTAAATGACCCTATTACAGCCATCTACATGCAAAAGTTCAACTTTTTTTTGATAATTATTGATCTAGAGTGTCCAGAGAATTGTCCTAGACTGGTCTGGTTTCGATCGGGCGAAAAACCTAGGACTAGTTTGCAAAAGTAGGTTTTTAACATAATTACAAATATTTAATAAACGGTTTAATTGACAGCATTAGTTCTTGAGGCAAAGTTGTTCAGCATGAGCAGATCTATCAGATGATATGCATTTTGTGACGATAAGTGTAACACCACGTGATTACAGAGCCATAAAACTCGTTAGCGCCAACTAGTGGCCGATTTCTTTCAAAACTCTTAGAGACCTCTAGGGCCATGAGTCGAACATGCCCATCGAGTTTCGTTCCGATCGGCCTCCGTTAACCTTGTCTAATAGGTGCTCAAATTTCATTGGTCGATGGCGGCCATGTTTTTCGAGATACGCCAATGTCCTCATAGACATACATGGT